>NC_074690.1:37225058-37557558 GCF_029448725.1 Salvelinus fontinalis
CAGACTATTGCCTTTATACTAATTCCTCTTGGATATTGAGTTATCTACACTGAACAAAAATATAAAAACGCAACAAGTGTTGGACCCATATTTCATGAGCTGAAATAGATCCCAGACATGTTCCATATGCACAAAATGCTTCATTCTCTCATTTTGTGCACAAATTTGTTAACATCACTGTTGGTGAGAATTTCTCCTTTGCCAATATAATCCATCCACCTGAAAGCTGTGGCATATCAAAAAGCTGATTACACAGCATTATCATTACAGAGGTGCACCAGAGGTGCTGGGGACAATAAAAATCCACAAAAATGTGCAGTTGTGTCACACAACGCCACAGATGTCTCAAGTTGAGGGAGCATGCAATTGGCATGTTGACTGCAGGAATGTCCACCAGAGCTGTTGCTAGAATTTAATGTTATTTTCTCTACCATAAGTCATGTCCAACGTCGTTTTAGAGAATTTGGGCAGTGTGTCCAACCAGCCTTGTGCATGGCGTCGTGTGGGCAAGCGGTTTGCTGATGTCAATGTTGTAAACAGAGTGCCCCATGGTGGCAGTCGAGATATGGTATGGGCAGGCATAAGCTACTGACAATGAAAACAATTGCATTTTATTGGCGACAATTTCAATGTACAATGTGCATATCTGTATTCCCAGTCAAGTGAAGTCCATAGATTAGGGCCTAATGAATTTATTTCAATATATGAACTGTAACTAGGACTGCGGCGGTCACAACATTGTCAGCCGGTGATTGTCAAGCAAATAACTGGTCGGTCTCACGGTAATTGACCGTTAATTAACAGACACATTTAGCATCTCCTGGCTTCCACACACAGCCACTGATGCAGACCTTTGGAACATCTACATTTATAGCCTACACCTTAACAATAAATCCATTATTTATTTTAGACCGGTCTAAAGAAGCAAGATATGAAGAAATTGTAGTCTATTTCAGAAGAACATAATGACAACTCAGAGTATGTTAGGTCCTGATCTGGCTTTGCCAAATGGTTGTGGGCTACACTAGTTCATTTAGCAGGCAAAATTTGCTTAGAATTCCGTGGCATTATTGTATAGTATGAAGAATACAGTTGAGCAAAGCTGAATAAAATAGAAAGGATATTTTCTTCAAACGATTTGAGGGAGTGCGCACATACGTCTCTGTGTTGAGGTTAAGAAATAGGTATTCCTTTATGCTTAATTTAGAGTTATTGTAACTTTAGTTGTTCTACAAATGCTGGGCTATATGTTTCAATTTTTAACCCTTGTGTAGTCTTAACAATCTGTATAATTCACTCAACCCCTAAAATAAAAGCAGCTTCATTGAATCTTAAACCCCAAGTCTATTTTGCATCAAGAAACATGTCATTCGTCACAAACTTTGTGAATATCTGGGTTTTCCCTCTTCACAATGCAGAGAGAGTGCATTTAATCAGTGGAACCACTCGTTTATTACAACACACCTGGCAATTATTATTATTAATGCATTGGTGTAAACATTTATATTTTAGCAAGAGATAGCACTTGTATAGCCTAAGAAAGTAGCACAAATGTGCAGAAGGTAGTTTTGAATGCATTTTATTGAAGGGAAAAAAGTATAATATTTTTTGGCAACATAGTGATATATTCTTATATACACTGTACAATGAGGAATTCAACTACAAAATACTAGTCTTCTCCCATTTTTTAACCATTGCCCCCACCCACAAGGTGTATAAACAATAAATATGAATAAAATAAGATACAAAACAAAAACTTGAACATAAATCAATAAACTCTAATTAGCACATGTAGGACAGTATGCAAGTGTGTGTGTGTGTGTGTGTGCATGGACTTTGCAAATGTATTTCTCACATGTGCAGCACATAGTATTTGTTTTACAGTCCTTCTTTGGGGGACAGAATTTGCATCTCCTCCTCTTGTCTGCCCCAGCTGCAGCCTCAGGTGGATCAGGACAAGATTTAGCCCCCTGAACAGCTTTCACAAGCGCTGCAGAGGCTGCTGTGCGGGGGAGGCTTTCTCTTCTTTGAATGTGTGGGGTTACAAGTGCCTTTCCCAGCTGCTCCAGAAACTCCCTCTTGATCCGCATCCAGTTAGGGTTGATCTTGTTCAATATCACGAAGGCATTGTATGAGGACACATCAATGATGTTATGGAAGATGACCAGGGGCCAGCCATCCTCATGCAGCTGTAAATTCCAATCATGTTGTCCACGCCTCCTTTGTTGTGGTTGTAGTCCAGGATGATGGCTGGCTTCCTGTCCTCACGATCACTGATCTCAGCCGTTTTGTGCAGTGTGCTCAGGAGGACCACATTCTTGTTCCTCTTTGGGAGTTAAGAAACTAGAGTGGTGGTGGGGGTGAAGGCAAACTGATGAGAAGGCCTCTCTCCCCCTTGTTGCGAGGATTGCAGGAGGGAGCTCAGGCTTGTTCTTTCTAACTGTGCCAACCATGGTGATCTTCCTCGTCAGGAGCTGCTGGCTGAGTTCAATCAGTAGCACACAATCTCATTTTCTGTGGGTGTGTGGTGTATAAATTATTTTATAACTGCCGGGTCAAAATTGACCCGAAGACAATCTTTGTACCCTGCTGGTGTACAGCCTTCATGGAAATATGAACAAAGGCGATGTTACACATTTTCTAATGTTGGCCACTCTAGAAAAAGTCATCAAATTTCAAGTAAAAAAATATATAATTTAGGGGGTTCTCTCTGCTGTTAAACATAGTGGTGGGTCATTTTTGACGCTGAAGACAACACAAGGGTTAATACATTGTAAGGCTGCATGATGAGACTAATGATGCTTAGTTTTTTTGCACAGGCTGTACACATTACATCAGTCATTCCCAATTTGACAAGCACTTGATAATGCCTAGAATTTCAAGACAGCATCCCGTGTGGCCTTAATGCACCCTAAAAACGAAATCCATGCCTTTTGCGGCGAGTAGCCATTGTGCCCTTCTCCATGAGTGCTGCGCTCTCCATTACGTACGTGATCAGGTCTTTCTCACAGGCTACAAGTGAAGACCGACACAACTGCGCGAGTCCTTATCCAATTCCGAAGTGCATATTGAAGATATTGGAAGAACTGTCCACATTTACTTTTCGTCAGCCAACAAGATGAGTAGGCCTAACGAACAGAAAAAGCACTAGCCTATGTCAATCTACTATACAAAGTACAAAGGTTGACAGTACAAAGGTTGACCTATTCTATTCTGTGCGAGAAATAAATATATAAAAAAAAAAGTCTGGGACAGTTGTGGGATGCGATAGATCCCAAATTAATACAACCATGACCATCAAAAAAACTTTTACACAATATGGCTGATGCAACAAATCAGAACGTTTAGCTTAAAATGTTGATAAACTATTAGACTATTTCTTCACATTAAAAGCACAGCAATGCGCACACATGGTAGTAGGCTATATGCACGAATGTTCCATTAGCGGAAAACACCATTATCAAAAGTGACCGCAAATGCAATTATACATGTAATGCTTTATAAGGTGTATTTATATGGTGAAAATTATCTTCCCCAAATTTGAAATTCACAAGCTGCATATGTATGCCAGTTACGCTCTACATCCCTTGTAAAGCGGATTAATGTGCTTAATTTATTTGGCCACTTTAGTTGTGATACAAACCTTATTAAAACATAGGGCTATGGGCTAGGTTACATGAGGTGTGGGACTATGATTAGAAAAAGTCGCAAAAAAAGGAATCATATATTGTCATCTATCAGACTATTCTTGATTGAATCTGGTCTTTACACATACTAAATAATATACGTGTGAAATTTGTTTTTGATTTAGAATGAACCATTATCATGCACCTGTATCGAAACAGGGGCAGCGGTAAAAAAAATACATGTAATCTATGCACTTAAATAGCAAATGGAGGATGCTTCCCCGTGGTTTATTTTCATGCCAGCCAGGCTATACTCCTTTTGTAAATATAAGCAATGTGCTTAATATTAGGAAAGTTGAGAAATAAATAGAAGTAGGCCTAAAGCTGATCCTATTTTTAGTAGAGGCCATCACTCCGTTTTCACACAATTGCATAGCCTATTGAAATGTTGCGCAATATGAGCTCATGGGCTCTCAAAGTGTTTGATTAGATTTTTGAATACATTTGTATTGATGTCAGTGATTAGAGGGACAGAGTGCCGAGTACCCGGCAGTTAGCAAGTTCGGTAGGCTACTAATGACCAGCATCAGAGCTTGGAGAAGCATAATTACCGTGACTAAACGGTCACATGGTATCTGACTGCCTTCATGACTCATGTGTAGCGGTAATACGCACCGAAAACAGCCCTAACTGACTCAGTAAAATTGTTGCATTTATATTTTTGTTCAGTATAAGTCAAATAGAGCTAAAACATAGGATGTGGGAACAGACAAAGCCCTGGACTCACCGGTCATAGTAATCTCTCTGGAAGTCATAGTCCAGATCAAATGTGGGACTACTGTGGGGAGAAGAAAAAGAGTTGTCAAAATAAGATACACGTATGCAGTGGAGAAGAGGAATTATCAGAGTAACATTTGGAGACCCAGAGGTTCAAAATATGATATATTTAAAAACGGGATTCTTTACATTGAATCAGACCTGTACATGTCTCCCGCCGAGCGCTTTGCGGTCTTTGACCTGTGGGGTTTGGGTTCTCCAGCCAAGTTAATGTCTGAGGAAGAGAGAGACAGTCAGTCTTGGTTGGCAGTTGGAAATACAATCTTTATTCATATTCAGTCTATTACAGAGGCATTTTTTTTTTTACTCTTATTTTTGCACAATACCCATAGAACCGTGAGTTTGAGGCATTGCTCACCAGCCCCAGGCTGGCTTTAGTCCTTACCCAGCACCTGTCCCACGATCATGCGTCCATCCTCAGCCCCTACAGCGGCCCGGGCACATCTCTCGTTGGCGAACTGGACAAAGGCAAAGCCCTTGTGCACAGAACAGCCCACGATCTTGCCATACTTGCTGAAGATTTCCTCCACGTCTGCCTTGGTGACCAGGAGTGTGTTGAGGTTCCCGATAAAGACCCGCGAGTTGAGCGAGCGCGGGTCCGTCTTGTTGGTCACGTTGCTGGCCATCAGGCTGCTGGTGGTGGGGGACAGACTGGTGGAGGAGGGGAGACGGGCGAAACCAATTATTAACTGTGTCAATACAAGATAAAACTACTCAACCATCTTTATATACAATCAAAACGAGTGGCAGGGAATGTTCAGAATGAACACTGTTGACCTTGTTCAGTGTAATATTATATCAATAGTATCACCAAAATATGTAAAATAGTTTAAGCATCTCATGCTCCAGCCATGTAGCTTGCACAAATTTGTTTGTGCCGTATCTTAAAATCAGTCTCCGATGTCCCATGTGTTGGTAGTGTAACAACCATTAGCCTTAAAGGGATACTTTGGATTTTGGCAATGAGACCCTATATCTACTTCCCCAGAGTCAGATTAATTTGTGGATAACATTGCTGTCTCAGTGTCCAGTATGAAGGAAGTTCGAGGTAGTTTTGCGAGCCAATGCTAACTAACGTTACCCATAGACTTTGTCATTGCGCATTCTGCTAGCATGTATAGTAGATACCCACAAACTTCCAGTCATTATGCTAACACTAGTTAGCATTGGTACGGAAAACTACCTTGAACTTCCTTCATACTGGACACAGACATAACAATGGTATCCACAAGTTAATCTGATTCTGGGGAAGTAGATAAAGGGCCTGGAAGTATCCCTTTAATATCAGTAGTACATATACGGTATGTATGTCTAGTGTGGTGCACATGACACAAATCCAGGAGGTCCTGCTGTAAAAAAGGATCCAGGATAAGCACAAATAATCAGACAACTTCTGTTACCATAACGTCGTATTTATGCTGACCTACAGAAGCTGCACACCCCATTTCATACACAAACCAAAACTCATTCAATAGCTTAATACAATTCACATTTCCAGGCAGAAACAGATGCACACGGGTGTCCATGACTTCAGAAAACAGGGTATTATATTAGCACAGTGTGGATGGGGCAATGTGTGTGTTCCAATCCACCTGTAGCAGGTTGTTGCAGGGTTTGTTTCATATTGCCTGAATTTCACATCTGGGGCCATAGTTAACAATTGTCTCAAAGTAGTAAATGGATAAGTGCTTGAACATTGAGAATGTCACACTATGGGCTACTATTTAGCACTGTAAGCATATGGTCGGGAAAGGGCTTGAGTGTGTACAAATTAGATGCTTATAATATTAGTGGAATATGTGGTAATTTAAGGAAAGCTGGGCAAAGGAGTTTGGGCACAAATCGGACGTTAGGGACTGAGATCTCACTGGCACTGCATACAACCTGAGTGTCAAAAAAGGAGACGTTAACAACCGTTGGGGGTTAAATAACCAATCACTCACTCCATAGTGTCTGTGTGCAGGGCGATCGTCTGTCAGTCAGTCAGTTCTGACACTGAGCGCAGGGCCAGTGTGTGCGGCCAGGTGTCTTGGGTGCTCTCAGCAAAAACTACAACTTCATCAGCACCCTCTCAGAACGCAGAACTTCGCCCCACGACTTATACTAAGGCGGGCGACAGAGAACACACCTCAGTGACATTGTATGTACATGGTTATTACAGTCTTACCTGGTTGGGTTTTGTACATAATTCAATTATGAGCCAAATACAGAGAAAACAGGGTTCAGGGCAATCCTATAGAGGAGCAAATTCAGGGGACACTCTTTCTGCTATTGATGTGTAATTGCCTAGCCTATCAACTTGTTTCGGAGAGAGAGATGCAATATACTTCAGGTACTTTTAATGACAGATTATGCAACAGCATCAATATGTTCATAGATTTTTTTTAAATTATGGGTCAGGCATCCATAGCCACTTGTGTCGGTTGTAGACTCCGTCTCATGCTACCACTAGAGTGAAAGCACCGCCAGCATTCAAAAGTGACCAAAACATCAGCCAGGAAGCATAGGAACTGAGAAGTGGTCTGTGGTCACCACCTGCAGAACCACTCCTTTATTGGGGGTGTCTTGCTAATTGCCTATAATTTCCACCTTTTGTCTATTCCATTTGCACAACAGCATGTGAAATTTATTGTCAATCAGTGTTGCTTCCTAAGTGGACAGTTTGATTTCACAGAAGTGTGATTGACTTGGATTTACATTGTGTTGTTTAAGTGTTCCCTTTATTTTTTTGAGCAGTGTATATTTTGATTTGATACACTTTTTTGGTTACTACATGATTCTATATATGTTATTTCATAGTTTTGATGTAGCATAGACTAGTGATGCACCGATATTACATTTTTGGCCGATGTCTTCCTTGCCAAAAAAAATAAAGATACCGATAACAAATTTTAGCAGCATTATAAGCATTCTAGAACCGTTAAATAGTACACACACACAGCGGCCTAAGGCACTGCATCTCAGTGCAAGAGGCATCACTACAGTCCCTGGTTCGAATCCAGGCTGTATCACATCCGGCCGTGATAGGGAGTCCCATAGGATAGGGTTGCGCACAATTGGCACAGCGTCGTCCGGGTTTAGCCAGGGTAGGCCGTCATAATAAATAAGAATTTATTCTTCATAATTTATTCTTGCCTACTTAAATAAAGGTTACACACCAAAAAGTTGTTGGCATTTACATATATCCCCAATACTAGTAAAAACAATCAAAACCTATTTCACTTACTTGCTGTGCCGTTCATTTGTTCAGTCGTTTCATTCTCAACCAGGATTTCATCATACAGTACATGTCAAGCAGTGAAGCTTCAGCTGTTGGTCCGTGGCCTCTTACTCGGTGCACACTCTCACTGTGTCCGTTTCCATCTTGTCCAGCTGTGTATGCATGTAACATTTCACGTAAACCCTGTTGCTTGTCTGCATCGACGTAGCGGTCTTTGTACATAGCATTGAGAATGGTGGCGACACAGTAAAGCGATAATGCCACCAAATCGCTTGTTCACAGCCTGTGTGGAAAGTTTAGAGCAGGCATTTCAATGCCATGAGAGGGTATCACATCTGCTGCAAGCGCAGGTGATCTTTCTCGAGTCAGTTATTCTAATGGAGCTAGCGTGTTCATGTTTCAAACATTTCCTCAAATGCCATTGAAATGGTAGCAGCGTTATGAGAACCAGCACATTCTTGAGCATGCAATATAGCATTCCTCAGTACGAAATCCTTGATGACCCACTGTGCTGTCAGACTCAGCATGCTCACGGGGCTGATATAGCTGGTCCAAATGTCAGTCGTGTAGCTAATAGCAGCGTCGCTATTACTGTGTAACTCCGGTAGGGCAACATCTGAAAAATAGCGCACTTGGTAACGTTAGTGTGTACTGGTGCTCGACCAGTCGGCGACAGTCAACATCACCCACGACAGAGAAAGGTTGATTGTGAAGGGCAATGAATTACATTATCTTGGCTTTAATAAATTTTGCCTTTGAGTTGTCTTGCTGAATTCTCTTTAAAATGACTGCTTGACTTGTTGACTGCTCAATCCACACAGCAGCCATCGTGGGCTAGTTAAGGAATGCTGTGTTGCACGTGTAGGGCTAAAGTTATATAGGTATGCACGTCAGCTTTGACATTGGTTTTGCACATCGGCGTTAAACTAGACATCGGGCCGATACAGATGTTGACATTTTTTTATAGCTAATATCAGCCGATTCCGATATCGTCACCAATTTTTATAAATATTTGAATATTGTGCATCCCTAGTTTCAATGTTCTATATCAAGGGTGGCCAACCATCCTCCAGGACAGCTAATGGGTGTGCAAGCTTTTATTCCAGTCCCCCTCTAACAAACCACATTTGAGAAATGAGTTGATCAACCAGACCTTGAGAAATTGGCTGTTTGAGCAGGGCTTGATCAAAAACCTGCACACCCAGTAGCTCCCCAGTTGACCACGTGTTTTACACAGCTGCCTAACAGGTATTCTACTTTGTGGGGTTAAGTGCCTTGTACAATGACAGAAGATGGTACATGGGATCAGACCTACTCATTCAAGGGTTTTAATTAGGGATGCACGATATAGTCGATGAACATATTGGAATCACCCGATATTAGCTAAAAACGGCAACGTCGGTATCGGCCCGGTGTCTAGTTTAACGCCAATGTGCAAAACCGATGTCAAAGCTGACATGCATACCTATATAACGTAGGTAGATGACGTAATGACACCACTTAAAATTTAGCCCTACACGTGCAACACAGCATTCCTAACCTAGCCCACAATGTCTGCTGTGTGGATCGAGCAGTCAAGTCAAGCAGTCATTTGAAAGAGTAAGAACCTTTCAGCGAGCCAACTCAAAGGCGAAATCCATTAATGCCAAGATAATGGAATTTATTGCCCTTGACAATCAATCGTTCTCTGTCGTGGGTGATGTTGGCTTTCGCCGACTGGTCGAGCACCTAAACAGACTAACGTTACCAAGTGCGCCATTTTTCAGATGTTGCCCTGCCGGAGTTACACAGTAATAGCGCCACTGCTATTAGCTACACGACTGGCATTTGGACCAGCGACATCAGCCCCATGAGCATGCTGAGTCTGACAGCACAGTGGGTCATCAGATTTCGTACTGTGGAAAGTCATATTGCATGCTCATGAATGTGCTGGTTGACATACCGCTGCTGCCATTTCAAATGGCATTTGAGAACATGAACACACTAGCTCCATTCGAACAATTGACTCGAGAAATAAGATCATCAACTGCGCTTGCAGCAGAAGAGATACCCTCTGTCAAGGCATTGAAACGCCTGCTCAACAAAACTGTCTACACAGGCTGTGAACAAGCGAGTCGGTGGCATTATCGCTTTACTGTGTCGCCACCATGCTCGATGCTATGTACAAGGACCGCTACATTGATGCAGACAAGCAACAGGGTTTACGTGAAATGTTACATACACAGCTGGACAAGATGGAAATGGACACAGTGACAGTACGCACAGAGGAAGAGAGGAGACGGACAGACAGAGCTGAAACTTCACTGCTTGACATGTACTGTATGATGAAATCCTGGTTGAGAATGAAACGACGTAATGAAACAGCAAGCAAAAAAAATGGGTTTTGATTATGTTTTACTGGTAAAATAAGGACATACGTAAATACCAACTAAATAACTTTTGGGTCAGTGTGGTGTGTGTAACCTTGGCAAGTCAGTGAAGAACAAATTCTTATTTATAGTGACAGCCTACCCTGGCCAACATTGGGCCAATTGTGCACCTCCCTATGGGACTCCCAATCACGGCCGGATGTGACACAGCCGGATGTGACACAGCTGGATTCGAACTAGGGACTGTAGTGGATGCGTCTGGCCCCGGGATGCAGTGCCTTAACACACATGGATGCAGTAGTCTAACTATTTAACTGTACTAGAATGCCGCTAAAATCTTAAAATATCTGTTTTAAAAAATGACAAGGAAAATATCGTAATCGGACAAATTCCATCTCTGTGCTTCACTAATTACAACCAAATAAGTTATGCCTTGAAGTAATTCACTAATTTCATATCAAAGATCAAATGGCTGTGGTAGGCTACAAATATTTTTATTCAGCTGAAGCAAGCCCACGAATTTACAGGAAATTTATATTTTCTAGTTAAGTCAATTTTAGCTACTTTAGAAGTGTTTACTTTGCAGACTGAGAAGCATCTATTGAGTTGCAATGTCCAATACATTGGATGCCCAAATCAACTGGAAGTATATATAACAAGTTGAAGACACATAGTCCAAAAGGCTACATTTAATATTTTTTCCTAAAATTACTGGTCGCAATTGTCAAATTATTATTTTGTTTCACATTTCGATTAATCACAATTGAACCAAATCCCAACTAATACAATGGCGAAGTGAATCATTTGTTTTTGTCAAAAATATACATTTTTTAATCAGTGTTTCCCCAACCCTGGAGTACCCCTAACAGTACACATTTCATTGTAACCCTGGACAAGCACACCTGATTCAACTTGTCATCTAATCATCAAGCCTTCAATGAGTTGAATGAGGTGTGTCTGTCCTGGGCTACAAAAAAAAAAACGTGTACTGTTGGGGGTATTCGAAGACCAGGGTTGGGAAACACTGGTTCAAATTAATCAACATTGTATTTATCGTTTAAATGATTCAATTTTGTATGGCCTTATTCAGGAGTGTCAGTGGAAAGTTTTGGGCCATGACGAAAACATCAATACATGCTAATAATAGCTAAACAGTTAACTACAGGGTACAAGATATGTTTGAATTGGCTACCTAGTTGGTCTGTTCTCTATCATATAGGCTATATAGGCCTACCCGGTCCTGTTATGTCCGATTGTCTCGCTCTCCTTGAGCAACGGTCTACTCGTCTCGCACACATGCAGGTGATGTGCATAAACAGATGCGCTAAAGTGTCATTCTGATCCTGGCTGATATGTAGATTTTTATTTAATTGATACAATATTTTAAACTATCTCTAAATTACATTAACAGAAATTAAAATCCATAACTTCTCCAAAACTGTTAGGATTTTCCCAAACTTTTCGGACCTGGAAAACACCATTTAAAAAATCCATGACCTTACGAACACTGAAAACATGTGTACCTCTAGATCTGTAAAAGATGTTTGGATTCCAGATTTTAATGGCAGTGGAGGAAGATCCCACACACTAACTTTGTTGAACTTGTTGGGAAAGTTGTCAAAGTAGATGTGTCAAAAGTTGCATTGTTCACAGTGAAAGGAACCAGGGTGGGAAATTAACTATTAGGTCCACCAGCCACTGTGGCAGGTAGATTTTTAAAAATATTTTGTATAATTAAAAAATTATTTTCTCATTATTTGCACACAAAAGAAATGAGCACGCTTTCTAATGTTTCAAAAATGAGCACGCTTTCTAATGTTTCAAAAACAAGAAATGTACTACTAGTAATAAGTAATGGGGTACATTGCTTAATTTCATTTCTTTTTTGTGACCTGCGTCTTTTAACCAATGCATGTTAAGAAACAATTCAGAGCCAATAATAAAAACAGAAACGGCTCGAACTGAACATCAAGCCTGCCCTGCCAAAAAGCTGAGTGATACAGCTTATCATTATTATAGTTCGGGGCTCTACGCTAACATTTTTTACAAGGAGTACATGAGGTGCTCCTAAGTTGAAATGTAGACACAACAATGAATACAAGTTTAGGAGTGATGCATGCTCAATCAAGCACAAACATTAGTTGAGAAACATTTTCAGCTGGCCCTTTAAGGGACAGGCCGTTACCATGGTAAATCTCTGACGTCTTCCTAGATGTAGACAGTTGCGGCAAACTCAAACTAACATTGAAAAACAACCAAGAACGCGAACTAAACTACGTAACTGGTCATGAAACGAGGAGAAAGTCACACTTTATTAGCCTTTGTCAATTTCGACCAACTTCTACATGTGGGTTTTGGATTAAAACTGTTCCCAAATGCTCTGTGACCCGCCAGTGACAATCTACCAGCATTCGGCAGTTGTTAATTTCCAAACCTGAATGGAATGTTGGAAATCATGTGACTAACAATGGGGAGCTTTACATGCTTACCAGACCACCTGCATTGTGTGATAGCTTGCAAAATAAATTCACGTTATTCAATAATTTAACCCAAACTGCTTGCAGGCGTCTGTGTAGCCAGGCGCTAATGCGCTGCAAGTTCCGCTTCTTCTCATTGGTTTTTATGAGCATATAGGCTACCCACATGAGTGATAGAAAGATTAACGAGATCCACATACCAGTCGGTGGCTGGCGGTAATATACCTTAAAGTTCATTGCCAACAGCCATATAAAATCTACAGAAGAATGAACGAGAGATTAATCAAGGAAACTAAAAACTAACTAGGTTTCCCATCTTATCTGTGGATTAATTGTTGGAGTAGAGAACACATGGTGCGACTGAAAATAAGTCAAATTCTACTAAGACTCAGCAAAAAAGACCATATGCAGTAGGGATGCACGATATATCGGTAAGCATATCGGAATCGGCCGATATTAGCCAAAAATGCCAACATCGGCCCTGTATAGTTTAACGCCAATGTGCATAAACGATGTCAAAGCTGATGTTCATACCTATGTAATGTAAGTAGATGTAACGACGCCACGAAAAATACAGCCCTACACAGAACAAAAGCATAAAAATACTAAGCGCACACATCCAACAACTAAACAAGTTCAAGTCGAGCAATCATTTGAAAGAGTAAGAACATTTCAGCGAGACAACTCAAAGGCGAAATGCATTAGTGCCAAGATAATGGAATTCATTCCCCTTGACAATCAACCGTTCTCTGTCGTGGATGATGTTGGCTTTCGCCGACTGGTCAAGCACCTCAAGCCCCGGACACTACCAAGTAGGCGCAACTTTTCAGATGTTGCTCAACCGGAGTTTCACAGTATTGTTGGAAAGCACATCCATGAGCTACGTGCTATGGGTGTCACCGCTATTAGCTTCACGACTGACATTTGGACCAGCGATGTCAGCCTGACAGCACAGTAGGTCGACGAGGATTTCGTACTGAGGAAAGCCGTATTGCATGCTCAAGAATGTGCTGGTTCTCATACCGCTGCTGCCATTTCAATGGCATTTGAGAACATGAACACGCTAGCTCCGTTCGAACAACTGCGTCTGCAGCAGATGTGATATCCTCTGTCATGGTATTGAATTGCCTGCTCAAAACTGCTAGTTTCCACAAATTGCAAAAGTACTCTACCAGAGGCTGTGGACAAGCGATTCCGTGGCATTCTCTCAGCCTCTTTACTGTGTCGCCACCAAGCTTGATGCTAGGTACAAGGACCGCTTCTTCAATGCAAGAAACAGCGTTTACGTGAAATGTTACACAGCTGGACAAGATGGAAACGGACACAGTGACACCGAGGAAGAGGCCACGGACAAAGCTGAAACTTAACTGCTTTACATGATGAAATCCTGGTTGCGACTGAACAAGTGAACAACAAGTAATTGAAATAAATAGGCTGATTGTTTACTGGTAATTGGGACATAAGTAAATGCCAACAAACTTTTTGATCAGAATGTTTCAACCAACTAAATTTTAAATAAAATCGGTATTGTTTTTCTGGCAAGGAAAATATTGGATATCGGTCAAAAAAATAATATCGGTGCATCCCTAATATGCAGGTAAAACAACCCAATGTTTATCTCCCAGGACAAATTAGAAAGCAACAGCAAGCTAACTAAATGTCCATGAATGTGTCTAGGGGGATATACAAATCAACATGCACACGCTGAGACGGTTTAGTCATCATGTTAGAATGTTGAAGAAATAAATCCCTTTAAAAATTGGACAAAAAGCTTAGAGCAATTGCTCCTAAAACCTCTCATTTAGAAAACAGCATACGAGGAACAGATATGAGTCAGAAACACTACAAATTGACTACGTGTAAATAGGATAATTGGTCATAAAGTAAAGTCTCATTCAAAACAGAGTTTTGTACCAGAGTATTTCACATGGTAAATGAAAGTTGGGTTCATTTCAATCCTGCCCAGAGCACACAAGTAATCATAAAAAGTATAAAATATATCAAAAAGTTGTCTACAAAGCACAATGGTCCTGACCTCTATGCACATTTTAAAGTTTGAATGACATTTCTAGCTTATGGATCCCTCTAACCAGCATGTTACCGTTCCAAATAATAACAATTAGTATGACATAGATTTAGAGACTTTGTCACTTGTCCCAGTAATTAGACACACAAACAACCTGATCAATCAACGCCGAGGTCTCTGGCAGGGAGGGGACCTGAGGCAAAGCACCACTTCCAAAGTAAATGTAACTACTGTACTAGCTATTATCAAAACGGAGAGTGGACTGTCAATGTCGTTTGAGCTGCACCTACCGCTATTGTTTAGTCTACGAAGAAACTTGATCAAATCAGGTATATTAAAATAATTACTATTCCATCTGGACCGATTTGAAAAAACACACCCCTAGCCAGGAAGGCCTAAATAAACTCACAATCGGCACACTGTAATACAACATTAATATACAAAGCTGTGATCTAGCTAGCTATACCTTGGTTTAGGGTCTAGCAAAGTGAGACTGAGTAAGGACAGAGTACATAACTGCATTATTCATAAAGTAACGTTTAATTAGTGGTAACAAAAAGTACAAATGTCCTTGTGTTCTGCCACATTAATATTATCTAAGTAAAATATCAATGACGTATCTATGTGAAAAACGAGTCCAGGAAAAAAAATGGCCAACCAGCATTTCTTGCAGAAAAAAAACAATTCCCGCAAAAATAGCGTTCCTGTATCAGTCTTTCTGTGGATATCCAAGGACTCCAAAACCAGCTAATCAATCACAAAAATGTAAAAACCACCACCGGCCAAAATCAAAGTGCAACAAGGAAGATTGCTAGTAAAAAAATGTTAACGTTAAAAACAGATTCCACAAGGTTAACTTTAGCTTGCAGCATAGCCAACCAGCCAAACTAACTAGCTCAACTTACACAATCATGAACTTAATTTGCAAAACAACAAAATATATGGCAAAAAAGCTAGCAAAAATGTTAAGGATCCTTCTAGCCAGCATGTTGCCGGGCCAACTAGCTAGCTAGCTTGCTAAAACGCTAATGGAACCAAATTCAGTAAGTAACGTTACATCAGTATGTTTAAAAACTCTGTGATGGAACCATGATGAGCTAACTAATAGTTAGCTAGCTAACCGCTCGCTCAAATAGAAAAATAAATGGCGTTAAAAATAAAAAAAATCCAAAGATATTGGAGTCAGAGAAAAAAAAATCAAAACAGTCTTGAATCAAAATACTCACCAGGAGCTTAAAGGTTAAAATGACTTATATTTCAGCAAAATCTGTCAATATAGTGCTGATGTAGACTTCTTGTAGCTATAAGAAACTGGTTACACCCTGCACGAAATGGCGCAGCACATAAAGAGGAGGGAGTCAAGACATGTATTAAATCAAATATTATCTATATTGACAAGATAGTCGACTGACCGCTCTAACAATGGAATTACATGTCCGCAAAGGTAGAAGGGAGGCGCGATCAGGTGGGAACATTCTAGCCAATGAGAGGGCAGATTCGCGTGTGAACGACGGACACAACTGATATAAAATCGTTTTTCTCAAAGTTACTGGAATGCCACGTGCACCCACCTATATCAGAATGTGTAACAACATAAACATTACGAAACGAATAATCGATCAAATAAGCCTCACGTAGCGAATTCCATTTTTAGTTGACCAAATTCGACACTCTTCTCATAGACCTCCAGAGAAAGAAGAAGAAGAAAAAAAACTTTGTTTACTTATCACGCGGATAGATATGGGGCGGATTTAAGCTTCTCGCTTCGCCTCTTCCTATCTGACTAAATCCGCTTTAGTAGACATCTATCAAATCTGATTGGCTACTCGTTGTAAAGCCCAAGCCGTTCCTGTCAGTGGTTGATTACAATGTCTGTCACCTGCTTTTTTTGTTATAACCTTGCAGCTGATAGGTCGTGTTGATCAGTGTCAAGCTTGTGTTCAAAACGCAAGACCTCTCCATACAGCAGTGGTATTCCAACTTGGGGGACGCAATTTCTTTCCAAAGAATTTCTCACGACGCACACACACAAAACATTTGTTTATAATAGGGTTCCTGAGTGGCGCAGCGGTCTAAGGCTCTGCATCTCAGTGCTTGAGGCGTCACTACAGACACCCTGGTTTGATTCCAGACTGTGTCACAACCGGCTGTGATTGGGAGTGCAACAGGGCGGCGCACAATTGGCCCAGCGTCGTCTGGTGTAGCCGTTATTGTAAATAAGAATTTACTTGCCTAGTTACATAAAGATTACATTAACTAATAATAATAATACACTGAACTATAAACGCAACATGCAAAAATATCAAGATTTTACTGCGTTAAGGTTTATTTAAGGAAATCAGTCAATTGAAATAAATTCATTAGGCCCTAATTCGTGGATTTTACAAGACTAGGAATACAGATCTGCATCTATTGGTCACAGATACCTTAAAAAAAAGTAGCGGTGTTGATCAGAAAACTAGTCAGTATCTGGTTCGACCACCATTTGCCTCATGCAGTGCAACATAGCTGTACATAGCTCATCTGTAAATAGCCCATCCAATCTACCTCATCCCCATACTGTATTTATTTATTTATCTTGCTCCCCCAGTATCTCTACTTGCACATTCTACCATTGCAGTGTTCAATTGCTATATTGTAATTACTTCGCCACCATGGTCTATTTATTGCCTTACCTCTCTTATCCTACCTCATTTGCACATACCGTATATAGATGTTTCTACTGTATTATTGATTGTATGTGTGTTTATTCCATGTGTAACTCTGTGTTGTTGTATGTGCCAAACTGCTTTGCTTTATCTTGGCCAGGTCGCAGTTGCAACTAGTCTACCTGGTTAAATAAAGATGAAATTAAAATAAAATAAAAAAACATATCTCCTCACATAGAGTTGATCAAGCGGTTGATTGTGGCCTGTGGAATGTTGTCCCACACTTCAATGGCTGTGCAAAGTTACTGGATATTGGTGGGAACTGGAACACGCTGTCATACACGTCGATCCAGAGCATCCCAAACATGCTCAGTGGGTGACATGTCTGGTGAGTATGCAGCCCATGGAAGGACAAGGACATTTTCAGCTCCCAGGAATTGTGTACAGATCCTTGCGACATAGGGCTGAAAAATGAGGTGATCTTGTCACAGTATCTCTGTACATTCAAATTGCCATTGATAAAATGCAATTGTGTTTGTTGTCCGTAGCTTATGCCTGCCCATATCATAACACCACCGCCACCATGGGGCACTCTGTTCACAAAGTTTACATCAACAAACAATGCCATACAGGCTGTTTGCCATATGCCTGGTACAGTTGAAACTGGGATTCATCTGTGAAGAGCACACTTCTCCAGCATGCCAGTGGCAATCAAAGGTGAGCATTTGCCCACTGTAGTCAGTTACGATGCCGAACTGCAGTCAGGGGAAGGCCCTGTAGATGAGCTTCCCTGAGACAGTTTCTGACAGTTTGTGCAGAAATTCTTTGGTTGTGCAAACCCACAGTTTCATCAGCTGTCTGGGTGGCTGGTCTCAGACAATCCCACATGTGAAGAAGCTGGGTGTGGAGATCTTGGGCTGGTGTGCTTACACGTGGTCTGCCAAAATCTCTAAAATGACAGTGGATGCGGCTTATGATAGAGAAATTAACATTCAATTCTCTGGCAACAGCACTGGTGGACATTTCCTTCAACAAAGTACTGAGTAAAGGGTCTGAATACTTATGTAAATATGATATCAGTTTATTATTTGTAATAAATTTGCAAACATTTAAAAAAAACTGTTTTTGCTTTGTCATTATGAGGTATGTGTGTAGATTGATGAGGAAGAAAATGTATTTATTTCATTTTAGAATAAGGCTGTAACGTAAGAAAATGTGGAAAAGGGGAAGGGGTCTGAATACTTTCCAAATGCACCCTATATACAGTACCAGTCAAAAGTTGACACACCTACTCATTCAAGGGCTTTTCTTTATTTTTTACAATATTCTACATTGTAGAATATTAGTGAAGACATCAAAACTATGAAATAACACGTGGAATCATATACTAACCAAAAAAGGCTTAAACAAATCAAAATGTATTTTATATTTCAGATTCTAAAAGGCTTAAACAAATCAAAATATATGTTATATTTGAGATTCTTCAAAGTAGCCACCCATTGCCTTGATGACAGCTTTGCACACTCTTGGCATTCTCTCAATCAGCTTCATGAGGTAGTCCCCTGGAATGCATTTCAATTAACGGGTGTGCCTTGTTAAAAGTTAATTTGTGTAATTTCTTTCCTTCTGAATGCGTTAGAACCAATCAGTTGTGTTTGACAAGGTAGGGGTAGTATACAGAAGATATTTGGTAAATGACCAAGTCCATATTATGGCAAGAACAGCTCAACTAAACAAAGAGAAACGACAGTCCATCATTACTTTAAGACATGAAAGTCGGTCAATCCAGAAAATTTCTAAAACTTTTAAAGTTTCTTTAAGTGCATTCGCAAAAAACACCAAGTGCTATGATTAAACTGGCTCTCATGAGAACCGCCACAGGAAAGGAAGACCCAGAGTTTCTTCTGCTGCAGAGGATAAGTTCATTAGAGTTAACTGCACCTCAGATTGCTGCCCAAATAAATGCTTCACTAAGTTCAAGTAACAGACGCATTTTCATCATCAACTGTTCAGAGGAGACTGCGTGAATCAGGCCTTCATGGTCTAAATGCTGCAAAGAAACCACTACTAAAGGACACTAATAATAAGAAGAGACTTGCTTGGGCCAAGAACCACGAGCAATGGACATTAGACCGGTGGAAAACTGTCCTTTGGTCTGATTGATGAGTCCAAATTTGAGACTTTTGGTTCCAACCGCCATGTCTTTGTGAGACACAGAATAGGTGAACGGATGATCTCCACATGTGTGGTTCCCACCGTGAAGCATGGAGGAGGTGGTGTTATGGTGTGGGGGTGCTTTGCTGGTGACACTGTCAGTGATTTATTTAGAATTCAAGGCACACTTAACCAGCATGGCTACCACAGCATTCTGCAGCGATACACCATCCCATCTGGTTTTCACTTAGTGGGACTATCATTTGTTTTTCCAACAGGACATTGACCAAAAACAGATTTCCAGGCTGAAGGAGAGTGATGGAGTGCTGCATCAGATAACCTGGCCTCCACAATCAACCGACCTCAACCCAATTGAGATGGTTTGGGATGAGTTGGACCAATGAGTGAAGGAAAAGCAGCCAACAAGTGCTCAGCATATGTGGGAACTCCTTCAAGACTGTTGGAAAAGCATTCCAGGTGACTACCTCATGAAGCTGGTTGAGAAAATGCCAAGAGTGTGCAAAGCTATTTTCAAGACAAAGGGTGGCTACTTTGAAATATCTCAATATATATTTTGATTTGTTTAACCCTTTTTTGGTTAATACATTATTCCATATGTGTTATTTCATAATTTTGATGTATTTACTATTACTATTAAGAAAAAACATTGAATGAGTAGGTGTGTCCAAACTTTTGACTGGTACTGTAATTCATATGGGAACGGCTCAAGCTGCTTGCTATAGCTAGCTAGCTAACTAGTTAGTCTGTCAGGCAAGAAAAGTTGTGGGTTTCGGTAAATTTGGGCAATGCTCACTAAGTGTCAACTTCAGCTGTCACTTTCACCAGCTAGCAATACAGACAACCTGCTAACTAGCCACCGAAATGAAGGCTAGAGTAGTTTGGCACGTTGTGCTAACTATTCCAAGTTTCTCATTTTAATAGGCTAATTGATCATTAGAAAACCATTTTGCAATTATGTTAGCACAGCTGAAAACTGTTGTTCTGATTAAAGAAGCAATTAAACTGGCCTTCTTTAGACCAGCTGAGTATCTGGAGCATCAGCACTTGTGGGTTCAATTACAGTATCACGCTCTGACCTTAGAGAGCCTTTTTTATTTCTCTATTTGGTTAGGTCAGGGTGTGATTTGGGTAGGAATTCTAGTTTTTCTATTTCTTTGTTGGCTGGGTATGGTTCCCAATCAGAGGCAGCTGTCTATCGTTGTCTCTGATTGGGGATCATACTTAGGCAGCCTTTTTGCCACCTTTAGTTTGTGGGATCTTGTTTTTGGTTAGTTGCTGTGTTAGTGCTACAAAACTTTACGTGTCATTTATGCTTTCTTGTTTTTGGTGTTCATTTAATAAATTGATGATGTACGCCTACCACGCTGTACCTTGGTCCAATCCAAATAGAATACCATCATCCCGGAGTCACCTCTTCACTGTCGACGTTGAGTCCCTCTTTTTAACGCATTGCATCAATATATTTTATTAAACTAAATCACCAATGCTGTGGCAAATGCCACCTCACCACACGTTTCTGGCGGCCCAGTATGGGTGCAAATCCGATTCAAAAGTCTAACATGCACGAGATGGTGCACATGAGCAAGATGAAACACCATTGCACGAGCAAACTGAGTCGAGAGAGAAGAAATGTGGTCAAGCGAGCAGAGGACGGGTCCCGCGAGTGCACAGGCCAGTCGAGAGCGCTATAATTAAACTTGAGATCTTGTGTAACTTTAAGCGAGCAGAACATCAATGTCACAGATCAAAAATAAAAATGTATTAAATAGTACATATAGAACAGTAAGCAAAGATCTGTGATTCAAATGTGTAAAAATTTCTCAAATCGCTTTCTCTCAAGTCTTGACACCTAAGGGTCACTTTCAGTGGAGTGATGGACGAACGTACAAATTCCTGCCATTGGCCAGTCCGGTGTTGTGATTGGCTATTACGGGCCTTCTGTTTGCGATTCCACTGCAGAGCCGTCTATTTAGCTAGCTAGCCGGTTTGAGCAGTAAGCACCAAACAACTTGGGCAACCCAACATTCTCATAATCAAATTAATTGGGAAATCAATTCTAATAAATATACTATATCTTGAGTGGAATCTACTTCCTGAGGGAGAGATGAAATTTACACAATAGTTCAGGGGTGCAACTTTGGTTTTAGAAGTGGGGGGGACATAATTGTTTTTTTAATATATATTTTTTATCTGGTCAGCTAAACACTCAACAGCCTACCCGACCGCTCGGAGGCGTCAGCATGGTCCTAAAACACACCGTTGCCTCGTTTTGCATCACATTCCAATTCTAAAACTGGGGGGGGACAAAAATGCAATTTTAGAATGTGGGGGGACATGTCCCCACCGTCCCCAGTGAAAGTTGTTCCCCTGCAATATTTACCCAGAGGAAAATGGGGGAGGGTCATGCTTTTTCAATTTCAGTCAGGGGGAGGGTTTAGTATTTTGCAGCATATTTGACTAGAATAAATACTTGCCATAGGCCTACTTGCGCAATGTACTGAACTATGCATGCCACAGTAAGGGATGGATATTCCAACCCTGAGTCCCGGCCTGTTCTGCTCTTGCTGATCAAAAACGTTTTTGTGCGCTGCCTAGCCAATGGCTGTGCTGTGTAGGCCTACGGTGGCAGTTCAAGAGGAGTCAAAGGCTTCTTCCAAAAATTGTTTTTGATTAAGCCTAGTCCAAAACATTTATGCGGACTAGCCTATAGCCTATGTTCTGTTCAATTTGAGGAGAGTGTGAAGATGAGGAATATGTTTCTTGCTCATGATGTAGGCCTATTTATCAGAGTTATTGACCTCACAATAAGCCAGATTCGAGTAACTTACATTGTGGTGCTGAAACTTGAAGCAGCAGCCGCGGCACAATCAATCAGAAATGGACAACTCATGGTGCTGAAAGTAGGCAAATTGTAGTAGGCATAATTCATTTAAACCCTCTTATTTTAGACTTACTAACAACAAAAGGGCTTTGTGTTGGAGCTTGTTTCTTCCTATTTAAGAAATAAGAGGTAGGCCTACCTGTTCGACAGATAAAATTAGGCTATAGACTGCTATATCCATAGATTTTATATAGCAGCCTGCATTCCTCCACCCACCATGCACTCCACCCACCATAAAATAGCCTATCTCCGTGTCAGTGAAGGGCTGTTAAAGTTAAAACCAAGACTCAAATTGAGGGAGTATGAGAGGGTATGCCATAGGTTTACTTTAGAAAATGGCAAAAAGCACAGATCTACCCTTTGTTAGCTTACAATAAAACTGATCCAATTATATAACAGCACTTTGGTCTACAATGCTTTATGTTAGAAACAAGCTGTAAAATACCTGGGAAAGACATGACTCCGATGCATATGAGGATATCATTGTTAGTTTCTTTTACATTCAGAGGCTGAGCTACAACTTTCTACAGCTGAGGAGACAAAACATTGACTTGCATGGGAAGTAATCTAATTCTGTCACTATCAATTGATTAAGATATTCACTTTCTGTACAATGGAAGATGTTTAAACCCAGACAGCTTTTAGGAAAACAGTTGTGACCTTCTCTCGTTGGGTTAAGCCACAGAAGTAGCCAGCAGAACTTCTTCAGGATTGGTGTCCCGTCTGCGGGATGGTTGAGCTAACGTAGGCTAATGTGATTAGCATGAGGTTGTAAGAATATATATATATTTTTTCGCAGGACATAGATATATCTGATATGGGCAGAAAGCTTAAATTCTTGTTAATCTAACTGCACTGTCCAATTTACAGTAGCTATTAGAGTGAAAGAATACCATGCTATTGTTTGAGGAGAGTGCACAATTATGAACTTGAAAATGTATGAATAAACCAATTAGGCACATTTGGTCTTGATACAACATTTTGAATAGATATGCAAGATTTCACTGGATCACTCTAAAACTTTGCACATACAGTGCTGCCATCTAGTGGCCAAAGTCTAAATTGCATCTGCGCTAGAATAATTCATTATGCCTTTTCTCTTGCATTTCAAAGATGGTACAATTTTTATTTTTCAAACAGTTGTTTTTTTCTTTTTATTATCTTTTACCAGATCTAATATGTTATATTCTCCTACATTCCTTTCACATTTAGACAAACTTCAAAAGTTTTTCCTTTCAAATGGTATCAATAATATGCATATCCTTGCTTCAGGGCCTGAGCTACAGGCAGTTAGATTTGGGTATGTCATTTTAGGCGAAAATTTAAAAAAGGGGCGGATCCTTTCAAGCTTTTTTTTTTCTTTTTTTTTTTTTCCCATCGGTAGGCCTAACTTTGACAGTACCATGCTCAGATTCCTAATGACATCTCAGATTTAATCATTTGCAAACAGGGACAGTTTCGTTGCAAACAAGACACACTGATTTGGCGTTGGAGAAAAATGATAAGATGAACACAGACCTACCTCTGTCCATTCTTAGCCTGTAATTTCTGTAATGTGTATGGTATAAAAAAAAAGATTCTGATATGTACAATCAAATGCAATTGCATGAAATGTTTCTAAAAGGCAATTTTTTTCTCTCAGACCTGCAAATACAATGATAGATTCATGAAATGCTTTTACTATAAAGTCACTTGTTTTTTTTCAAGCATTCGGGGGCGGTTTAGGGAAAATATATTTCCTGAAGGGAGGGCCATCCATTTTCATTTCAGAGATCAGATTTTCTCCATGTAACCCTTATTATAAATAACATTCACTCCCTCAGGGTAGGCAGGGCTCTGGTTCTTGTTGTACTATATCCTTTAAAAATGTTCTTATTACTGTTATTAGTACTGTCATTTCAGTGAATTCAGAAAAAAGTGGGACACAGTTTGCATTTCTGTCTTCTGTAAACCCTCTTCAGACATCTATCCAACATATTAGCCCAACACATTTCTGAAATCCTCAGATGTTTCCTAATCACACAAAATGTAATTGTCATTGCAGTAAAATTAAGACTATAATAATGGTGTCCCAGTTTATCTAATAATAATAATAATAATAATAGTACATGGGACTTATATAGTGCTTTTCAAGGACCCAAAGTCTTTTTACAATTAAAGAAATTAAAAAGAAAAAGAACAAAACAGGACTCAAAACAAAACACCAGACTAGACGAGACATGAGTAAAAACAGGGGTGGGCTCAACGAAGAGAAAGAGTGTGATGTATCAGTGTCCGGGGAGGTGAGGGTTGGGATTTGGATACGAACCCAGTTTAGTGTAGGGGGTAGGGTAAGTGTTAGGTGCTGCTCAGTATGATGCAGAGGAGTGTCTTAGTAGTGTATTTCTTTGCTTGCTTGTGTGTGTCAAATTAAATCACTTTTTATTGGTCACATACACATGGTTAGCAGAAGTTAATGCGAGTGTAGCGAAATGCTTGTGCTTCTAGTTCCGACAGTGCAGTAGTATCTAACAAGTAACCAAACAAATTCACAACGACTACTTTATACACACAATGTAAAGGGATGAATAAGAATATGTACATATATGGATGAGCGATGGCCGTGCGGCATAGGCAAGATGCAGTAGATGGTATAGAATACAGTATATACATATGAGATGAGTAATGTTGGATATGTAGACATTATTAAAGTAGTGTTATTTAAAGTGACTAGTGATACCTTTATTAAATCCATGTATTCAATTTATTAAATTGGCAAGAGTCTGTATGTTGGCAGCAGCCACTCTATGTTAGTGATTGCTGTTTAACAGTCTGATGGCCTTGAGATAGAAGCTGTTTTTCAGTCTCTCGGTCCCAGCTTTGATGCACCTATACTGACCTCGCCTTCTGGATGATAGTGGGGTGAACAGGCAGTGACTCGGGTGGTTGTTGTCCTTGATGATCTTTTTGGCCTTCCTGTGACATCAGGTGTAGTAGGTGTCCTGGAGGGCGTGTAGTTTGCCCCCAGTGATGCGTTGGGCAGACCGCACTACCCTCTGGAGAGCCTTGTGGATGTGGGCGGAACAGTTGCCGTACCAGGCGGTGATACAGCCCGACAGGATGCTCTCGATTGTGCATCTGTAAAAGTTTGGGAGTGTTTTAGGTGACAAGACAAAGGTTGACGAGGCGCTGTTGCGCCTTCTTCACCACATTGTCTGTGTGGGTGGACCATTTCAGTTTGTCCATGATGTGTACGCCGAGGAACTTAAAACTTTTTACCTTTTCCACTACTGTCCCGTCGATGTGGATGGGGGGATGATCCCTCTGCTGTTTCCTGAAGTCCACGATCATCTCCTTTGTTTTGTTGATGTTGAGTGAGAGGTTATTTTCCTGACACCACACTCCGAGGGCCCTCATCTCCTCCGTGTAGGCCGTCTCATCGTTGTTGGTAATCAAGCCTACCACTCTAGTGTCGTCTACAATCTTGATGATTGAGTTGGAGGCGTGCATGCCCACGCAGTCATGGGTGAACAGGGAGTACAGGAGAGGGCTGAGAACGCACCTTTGTGGGGCCACAGTGTTGAGGGTCAGCGGGGTGGAGATGTTGTTTCCTACCATCACCACCTGGTGGCGGCCTGTCAGAAAGTCCAGGACCCAGTTGCACAGGGCGGGGTCGAGACCAAGGGTATCGAGTTTGGAGGGTACTATGGTGTTAAATGCTGAGCTGTAGTCAATGAACAGCATTCTTACATATTCCTCTTGTCCAGATGGGATAGGGCAGTGTGCAGTTTGATGGTGATTGCGTCGTCTGTGGATCTATTGTGGCGGTAAGCAAATTGGAGTGGGTCTAGGGTATCAGGTAGGGTGGAGGTGATATGATCCTTGACTAGTCTCTCAAAGCACTTCATGATGACAGAAGTGAATGCTATGGGGTTGGGGTGATAGTCATTTAGTTCAGTTACCTTCGCTTTCTTGGGAACAGGAACAATGGTGGCCATCTTGAAGCATGTGGGAACAGCAGACTGGGATAGGGATTGATTGAATATGTCTGTAAACACACCAGCCAGCTGGTCTGCACATGCTCTGAGGACACGACTAGGGATGCCGTCTGCACCGGCAGCCTTTCGAGGGTTAACACGTTTAAATGTTTTACTCACGTTGGCTGCAGTGAAGGAAAGCACACAGGCTTTGGTAGCGGGCCGTGTCAGTGGCCCTGTATTGTCCTCAAAGCGAACAAAGAAGTTGTTTAATTTGCCTAGGAGCAAGACGTTGATGGTTGATGTCCGCGACGGGGCTGGTTTTCTTTTTGTAATCCGTTTGTGTGTGATGTGGGGGGGCTTAAGAGTAGGCCTTGTCAAAGAGATGGGGTTTTAGGAGGGACTGAAAGATGTGATGGACTCAGAGTCACGGATGGCTGGAGGGAGTTCCAGAGCCTAGGAGCAACCCTGGAGAAGGCCCTGTCTGCGAAGCCCTGGAGCTTCGACCTGTGGATAATAAGGTGGCCTGCTGTGGCGGAATGGAGTGTGCATGTGGATTGGTGGGGGAGGAGGTCTGAGAGGTAAGGGGGGGGGGGGGGGGCAAGGTGGTGAAGGGCTTTGTAGGTCAGGAGGATCTTGTAATCAATGCGTTGGGAGACGAACGAAGGACAGGGGGGATGTGCTGCCAGGACTTGGTGTGGGATGCAGAGTTTTTAACCATTTGGAGCTTATGGAGGAAGCTTGAGTTGATGTCGGAGAGTATTGAGTTACAGTAGTCAAGACGGGAGGAGATGAATGCATGTATGAGGGTTTAAGCAGCAGGATGGAAGAGGGAGGACCTGACTTTGGCAATGTTGCAGAGGTGGAAGAATGAGGATTTGACAATGTGTCTTATGTGGTGGTCAAATGAGAGGGTGGAGTCCATGATGATGCCAATGTTGCATGCATGGAGGGAGAGACAGTGGTGTCGTCAATGGATTTGTCCCAGTCTACCAATGCAGGAGTGGCTTTGGGACAAGTCTCTGAATGGCCTTGAGTGGCCCAGCCAGAGTCCGGATTTGAACCAGATCGAACATCTCTGGAGACCTGAAAATATTATACAAGTGGTTAGGAATGGATTTTAATAAGACTAGAAGAGAAGTAGTCAATTTCTCCTAAACCTTCAACCATGAAAGACTATCATGCATTTTGTTGATGTCAGTTCTGTTTGTGTAGTTAAGGGCAAGGTGTGCTGCTTTGCATTGATCCAGCTGCAGCTTTGCTAGGTCTTTCTTTGCTGCACCTGACCATGTTACCGGACAGTAATCAATACTCGACAAGATCAAAGCTTGAACTAGTACATTTGATCTTTGTGTCAAAAACACAGAATATCTTCTCAACAACTTGGTCAATATGACCACCATGATACTGTCCATCCAAAGTGGTTTTATATGTATTTAAGACCAGTTTATTGTTAATTACCCATTCTGACACTTACTGTAACTCCTTGCGAAGAGTCTGTGAGATCACTGGTTGTAGGTACTGATGTGTAGAGTGTGCAATCAGCAGCATGCATAGTCATCTTAGCTTCTCGTAAGACAAGTGGCAAATAATTTCTAAAAATAGAGTAACTGCACTGAGGGATACCGCACTGCACATATCTGATGTTAGAGAAGCTTGCATTGAAGAATACTCTTGAGTTGTATTGGTTAACACCGCAACCATGTGAGGTGATATAATGCCATTACAAGTGAGTTTTTCAATGACAAATGATCAATAACATCAAAGGCTACACTGAAATCTAACAATACAGCTCCAACTATCATCGTATTATTAATTTATTTTAGGTAGTGGAATTAGTTCAGCTTCCTTCCACACCTGTGGACACACACTTCTTTAGGCTTTGGTTAAAGACACAGCAAATAGGGGTGGCAATACAGTCTGCTACCATTCTCAATTGTTTCCTGTCTAGGGTGTATATTCCTGGTGGCTTATCATTATTGATGAATAACAACTGTTTTTCCACCTCTTCCACACAATCTTGACCAAATTCAAATCGTCAATCCTTCTCTTTCATTATTAGATCATCAATACACAAATATGATAGTTCACTGTTCAATGTTGTCATTTCACCTCTCAGTTTGTCTACTTTACAGGTGAAATAGTCATTGAAATGGTTGGCCATATCAAAAGGTTTTGTTAAAAATTACCCATCGACTTCAATGAACGATGGAGATGAATTGGGTTTTCTGCCCATAATATAATTTAAGATATTCTAGTCTTTCCCCTTGTTTTTTATGCCATTTATCTTGTTTTGGTAATATCATTTATTCTCTTTTTGTTAAGTTAAGTCACAAAATTTCTCAATTTACAATGTGTCAACCAATCAGCTGAGCAACCTGACTTGTTAGCCACCTCCTTTGCATCACTTCTTTGAACCATACACATTTTCAATTCCTCATCGATCCAGGGAGCTCTAACAGTTCTCACAGTTACTTTCTTAACAGGTGCATGTTTGTCAACAATTGGCAAGAATAATTGTACAAATACTCAAAGTGCTGCAACTGGATTCTCCTCCTTATACACATCAGACCAACATAAATGTTTTTACATCTTCAACAAAAGAGTCCTGAGAAAATATTTTGTATGATCTCTTACAGATAACTTTAGGCCCTGCCTTTGTAACTTTGGCTTTCCTTGTTATTGCCACAATGTTAGGGTCACTGCTACAGCCAATGGGAGCTGATATTGCTTTGGAGCAAAGCTCTGCATCATTGGTGAAGATACGATCAATACAAGTGGATGTCACAGATCCGACACTATGGTATAAACTCTAGTTGGTTGAGTGATAACCTGGGTTATGTTACAGGTATTAGTCACAGTAAGAAGCTTCCTCTTGAGAGGACATCTAGATGATAACCAGTCAATGTTTAGGTCACCAAGAAAATACATTCCTCTTGGTGGCCTATAGCAGCACCCTAAAATAAGAGGCATGAGGCAGGTGAACCTGCAACCACTGACTGCTGATGTAAAAAGGGCTTTATAAAATACATTTGATTGTTGAATTCTTGTCGTCATCTTGCCGGGAAAAAAAGAGCAAGTGATTTTCAATAGTGTGTGTGGAGTTGTATGTTTGAGCTATTATGTGGGTAGTCTCTAGCCTAGTAGCTAGATCATTTTGTGCATTAGCAAACTCCTCGTCCGCTCAATAAATAACAGAAGATGGTTAAAGGACACACAGACCACCTGGGATATACATTTTTGTTCTGTCCCCAGACAAGTTTATACAAAAGCCACTGTACAACCACGTGAAATGTAATTTGTTGGTGAATCTCTCTTGTTTTTAAATTACTTGTAATATAAAAATGTTTTGCCTCTCTGGTGGGTGAAGACTTCTATTCTAGTACATTTTAGACAAAACTTGACCAATGTGTGGGTCAAATGAGAACTTCTGTGTTGACCTTGCTTTTAAAGAGTAAGCTTAACCTGGGGGGTATTCCAGAAAGATGGTTTAACAAATGCAGGATTCTCTGAACATATCCGGCTTTTCTTAACCAGATAAGGGAGTCCGGAAATTCTTGGTTACAGAACGTCTGCTTCTCGTTTAAGTAGCTAGGCTAAGCGAATCTCAAATTGCATGCAACATTCAAAAAGGTAGATGATAGATATGTAGTCAAAAGGCATAGCCCAGAACAAGAAACAATTGTAACATACAACAAATATGTTCACATATTTACCAAAAAAAGTTATTAATTCCCTGCCGCAAAAGCAAGAGGGAGCCTGGCAGAAAATTACAGAGTAAATGTGTAAGTGAAGTATCACAAACTTAATATTTAATAGGCCTAGTTTACACACATGGCTGATTAGTAATAAAGCTTTCAATTTAGAGAAGTTTTAGTTCAACACTGGTGATATTACATGTCAAGGCTCTGGATAAATACTGTGTGTAAATTGTAGTAGCCTGCCACAGTTGCAATGGTATGCCCATTCCATAGCCTATGTAGGATGAATAATACTTTTCATGACAACACGGGAAACTATGTGTACTATGTTCAGTTGTAACCCCATGGGAGTCACAGATCTGACAAAAAAAAGTAAGGAAGATCATTGAGTTGAATGACTTTCTGAAAATGACTTGGTTTGGTGAAGATGTAGGCTACAGTATTCAATAGCTACCTGTTAATGCTGTGAAAATATGTTCTATTCACGTAGTCTCTCTCATCTGGTCCAGAGGGTCTTTGAATGAGGATGTGTCCCATCTATAGAACCAATGACGCTTGGAATCTGCGAGATAAGTTAGGCTATTTATCATGTTGTCTAGTCTTATCAATTTGAGATTAGCAAAGCATCACTGGCAGTCAACTGACCGGAGCCTACTGTACCTGCAATTCTGATGCCCAGGGAATGCAACAAAGACATTGAAACATCTCTTCTCAAAAGGATCTACTCAAGGTCCAATAACTCATTCCCTTTGTAATGCATTGGGGACAATGCGGGGTCCGATGTAATTTGGATTTTCCGCAAATGGACAGTCCATAGTGACGAACAAGAATCTGATTGGCCGAGAGCCCCATCTTTATTTACCAGGCCATGCTAAGATCAAGTTAACCTAGTAGGCAGCAGGTTTGCTACAGAGCATTTGTTGCTATGGTTTCTAATCAGGCTATACGTCAAGCTCTCTTTCTGGAAACAGGAAATTCTGAGTTTGCTCAAATTCTGGTTTGACAGATCTCGCTAACTCACTAATATGGCTTTCTGGAATACCCCTCTGAAGCCTGAAACAACCAATGTCAAAATAACACAAGGGACACGGTCTTCTGTTTATTGCACAAATCGTACATGTTTCCAACTGCACCAGTAGAACACAATATTAGGCAGCAGTGGAATAAATCATTGATCAAAAGCCTAAAAGATGCATTCAAGAACAAAGAAAAATAGGTCAAGATCTTGAAGGGAGAAAATTGAAAATGAAAAGGAACCAAACTCAATTCACTGTTCAACTGAATCCTGCCGATATAGGCTAATGTAACAATTGGGGAGGTAATTTACAAAAGAAAAAACAAATTACGTCATCTTTGTCTCTTCATTTTAAAAGTACTTTGTCCTCATATATAATATAAACCTCTGCATCAATACCAATCAAATATTTTGACAAATTATTTCTAAAGTCAAACAATTTGCTAAAGATGATTTCTTTACAGTTTTAATATATGTACATATCAATTGATCTAACTTCTATAATTCTCATACAAAATGAGAAAAAAGCTGGACTTTATTGCTGCCACAAAAAAAATAAAAAAATGGCAAGCAGATCAATCCTCCCTTCTTCTGTCCCCCTGACCTGAATGCTATAACACAGACCCAGAGGCCTGAATGGGCAGATGGGCCCAGATATAGAGAATGGCTTCTGAAAGCCCACACAGGTCAAAAAGAGAGCCAAACAGCAGTCTCTACATCTGATCTCCAGAGCCTGATCAAACCTCGTTCCTTCTTTATGGAGTCTGATTTCTGGCAGAGGCTGACGGCTGGCATGAGCCGTGGATGTAGGTAGCAGGACCCGAGGCTTAGGGCCTCATCATCAGGGTTACTCAAACAGAAAAGTGAGAAACCTTTTGGATGTATATACTGTATGCATTATGCAATGAGACCATCCAGGTGGTCCTCAGTAGCCCTCCAGCTCACCGCCTCAGCGAAATGTACTCTCAATGGAAGAGAGGATGGCTTAGGGAGGGAGGGGCTGAGGTCAGGGTGCTCATCCAGGAGTGTAAAGGAGGAGAAGGATGGGGGAGGTTAAGTTGGTGGAAGCAGAGGGAATCTTTCTTTCTCCTTGCTCCAGCCGGAGCTCTGTTTCAGACATTCCTGCTAAGTGCAAATCCCAAACTAAACAACTAGAGCCAAATGTACTCAGAGGAAGAGAATACACCTTGACGTTACCGAGGTTGTTCCGGGGGCCAATGTAGCCAATGTTTCATAACATTGCATGGTTGGCCGCCAAACGCACACTTTGTCTAAGAAACTCACACCATATATCCCTGATTAAAGTGCACTCAGTAGCGTGGGAGGGGGGTGGGGGTTGGGCTGAGGGAGACGAAAAGGAACACAGCAGAGTGGAAGGGAAGAAGTCACCTGGTATAGGCCATCTGGAGGCTAAACTGATTGGCCCCGTGCTGATGTTCTGAAGCTAACTTCGAGAAGAGGGTGTAGAAAGTGTAAGGGGCTCGGGTTTCAAATCTATGGAGTGAATCACATTTGGGGGATGATCAGAGGTTAGAAGGTGTATTTCCCATCCCTCCATTTCTGCCATCACCAACAGAAAAGTATGAGGGAGAGAGGTTGTTAAGGAGAGTGGGGTAAATGTGTGCTCTGACATTCAGCAGATTGTGAAATGTGTGTGTTGTTGAAGTGGTTATGTTCTTAGGGGCTTGGCAGAGCACATGTATGGGTGTACGAGTCCAAGTGGTTGTCTAGGGATGTGAGCATTCATCAGCCAACCTCTAATACAGATCAGAACAAAATCAGAGTTGAGACTATTTGCATCAGCAGACTGTATGAACAAAACTGTCTACAATTCACTCCCTGTCGGATAAGAAATTCGATTTTGTGTCTTGGTTTATACTAGTCACCCTCCCTACCCATCAGCTGTGTGTATGTACTTATGTCTGCCTGTGTGTGTGTGTGTGTGCGCGTGTATGTGAATACCTTTACTGTTACTTATGGTCTCTCAGTGTTCATGTGTGTCGATAGTGCCTGCCTATGTGGATAAATTCTAGGACAATAAAGAGTGTGTGTGTGTGTGTACTCTCGCATGTCTCTTTGGCTCAAGAGGACATGCACTGGACGTGGTCTGGCCCTCCGTCCTCTTCATCAGAGGAATCTGGAGAGCTCCACGATTCATCAGTGTCTCCCTCTGCACCCTCGCGACGTGTCTGGAAAAGAAAAGGGAGGGAGGGAGAGAGCGGGGGGTGTACTGATTTGATTACTGGAATAGAAATTACACATGGTGGGTGGGTTGTGGTGTGTTCGACTTACCCTCTGGGGCCGTCTGTTTCTCATGTGCCTCATGAGGAACCATAGGAGCTGTGTGTCGTACTGGTCTCCATGGCGAACACTGTCCTCATCACGCTCACGCTTGTTCTTCCTCATCACCTGAACAACCACAACAACAGTCACATCAAAACTAACAGCTTTGGTATGCAGGATTCAAATGAAACGTTGTCACATGCGTCGAATACAACAAGTGTAGACTTTACCGTGAAATACTTACTTAAAAGCCCTTAACTCCTTTTGAACTGCACTGTTGGTTAAGAAATTATTTACCAAATAAAGTAAAAAGTAATAAAAAAGTAACACAATAAGAATAACAAGGCTATATACAGGGGGCACCTGTACTGAGTCAGTGTGCGGGGGGTACAGACTAGTTGAGGTAATCTGTACATGTAGGTGGGGGCGAAGTGACTACGCATAGATAACAAACAGCGAGTAGCAGCAGTGTACAAAAGGGAGGGGGGTCAATGTAAATTGTACGGTTGCGGTTTTATTAATTGTTCAGGGGGTAGAAGCTGTTGAGCCTTTTGGTCCTAGACTTGGCACTACGGTACCGCTTGCTGTGCGGTAGCTGAGAAAACAGTCAATGACTTGGGTGACTGGAGTATGACAGTTTTATGGGTTTTCCTCTGACACCGCCTATTATATAGGTCTTGAATGGCAGGAAGCTTGGCCCTAGTGATGTACTGGGCCGTACTACCCTCTGTAGCGCCTTATGGTCAGATGCTGAGCAGTTGCCATACCAGGCGGTGACGCAACCATTCAGGATGCTCAAGATGGTGCAGCTGTAGAACCTTTTGAGGATCTGGGGACCAATGCCAAATCTTTTCAGTCTCCTGAGGGACACACCACCACCCCTCGTCTTACCAGAGGTAGCGTCTCTGTTCTGCCGGTGTATGGAAAATCCTGCTTGCTCTATATTGTCCGTATCGTCGTTCAGCCACATCTTGGTGAAACGTAAGATGTTACAGTTTTTAATGTCCCGTTGGTAGGATAATCTTAATCGTAGGTCATCAATTGTATTTTCCAATGATTGCACGTTAGCAAGATGAATGGAAGGCATTGGGAGTTTACTCGCTCGCCTCCGGATTCTCAGCAGGATCCCCAATCTGTGTCCCCTTTTCCAGCATCATCTTTTCTTCACGCAAAAGGCGTGGATCTGGGCCTATTCCACTGAAAGCAGGATATCCTTCTCGTCGGACTCGTTAAAGGAAAAAGTTTCTTCCAGTCCGCAGTGAGTAATCGCTTTTCTGATGTCCAGAAGTTCTTTTTCGGTCATAAGAGACGGTAGCAGCAACATTATGTACACAATAAGTTAAAAAATAAGTTACACAAAACAAAACAAAAATAACAAAATAGGTTGGGAGAATGTAAAACGTCAGCCATGTTCTTCGGCGCCATTAACCCTATATGTCGTGGGAACGTTTGGGATATTGGTGATATGTTGTGGTTTGTGTGAATAGAATGGTATGAACCGTACATCTTTGAGGCCCTTGAGCCCTGTGAGATTCTCGGCAGTGGGGGACCACAGTTTAACGTCATGATCCAGACCACTGGTGGCCAGACCTGGGAGGTGAGGGTGGGGCTCCAGGCAGTTGACCTGGGAACAGAGGAGGAGACAAAGCGTGAAGTGACAGATTGAGATGAATGAGTGAAACTTTGAAACTGATACTGTACAATTTTGTTTGAGAGTATTGCTTGCGCTCGCCAGCTTCTTCAAGCACCGAGGCCCTTTTTATCATCAGACAGCTTCCCACCCACCCACCATCCCTCCTTCCCTCTCTCACCACTCCTCCTCGGTCTCCCTCCATGAACTGGACAATGCGAGCGGAGACCTTGTCCCACAGGTAGATGTGTCCACAGTCACTGCCACTGATCACAAACTCACTGCTAGGGCCATAGAAGTTCACCCCTTTCACTGTGAAATAGAGAGGTCCAGCGGTTAGAGCATTGGGCCAGTAAGCAAAAGGTCGCTGGTGCGAATACCCGAGCCGACAAGGTGAAAGATCCATCAATGTTCCCTAGAGCAAGGCATTTAGATAAAATTTGCTCTAGGGGCACCGTACTACAATGGCTGACCTGTAAAAATAACAAATTTAACTGCACCTATCCGGTGTATGTGCTGTTTTCTTTACTTATATTTGACTAGTTCATAATCATTCCTTCCCCTTATTCCCCCCCAGTACCTGTAGCGTTGTTGCGATGGCCCTTGTATCTCCTGCGGTAGTCTGCACCGTCACCGTGGCTGGAGTCAAACAAGTAGATATCCTCATCGTTGTAACTAGTGAGGAGCTCTGAACAGACAGACCGAGAGAGACATGGTCACTGATGGGGAGAACAGACATGAGGACAGTCATAACAGCAAGAGCCAGAGGACCTCAGACTTGTGAATAAAAATGTGTTTGAGTCATGTGCTGTACCTGTGCCATCATGACTGTACACTAAGCAGGTAATGTTAGTTTTGGACTCGCTGGATACCAGGTGAGATGGACAGAACTTCTTCAGTACGCCATTATTTTCATTCTCATTAATCTTCCTCTGGTCATAGATCCTAAAAAGGTTGAAGTTGAGGCGAGGTAAGAGAGAGAACATAGTAAGAATGTGCAGAATCCAAGAGAATGCACTTTGCACTTCCTCTGCTTTACGATACACCTATAAAAAGGGATTTGAGTCTCACCTAACATACTGATCTCTCCCACCCACAGCAAAGTGGTGTGTGTTGACAGGGTTCACAAATATGGTGTACAACCCCACTTTCTTATCCCCCTCCTTCACCACCACCAGTTTACTGAGAGAAAAGGAAAAGAGTAAAACAAAGTGGGTAAAGGGTTAAACGGCTGTTATGTTATACATTGGGCCTGGAGTTATTCCTGGTCTGGTCACATGGTCAGGGAAAACAAATGACCTTAGTATAGTAATGTCCAGGTGATCTTGCAGTAAGGCATATCTCACTCACTTGGCAGGCCGGTCGAGGCGCAGGTCGATGGCAAACACTATGGCGTCCTCCCCAGCCGACAGGAAGGAGCAGGGAGAGTCTGGCTCCAGGGCCAGCTGACACACAGACAGAACAAAGACAACACACTTAAATCATCTCAGGTCTCAGCTTAAAAAGGCTTAGAACTACTGCATCTCAAATGACAACCAGTTCCCCACATTGTGCCCTACTTTAGACCAATGCTGACAAACACTGAGTGTACAAAACATTAAGAATACCTGCTCTTTCCATGACAGATTGACCAGGTGAATCCAGGTGAAAGCTATGATCCCTTATTGGTGTCACTTGTTAAATCAATCAGTATAGTCGAAGGGAGGAGACAGGTTATTAAAGAAGGATTTTTAAGCCTTGAAACAATTGAGAAATTGATTGTGTATGCGTGCCATTCAGAGGGTGAATGGGCAAGACAAAAGATGTGCCTTTGAACAAGGTATGGTAGTAGGTGCCAGGCGCACCAGGTTTGTGTCAAGAACTGCAACGCTGCTGGGGTTTTCGCGCTCAACAGTTTCCCATGTGTATCAAGAATGTTCCACCACCCAAAGGACATCCAGCCAACTTGACACAACTGTGGAAAACATTGGAGTCAACATGGGCCAGCATCACTGTGGAATGCTTTTGATATCTTTAGAGTCCATGTCCTGACGAATTGAGGCTGTTCTGAGGGCAAGGGGGGGCGCAACACTATATTAGAAAGGTGTTCTTAGTAATGTTTAATATACTCCTTGTAGGGTTCTGGTCGAAAGTTATGTAATATATGGAGAATAGAGTTTCATTTGAGCCGCAGACCGAAGTCTGGCTTCTTGGACAAATGTTTAAACTCATTATCACGAATACAACCACACTCCTGAGGTATACACATGGTCTCCATACCTTGTGTGCTGCCCCTTTATGCTGAGCCACTCTCTTGGTGTTCTTGCAGCGCTGAGTGGCAGAGAGCTCAGCCACTCTGATCTGACCATCCCGGGCACACATGGCCAGGGTGGAGTCTCCACTGTGTGGCAGGAACTTTGCCTGGGGAGGAAGAAAGGTACATTTCAACATCTCTCAAAAGACCACATTTATAGCTTACCTTTCTCATTTTACAATGGCTTGTTAAATGGTTGTCTGTCAACACCAGAAATGTTGCCCTTTTCTACAATCCCATCCTACCCTAGCCTGATTGTCCTCTCCCCTAACCTGAAAGACGTTACTCTTATGCCCGCTGTCAAACTCGAGCTCAGCACGGCGACGTGCCCAGTCCCACACTACCACCCGCAGGTCATCACTGCCGGAGGCCAGGCGTGTGCCTGAGGGGTTGAAGTGCAGGGTGTTCACACAGCCAGTGTGTCTCTCCAGGCGCCCCTGGAGCTCCAGCCTCTGGACCAAGCCTCGTGCACCACACACACGCCTCACAAACTGGTGCGAGCCCCGGCCAATCTCCCTCGACTTCAGGGAGGGCACCGCCCGCCATGACGGCCCGCTGAGGTCACGCAGCTCCGCCCCCAACCACGCGTCCATGGCCTGCTCATCCTCTTCCTCCTCTTGATCTTCCTCCTCTTCCTCATCATCGTCATCCTCGTCAGAGCTGGAGGAGTGGTGGGTGGTGCCACCACTTGGGCGGTTCCTCTTTCTGGCGGCCCGCTTTCCTGCATCCCTCTCATTCACTCTCTCTCTTCTACCTCCCTCGCTCTCTCGCTCCCCTTCCTCGGTCAGGGAGTAGAGGCCACTGCCGTCCATGCTGTCTGTGTCCTCCTCCTCCTCCTGTCCAGGCACCCTTGCAACCTTAGCATCTGGCATTAGCTTGTCCTTAGCCTCCTCTCCTGCCTCTCTGGGAGCTAAGGGAAGCATTTGGACAAGAGAGCAAGTTGTCACACGTTGAGTAAAAAGAGTTACTGTCAAGAAGTGTTGAGGAAACTCATCCATTGTAAAACAAATATTACATGTATAATGTCAAAGTCATGGTGTCCTGTGTCGTGGCTAGATGTTGAACTATGACAGCTATTTGCTATAGTCCTCTTATACTACCTGCTTGAGAGCCAGAGTGGCCCTCTGTGGCTGCAGAAGCATCTCCCTCCCCTCGCTGGTCTTCTCCTGGATCTGGCTCCTCGGACCCATCTGAAAAACAAACTTACAGAGATGCCCACATTAGTTTTACATAGCAGGTTCTGGTGGAGTTTGTATTTCCAGTCGGCCAAAAGCAGAACATGGAGTAGCCAGCCAAATAGAAAAAGTAGCCAGCAAGGGAATTCTGGGCTTGGGCCAGAGGATGTGAATGGAGTGGAGCGGCTGTCTGCCGTCTCTTTCGCTCCGGTACTGCTCAGCCACGAGCTCTGGGCATGCTCTGCACAGCATTTTTCATTTCCTTCATCATTGATCTTTTATATTAGGCCTATTCTGTTGTATTTATTTAAAAAAATAGTTTAGCAGTTTCAAAGTTGTTTATCAACTTTAAGATGGACATCGCCACAGAGCCAGTTACAACTGAAGTATCTGATAATCAATAGAGTAGAGAAAAAGCTATTTGTTTTTTAACACAGCGGCCGCATCTCACCAGGTAGGTCCTTGTTTAATAGCCTACGACATGATGTTGAAATGTTGAAGCTACTTACGATAGTCACAAAAGTAGATGGGGCGTTTGTTAAATTATCTTTTCAAGCAAAAAAATGAATGGAGTTAATTTGGAGCTGCATTTTTCTTTCCTGCTGAGCTATTTTTTGGGAAGCGGGAAAGGACGTTGAGGGCCGGAGAGGTGAGCAAAAACCACTCCAGGATTTCCAACAATTCCTCTGCTCTCATATTCTGGCTCAGGTGTCCGGGGGGCATGCCCCCACAATAAACTGCAGATTGAACTTTATTTTGGTAGCCTCTGGTACATTATAATGCCTTGATTCCATCTGAAACACACAGCTATTGAATACTTTAACTTTACCTCCCAAATTAGTAAAATGAGTCGTGGTATTGAGTAGAAAGAGATGACTGCAATTAAAATGACTGAACATTTATGAATTCAGTGTGTTAGTTGTTTTGGATAACATCTAGGCCTATACTGAACTAAAATATAAACGCAACATGCAACAATTTCAACGATTTTACTGAGTTACAGTTCATATAAGGAAATCAGTCAATTGAAATAAATTCATTAGAACCTAATCTATGGATTTCACATGGCTGCACAGGGACGCATCCATGGATGGGCCCACCCACTTGGGAGCCAGGCCCACCCGCTGGGGAGCTAGGACATCACCAGCTGTCCTGGTGGCTGGTCTCAGACGATCCCGCAGGTGAAGAAGCCGGATGTGGAGGTCCTGGGCTGGCGTGCTTACACGTGGTCTGCGGTTGTGAGGCTGGTTGGACATAGTGCCAAATTCTCTAAAATTACATTGGAGGCGGCTTATGGTAGAGAAAGGAACATTCAATTCTCTAACAACAGCTCTGGTTGATGTTCCTGTAGTCAGCATGCCAATTGCGCACTCCTTCAACTTGAGACACCTGTGGCATTGTGTTGTGTGACAAATCTGCACATATGAGTGGCCTTTTATTGTCCCCAGCACAAGGTGCACCTGTGTAATGATCAAGCTGTTTAATCAGCTTCTGGATAATCCATCCACCTGACAGGTGTGGCATATCTTGGCAAAGGAGAAATGCTCACTTACAGGGATGTAAACAAATGTGTGCATATGGAACATTTCTGCTATCTTCTATTTCAGGTCATGAACGATGGGGCCAACACTTTACATGTTGCGTTTATATTTTTGTTCAGTATATATGATCAGGACTATTTTCTAAGTAAGACAGATGTAATGTTAAAAAAATGTGATTCAAGTCATATTTACAGTTGGTAGGGTTTTAGACCGGTCAATCAATCACTGTGGGTGGAAGGTGGTAGATTAGTAATCTAGTCAGAAAAACAAATCTAGATTACTCTTTCAATTTAGTTTATTGTGGCATAAACCTAAGAAAAAAGGCTGTGTTCTGTCAACTAAATGTGGATTCCCTGTTGAGAAACAATATTGAATTGCAGGAAGATGGTTTGTGCACCCCCACTTTTACACAAAGTCAGGCACCCATGAATAGACCTACAGGTAGGATTGAAGAATGAGGCAGTTGTTAAACATGGGCTTTGCTACACCGAAAGAAGCAGTTGACTACTCCATTGTCAACATTTTACTCAAAATCAGTAGGCCTAGAGTAGCCAGCCAAATAAAAACTACAGGGTTCTACATATCTGTGCTGAAGGAGCTCTATTTTGGTGGCCTCTAGTAAACAGCGAAATTACTAAATATTGTCATGGTTGTCCTGTGAGGATCTGAAAGGGTCAGATCAGACAGTAACCAGACCCCCTCTCACCCACAGAAAAGTGGAGGGAGCTGGGGGGGGGGGGGGGGGGGGGGGGTCGACACCTCACGCCCTGTTGTAAATCAAGGAGAGAGAACATCCCTCTCCAAATTTCACAGAGGAATGTGCTTGGTCTACACAGAGGTTTCCCGCCGAAACTATAACACGAATACTGCAAAAATATTCCTAACAGAGAACGTGGGGAATGGTCAGTAGTGAGCTATACAGTGGTTCCTCCTTTAAAAGTTGTGTCATACTGCAGCACACCTTGCAGGCTGCTGCAGCATTCTATGGCACGTTATTTAATTGTCAGACATTTTTTATGTTAATGCAAGTTAGTGCTAGTTTGACCACCAGAGGGCATCTTTGAGAAGCATTTGATAGTCTCCCATATTGGCATTACTAGAGAATTTAAAACCTTTTTGTAATAACATAGTACATGGGATTGATTTTAATAAATTTGGATTAATAAATTTGATTAATATTATGGTGTTTCTATTTAGAGAAAAACGAAACCCTCAAGGTTTCTGTTAGGATGGAATGGAAAATATGGCACTGTACAACACGATGGTCGGGAGTAGGCTACAGCATAAGAGGATTGGAGGATTCTAAATTGTTTGCCTTCATTAGACAACTTTGTTACAATATTTCTGTAAATCAGTGATATTTATTCACATAGTAATTTGTTATGGATCCATAACTAAAATCAACATCTGCATATTGAAAGAGTATTTTTATCATTATTTGATTGAAAGCATAAAGATGTTGATGAAGAAATACAGTACTGTACAGTATATGCTTTATATTTGGATAATAAAGCATTGAAAGCATTTTGAAGATATAAGCCACCTGCATTTGTTTATTAGGCTACTGTGCAGTCTGACAAGTAATCATAGTAAACATGCTTGTCTCAGAGCAGTGCGAAACGGTGCTGAAATAGACATCCACAGCTGGAAGGAATATATATATTTAAAAAAAGATATTTTGGAGATTATTTCATTCTAAAAAAGTGAGCAATTGTAATCTGAATAAAGGCCAAATGAATATTTATAAAGGTCATAATGCCCTCCCAGAAAGGCTCTATGTCCATTCCAATGGAAGACACAGGGGTTTCAATACCTTGGGATATTCATAACACCAGATCTGAATAGCCTTTTCAAGGAGAATTATCTTCCACTCCTGGATCGAATCAAGAACGATCTCCAAACCTGGATCTCCCTCCCAGTTAGCTTAGTAGGAAGAATTAATGTCATCCGTATGAACATCCTCCCTAGACTGAACTATTTATTTCAGATGCTCCCATGCTATCTCCCAGCTTCCTTTTTCAAAACAACTAACCAACGCATCACCAAATTTATATGGGGCAATAAAAAAACCTAGGATCAAGTTCTCCACTCTATCAAAACCTGAATCTAAGGGCGGTCTTGCCCTTCCCTCCCTTCAATTGTACTACTGGTCTGCCCAAATCCGCAACATGCTAACATGGATCACAAACAGACAAGAGTCAATGTGGATTCAGATAGAAGCCCAATCCTGTGGTTCATTGCCACTGAGCTCAATTATATTCATTAATAGTGAAGTGGACAACATAGCCAAAACCTTTGTGATTTACAGCACCCTACTAGCGTGGAGGGACTGTAAGAAATACCTGGGTATTTCCTCCCAAATATGTTCTCACTCGCCTATAGTAGGCAACCCAGACTTGCCAAAAGCCCTGAGGGATGCCAACTTTAATCTTTGGCATACTCTAGGAATCAGGACCTTTTCAGACCTATTTCATCAGAAGACCACTACACTGAAATCCTTTCAAGAGCTCTGCAGTGAATTCAATGTGCCAAGATCCCATTTAAAAAAATATATCTTCAAATTAGACATGTCATTTTCTCATTTACTTCCAAGAGGAGGTTTAGAACTCAGTTGGATGAAGTTGAAACCCTTCTTGTCACAGCACAATCCATTAAAGGCTAAATATCTTATATCTATAAACTCCTTTCTGAGAAAGGGAGGCTCCTCCTTTACTCCTTTTAAAATAATCTGGGAAAGGGACCTTGGTCTGACTATCAGTGATGAGTTATGTGCGGAGGTTTGCGACGGTGTATACTGCTCCTCTACTAATGTAAAAATGAAAGAATCTAATTACGAATTTTTGTACAAATTTTATTATACTCCCTTGAGACTCCATATAATGAAAAGAGACATTTCTCCTAACTGTAAAAGATGTACCTCTGAAAGTGGAACCTATATGCATGTATTTTGGAGCTGTAGAGAGATTGTATAGATTGCAAAAATCTGGCATACTGCTGCACAGAAAATACTAGATGTACAGTTTGATATGACCCCGTGTATGCCCAGCAGGACTTTTTCTTGATCCTGACAGAGAAAATGTGCTTATGACCATTACATACTTTGCTAAGAAATGTATTATTCTATTGTGGGCCTCTAATACCTCTCCTACATTTAAAATGTGGATTGACCAGATTGTTGACTTTCTCCCTCTTGAAAAGCTTACTTATGACCTCCGCAAGAGACAGCCCAAGTTTGATAGACTCTGGCCTCCACTACTCAACTATATTTCAAATTGGACAGAGTGAATGGGGTGATTAGGGAGATGAGCAGATGCATGTTGTGTAAGGTGCTGTAAAATCTAAAAACTAATTATTTGCTCGTTGTCTCAGCTAAAGCTGGAAATAGCTAATAAGAACCTTGATAGTGCTGCTGCAAGTCCTATATTTTAAATGTTGTAATAATTATTCTTTGTGTGTATATATATATATATATATACTTTTTTTGAAATTATTATTATTTTTCTTTAAGTCTGTCACATCTGTGAATGTGGAATGTGTTTTGTTGGTTGATTGAAAAAAAAGAAATGCCTCCAAAATATCCGGAGAAATTGCAGAGAGCCACGTCAAATAACATAAATACTCATCATAAACTTTGATGAAAGATACATGTTTTACATAGAATTAAAGATACACTTGTTCTTAATGCAACCACTGTGTCAGATTTCAAAAAGGTTTACGGCAAAAGCGCAATATTCAATAATCTGAGAACAGCGTTAAGAAGCAAAAGGAAGCCATATAGTTAACCGCCAAATTGTGCAGTCAACAAAACTCATAAATAGCATTATAAATCTACACTTACCTTTGCTGATCTTCGTCGGAATGCACTCCCAGGACTCCCACAAGAAATGTTTGTTTTGTTCGGTAATGCCCATCATTTATGTCCAAATATCTATTTTTGTTAGCGTGTTTGGTAAATAAATCCAAAGTTAGGAAGCGCGTTCACTAAAAGCAGATGAAATGTCAAAAAGTTCCGTAACAGTCAGTAGAAACATGTCAAACGATGTATTGAATCAATCTTCAGGATGTTTTTAACATAAATCTTCAATAACGTTCCAACCGGAGAATTACATTGACTTCAGATGTGCAATGGAACAGAGCTCCCTCATGTGAACGCGCATGGTCAGAGCATGGTCAGCTCATGGCAGACCTGACTCATTCCCGTCTCCTTCGGCCCCACTTCACAGTAGAGGCATCAGACAAGGTTCTACAGACTGTTGACATCTAGTGGAAGCCGTAGGAAGTGCAAACTGATCCATATCCCACTGTATTCGATAGGCGATGAGTTAAAAATCGACCAACCTCAGATTTCCCACTTCCTGTTTGGATTTCTTCTCAGGTTTTTGCCTGCCATATGTGTTCTGTTATACTCAGACATCATTCAAACAGTTTTAGAAACTTCAGAGTGTTTTCTATCCAATACTAATAATAATATGCATATATTAGCAACTGGGACTGAGGAGCAGGCAGTTTACTCTGGGCACCTCTGGGCACCTTTCATCCAAGCTACTCAATACTGCCCATGCAGCCATAAGAAGTTAAAGATTCCAATTGATAAAGTGTTTTTAGCTACGATCGGCCCCAACACCAATTAATACATTTGGGCGAAGTCGGGCCTCCCGGGTGGCGCAGTGGTCTAAGGCACTGCATCGCAGTGCTAGCTGTGCCACCAGAGATTCTTGGTTCGAGCCCAGGCTCTGCCGTAGCTGGCCACGACCGGGAGGTCCATTGGCCCAGCGTTGTCCGGGTTAGGGAGGGTTTGGCCGGCAGGGATATCCTTGTTTCATCGCGCACTAGCGACTCCTGTGGCGGGCCGGGCATGTTGACCAGGTCGCCAGGTGTACGGTGTTTCCTCCGACACATTGGTACAGCTGGCTTCCGGGTTGGATGTGTGTTGTGTCAAGAAGCAGTGCGGCTAGGTTGGGTTGTGTTTTGGAGGACGCATGGCTCTCGACTTTCGCCTCTCCCGAGTCCGTACAGGAGTTGCAGCGAAGAGACGAGACTGTAACTACTACCAATTGGATACCACGAAATTGGGGAGAAAAAAAAAGAAAAGAAAATAATTGCGTCAAAGTCTTCTGGACTTCGGGCTATAAACTTTGCACAGTAAGTAGCCACGCCCCGAGTAAGGTCAGAGAGCGTGTTAGCCTGACAAAACTGTCCCTTTCGACCAGATTGCATAAAAGGATTGTTCAAGAAATTAACATTTAGACCAGAGAGGCGTGTAGCTGCAGCTCACATCCAAAGTGGTTCCAACTCTGAATATCAACACGAGGTGGAGGCGAGTAGCTCACCTCCCAGACAATCACTGGTACAGCTGATTAGCTGTCCTAAGTAAAATATCTAGAAAAGCACATTTAAGTGGGACCATTCTACTACTCTTCAAACCATCCTAACCTACTACTCTTCTCAAATCACTGCATTCTACTACTCTTATCACCAATGGGAACCATAAACACGGCAGGCTAGCCTATCTTCCAAGGAGCATCTTCCAGGGTGAACAACAGTAGAAGACGGGAAAGGGGGAACCCCTTTGGACAATCAGAGCCTTACAAGCTTGCTGCGGATGTGTGTGCAAAGTATATGATTACTGTGAGGGTAGTTTCTAAAATGTATCAACAATAAGTGTCTCTTTCTCTCTCTCTCTCTCCATATCCTTTTGTAAAAAGCCACCATATTGTGTCAGTCACCTAGGGACCTTTTCCTAATGCATTAAGTGTGTATGTTATCATTTAGTTTGCTAGTAAATAAATAATTAAACCACTTTGTGTCGTACTGAATCATAAGTAAGGCTGGGGTTTTTGCAGATGCAGGAGGTTATGACTGTTCAAAATGATGATATGATAAGAGGTTATGGTTAATATGTTGACTGTTTTATGGATGTGATAGGCAAAGACCTTTAAAGAGTTACCAGCTCCCGAATTTAACTCTAAAGAACTGCTCTCGTGGTGCCCCAAATTCCTAATGAGTTCATTGTTACATGATTAATTTAAAATTGGGTAAAAATTAAACATAGTTGATTAGATAAATAACAGTCATCAGATTAATGAAAGTAAAGTCACGACAATACTTTATAGAGTTTACCTCCCATATTGGAAAATGTAGATGTGGTATTGTGTAGAAAGACATCACTTTACAATTTAAATTACTGAACAATGTATGAATTCAGTGTTTTGTTAGTTGTTTTGGATATGGTCTAGGTCTATATGATCAGGACAATTTTCTAATTAAGAGAACATTAAACCGGTCTTCTCTTGAGATTAAAGGCCCAGTGCAATCAAAAACTAGATTTCCTGTGTTTATATACATTTCCACACTGAGGTTGGAATAATACTGTGAAAATAATGATAATGCCCTTTTAGTGTAAGAGCTGTTTGAAAAGGCTGCCTGAAATGTTAGCCTGTTTTGGTGGGATGGAGTTTTGGCCTGCCTGGTGGCATCACCATCATGATTTGATATAAACAGATGCATTGGACCTTATGTCATTTACCGTTTTATTGCTACAATATTTGTTCTTCAAATTATGCATTTAATTAAAAAACAGAAATTAAATAAATAGCCCACATTATCTTGAAAAATAAATTAATAGGTCAAATTGAAAAGTCTTAAGGCTGTCTTGACAACAAAAAAAAAATCTTGGTCAAACATAAGTCCTCTGTTCAATTGGTCGACATTTTTAAAAGTATATTTTTCCATATAGACACACCCTATGTGTTTTAATAAAATCAACTATAGACATTGAGCTTGTCTGATGCTTAAAGCTTACGGTTTGATGAAATCAATAAGACAAAAGCCTCACAAGGGCGCTAGAGATCTAGATAACCAGAAGAAAAAAACTTTATTAACCAGACCCAACCATTCTCCTCTCGCTTCTGCTGGCTTTCGCCGGTTCTGCCATTACTCTGCTGAAGTAGCCGGTAATACGCTACACGAGTAAGGTAGTCGGCAACCTTTCTCATGTTGAAAGCCAATTTATCCTACCATTTCTACTGATCTGCGTGCCATTTATGGTTTTCATATGCACATTTTCGTGAAAGTTTCATTTAACTTATAACATCTTCATATCTCAATCATTGTCATGTGGTTAATAAAAATTACATCCAAATCTAAATGAAAACGTAAAAAGTAACTTCTATTACCATTGCCAACGATGTAAAAATAGACTACATAAATAAAAACATTGCAGCCTGTAGGTAGAAAATATCCTGATGAAAATAAATATCCTATTAATGACATTGGCAACACATGACCTGTCTGCAACGAACTTGAAACATTGTATCAACAATTGTGTCCAGCCCCGAAGTTTGCGCTAGCGAACTTGCTAGCGAACTTGCAACATCTTATAAAACATGCTGGGCCCTCAGTTATTTCCCTGCCAGTGAGCTCGGGACAGACACAGCTATAGGCTATTTGCGCAAGGGATAAGAAGCAGCGCTTGACTTGGGCAGGTGCTCACCGGAGCGGAGTACAGGTGTCAGTACAGAAAATCTCCCCCCTGCCAGAATTCTCCCCCCCTTCGAATTCTTCATTGCTGCGACTTGCTTGCTAGTTGAGATTTCTGCTCTTCACCCCGTTGTCAGTTTAGCATACATTTCACTGATTTCATTTACCAGAAAGCATTTTTGTCTGCAGTTTTCGGTTTGGCTATTTGTTGGAAGTGTATATGGCGGTTCTAGCTTGTATGGCGCCCTGGGCGAACCCACCCTGCAGCGCCCGCCCCCGGCAAGATGCCGCCCTGGGCGACTGCCCATGTACCTAAATCCACTACTGATTTGTATTAGTCTATAAATAAATCTCTTTGCCAAAATTCATCATCTCTCCCATGTCTTATTCGACTAGTATTTTTGAAAGTGTAAGGACAATAATAATTCAGCCATAGCTGTTCTGAAATGTTTATTACTTGCCAACATTTTACTACCTCTATGTTTAATATAACACACATACATTAATTATTCATTGTGGTTGCCTACCCTGACGTGAAGTATGTTCTATAGAAAGTACTTGACTCTGTGATGTGTGCCACAGAAAGTATTTGACAAAATTAAGGAAATTTGAGAGGGGGGGGGACATTTTTGGCACAACACTGGCACCTCAAATGTTCTACTGTGCTCCTGTTCCTCTAATAGAATATTAGCTCAAAGGTATTGTGGAGCTCCTGCACCTAAATATAAACAGTACCAGCACCCAAAATGAGTACCGGAACCTATTTCAGTCCAAGTCAAGCACTGATAAGCAGTAATCAGGTAGGCCTATTTTACGAAGTTTCCACTGGATCAGTGCATGACATTTTTCGCTTTCACGCCGACTGGCTATCGAAAGGGAGAGAGCTGGAAAGATTTTTCAGGTAGCCTATAGGCCTACTTCTATGTGTGTGCGTTCTTACTCATCATTGACAGGAGCGCTCCAAACAAAAGACAATGACTAAATTGCCAAAACTCATGAATGGAATGAAATTAAACAAAACAAAACTTGGTGTTTCACAAGTATAGCATAGGTTGTGCACTCTGCAAACAATATGTTCACTCAGACAATGAGAAAACTAAAATAATAATATTGAATGCATTAAAATAATTACCATAACCAAAGGAAAAACATTGTAGGTTAGAAATTATAGGAATTAACGGTAAATGTACTACAGGTGATCTACGTAATGGGGAATTGACATACACTAACAATCAAACGCAATCAAACATAAACAATTCACACAATGAAGTTATGAAACAATGAAAGTGCACAAATTGGCGGGAGAGCACATTCTGGAGAGAGAAGGGCTTTGTGCATCTGGGTGCATGGTCAATCCGACGTCTGCATTGGCCATGCAGCATTTACGGTGATATGGCCTCAATAGAATTCAGGGCATTCATAAACGCGGGGAAAAAAGAAACCTCCCTTTTTCAGGACCCTATCTTTCAAAGATAATTCGTAAAAATCCAAATAACTTCACAGACCTTCACTCTAAAGGGTTTAAAACACGTTTCCCATGCTTGTTCAATGAACCATAAACAATTAATGAACATGCACCTGTGGAACCGTCGTTAAGACACTAACAGCTTACAGACGGTAGGCAATTAAGGTCACAGTTATGAAAACTTAGGACACTAAAGAGGCCTTTCTACTGACTCTGGAAAAACACCAAAAGAAACATGCCCAAGGTCCCTGCTCATCTGAGTGAACATGCCTTAGGCATGGAGGCATGAGGCATGAGGTCTGCAGATGTGGCCAGGGCAATAAATTAGAATTTCCGTACTGTGAGACGCCTAAGACAGCGCTAAAGGGAGACAGGACGGACAGCTGATCATCCTCGCAGTGGGAGACCACGTTTAACAACACCTGCACAGGATCGGTACATCCAAACATCACACCTGTGGGACAGGTACAGGATGGCAACAACAACTGCCCGAGTTACACCAGGAACTCTCTCCATCAGTGCTCAGACTGTCCGCAATAGGCTCAGAGAGGCTAGACTGAGGGCTTGTAGGCCTGTTGTAAGGCAGGTCCTCACCAGACATCACCGGAAACAACGTCATCTATGGGCACAAACCCACCGCCGCTGGACCAGACAGGACTGGTAAAAAGTGCTCTACACCGACGAGTCGCGGTTTTGTCTCACCAGGGGTGATGGTCGGATTCGAGTTTATCGTCGACGGAATGAGCCCAACACTGAGGCCTGTACTCTAGAGCGGGATCGATTTGGAGGTGGAGGGTCTGTCATGGTCTGGGGCGGTGTGTCACAGCTTCATCGGACTGAGCTTGTTGTCATTGCAGGCAATCTCAACGCTGTGCATTACAGGGAAGACATCCTCCTCCCTCATGTGGTACCCTTCCTGCAGGCTCATCCTGACATGACCATCCAGCATGACAATGCCACCAGCCATACTGCTCTTTCTGTGCGTGATTTCCTGCAAGACAGGAATGTCAGTGTTCTGCCATGGCCAACAAAGAGCCCGGATCTCAATCCCATTGAACACGTCTGGGACCTGTTGGATCAGAGGGTGAGGGCTAGGGCCATCCCTACTTGGTAAAAGACCAAGTCCATATTATGGCAAGAACAGCTCAAATAAGCAAAGAGAAACAACAGTCAATCATTACTTTAAGACATGAAAGTCAGACAATCAGGAACTTTGAAAGTTTCTTCATGTGCAGTCGCAAAAACCATCAAGCGCTATGATGAAACTGCACCTCAGATTGCAACCCAAATAAATGCTTCACAGAGTTCAAGTAACAGACACATCTCAACATCAGAGGAGACTGCGTGAATCAGGCCTTCATGGTTAAATTGCTGCAAAGAAACCACTACTAAAAGGACACCAATAAGAAGAGACTTCCTTGGGCCAAGAAACACGAGCAATGGACATTAGACTGGTTGAAATCTGTCCTTTGGTCTGATGAGTCCAAATTTGAGATTTTTGGTTCCAACCGCCATGTCTTTGTGAGACGCAGAATAGGTGAACGATTGATCTCCACGTGTGGTTCCCACCGTAAAGCATGGAGGAGGTGTGATGGTGTGGGGGTGCTTTGCTGGTGACACTGTCAGTGATTTATTTAGAATTAACCAGCATGGCTACCAGAGCATTCTGCAGTGATACACCATCCCATCTGGTTTGCGTTTAGTGGGACTATCATTTGTTTTTCAACAGGACAATGACCCAAAACAAACCTCCAGGCTGTGTAACATGCTGACCAGATCGGACACGTCGCGTGTGCGAGCGTTGCAAAATAAATTTTGAAATCCATGTTATTCAATTATTGCACCCACACTGCTCGTGCGTGCCAACGAGCATCTGCGTTGCCATGGGCTAAAATAGAAGTCATTCCTATTTCTGACGCAGATCACGCTGCAAGTCCTGCCTCTCCCATCTCCTCATTGGTTTATAGAAGCAGGTACCCACATGCCATCTCCTCATTGGTTATACCCACGTGGGTGATTGAAAGACGAACTGTTTTGCCGGTCGTCGAGAGTAATACTATGAAAATTTAGATGCTAATCACCATATAAGTTTAAAGATGAAAAAGCCTGGAGGGAGGAGTTGACTAGAAATGATTCGGTTGACCGTTTTATGTGTGGATTAATTGTCGGAGTAGAGGACCTAGTGCATTTCAGGTAAAATAACAACTCAATGTTTATATCCCAGGACAAATTAGCTAGCTAAATTGCCATACATGTTTAATGCTTTTCGACCTGTCCCCAAATTAATGTAATTGTTTCAGAGTTTGTTTTGATGTTTTAACCTGCGTGTCGTGATCGCATTTGGTGTAGGAGGACAAAATAAATGTATGCACGATGGCGCAGGCGCGCAGCCGGTTTGGGTTCTGTGTAAGGGCTATTTGACCAAGAAGGAGAGTGATAGAGTGCTGCATCAGATGACCTGGCCTCCACAATCACCCGACCTCAACCCAATTGAGATGGTTTGGGATGAGTTGGACCAATGAGTGAAGGAGAAGCAGCCAACAAGTGCTCAGCATAATGTGGGAGCTTCTTCAAGACTGTTGTAAAAGCATTCCAGGTGACTACCTCATGAAGCTGGTTGAGAAAATGCCATGTGTACAAAGCTGTCAAGGCAAATGGTGGCTACTTTGAAGAATCTAAAATATATTTTGTTTAACACTTTTTTGGTTACTACATGATTCCATGTGTCATTTCATAGTTTTGATGTCTTTACTATTATTCTACAATGTAGAAAATAGTACAACTAAAACACATCAGGAGACTTTGAGGTCTTAGAAAAATCTTGGGAATTTAGATTTTTGGGTGTAGTTACCCTTTAATTCAAGTGCACATCTAGCAAGAGGCTGTTGTTTAGCTGTGTTTTTGTAGAGCACATGTGATAGTCGAGTTTGCTACACTGGGTTTATTAAAATAATCATGATATCATTCTGCCAGGTAAGCAAAGGCTACTTTGTAGTTAACATTTAACAGAGGGATTTTGGGAAAGCCTTTTCATCTACCAGAAGACTGTTTTCATTAGCATCAACGCTAACGACTACAAAAAGTGGTAGACACTGCACACACAGACAGGGGCATTCTCTTTGCCTCTTCAGGAAGTTGCAGGAAATACGAATTACTGATGCATTCTTTTCAAGTCTTATGATGAACTTGGGCAAAGTAATTATTTTTCAAAATATTTAGTTGGTGCACTACTAAGGTCAATGTATTTTTGAATATTGTTGGATTCCGTGAGCATCCTAATTATTATATTTGAAACTGAATGAGGCTCTCCACTACCTATTGATCCTGCAGTGAGGATTAGCCATCTTCATTGAATGTTTTCATAATTTATCTACAGATAAATCACCAAAAGCCTTGGCCTCACTTTAGCGTCACTGTCTGGCAAGCACCGAAATCTTAGGAAAGTTAATATTTTGGTTTGTGTGTCCCGATGGGTTAGCATGGACATATAACCACGTTGCATGATTTATGAATGGCAAAGGGATATAGGAGATCGACTTTTAGTCAGTTGAACACTTTTTATAAACTAGTCAACACTTGCTCTTCAGTTGTCAATCAAAGCACAGTAAATAGGCTGTGCATCACAACTCCGCGTGGCTGGCTATGTGAAACAAGCAAAAGAAAATAAATGAATGCGACAGAGAACAATAATTAGTCTAAGTGGATTTCGACTCATTGTTACCACTGACATTACAAGGGACGTTCAAATTCACTCGCATCATGCTCTCCTCTCTCCCACCGTATACACAAATTGTACCCGGAGGCGGGACACATGGCAGACTGCTCTTCCGTGTGATTGCTCGCTTTGTGACTGACGTGCCTAACCTATCAATATATCGCTAGAAGATGCTTATCTAGGAGGAGAGGGCTCGACGGACTAGCAAACTGAAACGTTTATATGAAAAGTGGCCTTTGTTAATATCAAGTAGAAAAAGTAGCCGGCTGAAAATGAGTCTGTAAGTGGCTGATTAACCGACGGCCGGCGCTAATGAAAAACACTGAATGAGGCTGTCTCTCCACTACCTATTGTTCCTGCAGTGAGGATTCAACATCTTCATCACATTTTTTCATAACTTATCTGCAGATAATTGCCAAAAAGCAGTAGTAGCCTAACAGTATGCAAATTAAGGAGCCAAATGAACAGCCTTCTCACTGATGCAATTCGGGTTTGTTCTGTTGACCTAAACATTTATATATATTTTTTTTAAAGAGCCATTCGTTTGCGAACAACCCATTACTAGGCTACACTGACGAGTCACTTTAAAGGTCACTGGCAAGTCTCGACACGGGCTTCGAGTCCTAGGAAAATACAAACAAGATATTTTGTTTACTTGTCCTGATGTGATACCATGGTCATGAATACATTGTATGATTTATGAATAGCAAAGGGATTTAAGAGATTGACTTTATTCAGTCAGTTCGACACATTTTATAAACGAGTCAACACAAGCTGTTTGGTCATCAATCAAAGCACAGTAAATAGCCTATGCGCCCCGACTCAGTAGAAGGCTATATGAATCTGCAACAAAACAATAATTAAGTGGATTTCAACTCATCGTTACCACTTACATTACATGGGACGTGTAAATTCACTCACAGGAGACTTATGCTCTCCCTGTGTGAAAATACATTTGACTACAGCCAACCACAGCGTACAAAAATAACACGGGTACCGAGAGGCGGGACAGACAGCAGACTGACAAACCAGCAGTGTTTCCCTGTCGTCGCTCGCTTTGTGACCGACAGGCGCCTGTTCTATCGATAGATCGGTAAAATATCTATATAGTTTATTCTAGCGGAAGAAGGATATAAAGACTTTTCTGACTGGAAAATTGAAACAATTTTATGAAATGAGGCCTAGTTAAATAATAAAGTGGAAAAAGTAGCCGACTGACAATGATTCTGTTATCGTCTGTTCAGCCGACAGCCAGCGCTTATGGAAAACTATGCAACAGTGAGGCCTGTGTGATCCCTCACCGTTAAGCACACTGGATTTACCATCTGCCTCTGCCATCCTGTTTCTTTCTTCCTGTGGACAGAAGGAGAGCCTGGAATGAACAGAGAGACAGGGTCAAGTGAATTACATTGCTGGCTGCTTTTGAAGACACCTAATTATGTTGATGGTCAATAATTGCAATATGTCCAAACAACTGACTTGACCTTCTAAGTTATAGCAATGTAGCAAGACATCACTCAAGACAGCTAGCCAGTTTAGTCAGCTAGCTAAGGTGACTAATGAACAAATTAAGTTGTATGATTGAAATCTTGCAAACTAGCTAGCTAAACACATCAGCAACTAGGCCTTAAAGGAAAATTCCACCCCAAAACTATTTTGGTATTTGTTTCATTAGTCCATTGTTGATATAGTCCGAAAATGTTTTGCATGTCAGCAATCAGGTTAAGATATATTTGCGTTTCAAAATACAGACAGCAAAATGCATTATACCGGCTGTATTTCCGTACTTTGAAAGTTATTTATCTTGAAGACTTGATTGCTGACATGCAAAACATTTTGGGACTATATCAACAATGGACTACTCAAACAAACACAAAAAGATAGATTTAGGGTGGAGTTTTCCTTTAATGAAATCAAGTGTGCACCTATAGACTGGCAGTTAGTTTAATGTGTATCTAACTTTGCAGCCAGCGGTGCATTTTGAATCTACAACCCAACCCCGTTTTTCAACTGCATCGTTTCCATTCATTGAACGTTCTATTACGTTTTAAATGTACTGAACTCTGCCTTTAAGTCAACAGTCGTTTAGATGGTTTTGCGCATGTGCCAGGTGATAGAAATGTCAACTTCAGTACTGGCGCTCTAAAAAGTCGGGTAATCATTACTTTCCTGTCAATATTTTGTTAAAAAAATGTCTCCCATCTGAAGGACTAACACCACGGACAACCGGTAGAGTACGTTAAAATGCAATTTTATAAAACATTCTGGCTTGTAAGGAACATTTATTTACACGATGTTGCAGTCATTAGTTTCAGGCTGTGCATACATACCAATTAATTATGTATTGCAACCTGATTAATCAGACGGAGTAAGCTAACTAACAGTAACTGTCAAACTAATCTTAGCTACTTGCTGCAGCAACACTGACATTTAACAAAACAGCTGACAGGCCACCATGTTACTTAAAATTAACCAGAGATAGCTAGCTATCGTGCACGAAGTATTCTGTTGGTTGATTTGAAACGCTAATCTACACATTGTTACATTTAGTTAAATATTGTTCAGGACTTTGACCAATTTCACGGTAGTTAACGTTACATGTAAACATGCTAGCTAGCTAATGTTACCTCTAGTCGTAGGCCCACCGAGGTGTACGTCGTTTAGTCCTAATCTTCGGTGCAGATGTATTGTCTTCAAGCTATTACTTAGCTAGCTATAGCATATTGGATAGAAAATCTTGGAAAAACACACGACATGAGGAATGTGTGTATTAAAGAGGCGGTCAAATTAAAGACGACGCGTGTTTGCTCTGTTTATGTTTTGACGTTCAGCTTGTTTTGTTTTTTTATAATTCCTTTTCCGGCGAAGGACTTTTTTTCACCGGAAGTTTGTGTGTACAACAATGCACCGTTCTTATTATACAGTGCAATGCACCGTGTCATCTAATCTAAATATTTTAAATATTTATACAATGTACTTTCTGTAATCGATCATATTTGTCCTACACATAACAATAAGTGAAGTTAGGTGAACATGGTTTCGTCCATTAACATGGCATCATGATGCGCATAATAGCTTATGTTATTATTTTTATTTATTACAATTGAATAACCTTTAGCGATGGGGAGGTCGGGCAGAGGGGTTTACTACAAAGCATAATCAATGAGTTGGCCAGCTAACTTGCCTAAATATTCTGAAATAACTTTTTATGTTTTACAAGGATACGCTTGAAATGTGCATGGTCTAATTGACTCAACAACCAAAAACGCATATCTAAGTTAAGCTTTCTTAATTAATCAGAAAATCTATAGTTACAGTGCCTTCAGAAAGTATTATTACCCTTTAATTTATTCCACATTTTATTGTGTTACAGCCTGAATTCAAAATGTATTAAATCGATTTTTTTTCTCTCACCCATCTAGACACATTACCCCAAAAAGTGAAAACATGTATTCTTTTATTTTAGCACATTTTTTGAAATTGTTGCATTTATATTTTTGTTCAGTGTGTATATATATCCGTCTCGCTCTCAGATAAATAAGTAGTACTGATAGGTTTTACACGTACAAATGTTACGAATCCCTACATTTTGTATATAGTAATGTACAAGTGATACGTGACTTCGCGCTCTCCCAGAAGTTTGGTTGGTGCGTAAAACCCGTAAATTCAGATAAGCAAAAAGGTATGATGCGTCGGTTCTTAAAAAGATGTGGCATAAAGCTTAATTCATTTTTCCATTTTATTTAACTCAGGAGGAGATTGACATCGATCTGGAGGCCTCTGAAACTAAGGAAGCTTCCCTGGCCATATAGAACAAGTTCAGACATTTCCAAAGGAAAAAGTAGTAGAGAAATCATTATGCAGGAGAAAATGGTATGTTAATGAAAAACAGAAAGACTGAAAGGGAATGAGAGGGTCAGGATTAAATGATAGGAATTACATTTCAGGTTTATCATCATGACCAAATAATAGTGATTCAGTTTCCCATACTGAGATGCTGGTTAAAGATTAGGGTTAAATGGAGGGCGATTGAATAATGCACATGACTTAAGTTTTTACTGCTTTTTCACAATTCAGTATTATTTACTGCTTTATCATTGAACTCACTTTTCTTGAGAGTCAAGTGTAATTTATGGTAGTTGTTTTAATATGGATTTTTTGTTCCAAAATCCATTTACATTGACCAATCGTGTTCTATATTAGTTGCTGACCAAAATAAAAAGTTATTAAAATTAATTCAAGTCTTGATGTTCTATTGGTTACATTTAAACGGCGTAGGTCTCACACATTATATCAAGTCAAGATATCAACGCAATAAAATTGTATCTGATTGAATTGTAAATTCATTTAGAGACAACAGTTCACTGGCTGAAGAAGATAAGCAACCCCGGGAGACTGCCTGGTTGACGCGACTCTCGTGGTACAGAGCGAAGGAGAGCCATGACACAATGGTCTGGTCAAGAGTCAGTTTGTTGGTGCAATATTTTCAGAAATTCTGACATAGATAAAGATGTAGTATATTTAATTCAACTGCTAATAATACTAAGTAAATTTCTATTCACAAATGCAAATGGTCTAATTCAAAACCTAACTTTTTTCACTTTATAAATTAGTCTAAACAATATGGTACTACTTTAACTAAAATGAAAAACAAAAAAGCAATTAAAACTTGTTGTATTATTAATGATTATGATTTGTTTGTTTAGGATTCCTGACAATGTAAATAGTTTGTTTGTATGCTTGTTTGCGTCTAACTATTCCTCTTTTGTTAGTTGATATTTGTTAATAAAAAATAAAATAAAAACTGTTGGTGCAATATTCGCGTAAACATTTACTCAACTTTTTTTTATTTTTTTTATTTTTTTTATTTTTTATTTTTATTTTTTATTTTTATTTTTATTTATTTTTTATTTTTTTTAATTTTAGCCCCTTTTCTCCCCAATTTTTCGTGGTATCCAATCGCTAGTAATTACTATCTTGTCTCATCGCTACAACTCCCGTACGGGCTCGGGAGAGACGAAGGTCGAAAGCCATGCGTCCTCCGAAGCACAACCCAACCTAGCCGCACTGCTTCTTTAACACAGCGCGCCTCCAACCCGGAAGCCAGCCGCACCAATGTGTCGGAGGAAACACCGTGTACCTGTCCCCCTTGGTTAGCGCGCACTGCGCCCGGCCCGCCACAGGAGTCGCTGGAGCGCGATGAGACAAGGATATCCCTACCGGCCAAACCCACCCTAACCCGGACGACGCTAGCCCAATTGTGCGTCGCCCCACGGACCTCCCGGTCGCGGCCGGCTGCGACAGAGCCTGGGCGCGAACCCAGAGACTCTGGTGGCGCAGTTAGCACTGCGATGCAGTGCCCTAGACCACTGCGCCACCCGGGAGGCCCCCATTTACTCAACTTTGATTGGTTATCTCAAACGTAATTTTTTTTCAGGGGGGTTGTGAACTCTCGTTGTTTGGATTTGAAAAAACAACAGTTGTATTGAAAGCGTGAGGAGCTCAGAGTGTGCTTGTCCGTTTGGGTGTTTGAGAGAGAAAGACACAGAGGAGAACCAATCAGTAAAAAAAAAAGCACAGCCCCGTTCATTATCAACGCTTTGTGCCTACAACATCAAATCAGGAAGACTTCGAGTTTGGTGTCTGCCAGACTATGGGAGACTGTGCTTGGCTCCAAATTACTGCACATATTTTCTGCCATGTCATATCATGCCACTAGAGGCTGCTGTTGCGTAGACGTGGGCAATGCATTTCAGTAGCATGAGTTTACATCTATCACAGAATGACCATGTAGCTGCTGAAATGCTGTGTTTTTCTCCTCTACAACTTACACCAATGAGGACACATTAGGTTAAACAGTTGCTTGAAATACACAATACTTACAAAAGCAATTTTGTGTGAGTTTTAAAAGGACCCCCTCCCCCAAAAAAGAAAATTCTCCTTTCCCTTTATTTCGCTCAGATACAGTAACACAGAGACAAATGAAGCGTAACAGGCCATGGGTTAAGCAAACGGCCTTCATTTTCTACAGTCAACCAGATATGCTTGGCATCCCAGTCAACACTCTTCTTGTCGTCCTGTCCCCTTACAGTACACATTCCCCATCTCTACATTCCGTTCCCCCTCATATTCCTCTCCACAAGAGCCGGAGGTGACTAAATAGGAATTAGCACTGCTTGCCACTGAATACGTAGGGAGGGGGGAGTTAGTATGAGATCATGTAGCAGACTTTTATTTATAACTCACCTCTCCCCTTTCAATTTGTAAACTTATCTCACAGGCAACACACACACACACACACACAGACACTTGCAAGTCGACAAATTCACAGAGCACAGACAAATAAAAATGCTTTTACCATAGTAAAACTATCTGTTGGTTATCACTGAGTCAAGACTAATAGCCCCCAGGGCAGGCTAAGTGACCTATGTACTTTATGTCTAGTGACACCAAACCGTCACCCTTACCTCACCCCTGTCCCTGTGTATCCTAGTGCCACATTGTAGTGCCGGGCCAGTGCCAAGAGAAGCAAACTGGACACCAGCACCCCTGCCAACATGACCCTCATCGTCCTACATCTATTATTTTTAGCCAGGATCGGAGCCCATCTTAACTAAATATGGGAAAAGTGTCTCTGATCTCCAGGACTATCTCTGACCATCCCCCTGCCCATCATTCCTAGTCTCTCTTCATTTGTCTTCCTCTAGGTAGTGGACTGTCATTCAATCACTTCTTTCTTTTTCAAACTCTCCATCTTTCACAATCCTCTTCTTTACTGAAGAAGAGGTGGGGGGGGGGGGGGGGGGGGAGTCTGGTCCTCCTCTTTTATGCCACCTACTTTTAACCTGCCACACAAACACGCAGATGCAGGCACACGCACGCACACACACACTCATGCACGCATACAGGATCGGTCCCTTACTCTCGTCAGCCCTGTCACCTCAACAGCCGCTCTAATCCCCTCCCACCTTATTACACACACACACACACACACACACACACACACACACACACACACACACACACACACACACACACACACCTACATCCAGAATTAAGCCCACCCCCTCTCGCTCACTCTGCCCTGTTTCCAGCTCCCCATGTGAGAGGTTTTTAATAAGGGGGCTCAGGAGTTGGTCTTGCTCTGTTCTGGGTGGTGGGGATCGGAAGTCCTTCCTCGTTTTTATCAAATTATTTATTTATTCTTTTTTTTAACTCATTGAAACTATATTAATTCCCAAATAAGTAAAGAAACATGAATTGGAGCTGGGTGGTTGTGGCAGTCCTTCTGTCTTGCGGGGGACCGTCATGGGGTGAGGAGGGTTTGGACTTCCCTGAGTACGATGGCACGGACCGGGTCATCGAGCTGACTGCCAAGAACTACAAGTCTGTGATGAAGAAGTATGATGTGATGGTTCTGTACTACCATGAGCATCCTGGAACAGACACCGTTTCCCAGAAACAGTTTGAGATCGAGGAACTGGCCCTAGAGGTGGGTCAGGGGACTGGAAGAACCTGTTCAGGGGACTGGGAGGACTGGATCAGGGGGCTGGGAGGACTGGGTCAGAGGGCTGGGAGGACTTGGTCAGAGGGCTGGAAGGACTTGGTCAGGGGGCTGGAAGAACTTGGTCAGGGGGCTGGGAGGACTTGGTCAGGGGACTGGGAGGACTGGATCAGGGGGCTGGGAGGACTTGGTGAGGGGGCTTGGAGGACTGGGTCAGAGGGCTGGGAGGACTTGGTCAGGGGACTGGGAGGACTTGGTCAGGGGACTGGGAAAACAGGGTCAGGGGACTGGGAAGACTTGGTCAGAGGGCTGGGAAGACTGGGTCAGGCATTTGGGAGGACTCGAGCAACTGGGTAGGGGATGGTGAGGAGAGGGAAGGGAAGGGGTAACTGGGAGGTAGAAGTGGGACACAGTGCCTGGGTAGGGATGCACCATCTCTGCTATAATTGATCAATGCGTTGAAGCATTATGGACTGTGAAAGAAGTGTGTAATAAGGGCTAGGTGGATACAGACACCATTGACAGGTAACTAGTGTTATTGTTAAGGGCATAACAACTCAAATGTGACCTTTGCGACAATTTTCACAGCAAAGATGATGATGATTGAAATTAAGATGTTCAAGGCAAGAGATCAGAAGCAACAGTTGCAAGGGTCAGACTATTACATTGATTTGGACAAAGTTTATTACATTTTAAAGGCTTTTTAGAGGCTGAATTGGTCATCAAGGTAGATGGGTAGAGGCAGATGAGATATAGTCCATGGGCCTGCAGAAACATTCGTCCACTCTGGGGTGGCAAATGTTTGATGGTATTAAATTGTTCCTCACAAGCCCCTGATCAAATATATACATGATAGCCACTCCAAAATAGTATATTTTTTCGTTTGTCACACACACATATATATATATATATTGTTGCTGATAAAGGAATGTTCACATGCTTATTGAAAACGACTGTGTCAAACACCAATGACATTCTATTGGGTGGATCTCATCTTAAAAACCATGGAATTTGGTAGATTTTTGCTACCAGATCTAATGATTTACCTAGACTGGCACATCATTGAAACAATGTTACAAAGCCCGACAGATCAAAATCTGGTAGCGTATTGGTTTTATAGTTGCCACCTGTAATAGTACTCAGCAGTACTCAGCTAAAATAAAAGGTGTGCACTGTCATTTGTTGAGTTGTCCCAGCAAGTTAACACAAATATTTAGGTAAACACAATCATCTCTAATCTCTTCTGTCCCTGACCATCAAGATTTTAAAATTATGCTCTCTGACCTTCAGGTTAGATTTGAAATGACACAATGACTATGGGGTTGAAGTGCAGACTCAGCTTTATTTTGAGGGTATTTTCATCCATGTCACGGGAATCAAACTTTCTGTAAGTAGTCCCCACATTTTAGCGGACCAAAAGTATTGGGACAAATTCCCTTATATATGTTTTAAAGTAGTAAAAAATTAAGTATTTGGTCCCATATTCATAACACACAATCACTAAATGAAGCTTGTGACTCTACACCTTTGTAGGGTGCATTTGCTGTTTGTTTTAGTTGTGTTTCAGATTATCTTGTGCCCAAGAGAAATGAATGGTAAATAATGTATGATATTTGTGCATCTGTATTTGTGCACTTTCTCACTCATCATTATTCACAATTGATTTAAGATTATCCGTAATCAGGTTAGCATCCACATTAATGTAGAAGTGTTTACAAACACATTCTATTCTTATTTACAATTAAAGTGATTCCAAAATGACACAATATTTTATTTACCATTCATTTTTATTGGGCACAAAATAATACTTTTTGGAGCTTACTTTATGTTAGCTAATCACTTTAGAGCCATTAGTTCAGTGGCTGGTTGACTAATTTAATTGAAATTATTAGAAAATCCAGCTTTTTTAGCAATTGGGCCATTGCTGATACCCTCGACAACCCTCAGCAGCCACTAATAATGCATATTTCAGTAGACCCTATACTACAATATACATGTTTTACATAAATAGTGTAACAAGACACCATCTATAAAAGGCTGTAAACCTAAGGCTTTAATACTTCACCAGCTATGTAAGTTGATGCCCTCATCAGGCAGTTTGTTAGAATGTTATGTCGGAATACAGTGTACATGACAGGTTTCAAGACATAGATTCTATATTTAATTATATACAGCACCAGTCAAAAGTTTGGACACACCTACTCATTCAAGGGTTCTTTATTTTTTCTATTTTCTACATTGTAGAATAATAGTGAAGACAACTATGAAATAACACATGGAATCATGTAGTATCCAAAAAGTGTTAAACAAATCAAAATATATTTTACATTTTATTTTACATTTTACATTTTATTATTATTCAAAGTAGCCACCCTTTGCCTTGATGACAGCTTTGCACACTCTTGGCATTCTCTCAACCAGCTTCACCTGTAATGCTTTTCCAAAAGTATTGAAGGAGTTCCCACATGAGGTAGTCACCTGGAATGCATTTGAATTAATAGGTGTGCCTTGTTAAAAGTTAATTTGTGGAATTTCTTTCCTTCTTTGAGCCAATTAGTTGTCTTGTGACAAGGTAGGCATGGTAAACAGAAGATAGCTCTATTTGGTAAAAGACCAAGTCCATATGGATGGCTACTTTGAAGAATATCAAACATAAAATATATTTTGATTTGTTTAACACTTTTGGTTACTACATGATTCCATGTGTGTTATTTTATAGTATTGGTGCCTTCACTATTATTCTACAATGTAAAAATAAAGAAAAACCCTTGAATGAGTAGGTGTGTCCAAACTTTTGACTGGTACTGTATATGTGTGTTTCATACCCTATATATATAATCATTACTACAAACCAGTGAACGATCCTGTTATGAGTAATATAGACACATTTTTTTTGTTTGAAAATAAAATATAGATAAATTAGGAAACCAAATACTGACCAAAACGGTCTCATGAATAGTGTTTTTGGAAAATTTTGAGAAAACCTTTGCTAATATTTTACAAATATTACATATTTAGCAAACCTGGCTAAATTGGTTGTGTTATCTGCATATCTATAATATATGTTTTATTATCATTAGGCATATTCCACCTATTATTGAAAGAATTGTGGCAATGACAGACCAATCCAATTAAAACCAATGGAGCTAGTTGGCGGCCATATTGGAAAATGTGTACCCTATGGTTAAATTAGCAATAGCTAGGCATCATTGTTTAGACTTTTCCTAGCTTTATGTATTGTTTGGTACACATTTTGCAAAAATGGTTTAGCTGTATGTCTTTGCTGGACGTGATGCATTCCAATGGGATTTAATATAGGGTGCAATGTACGGGGCAGGTTTCACCTCATATTCCTTGATGTTAGCACAATTTATAGAATCATATAGTGTATTGTTTTAATTATTAGACATCAGTGAATGCTTCTAGAACATTTTCTAAGTGTTTTAATCTAATGTATTTTAAATTCTGACAGGTTTTTTGGCATGTTTTTACCACTATTCTGGTAATAATTTGCTAAATACATTTAACTGACATACTTGGGACATCCTCATTGTAACACATTTTAAGCCATTATTGGTCTTATTACATCAATCATTAAGTTATGGCCATGCAAAATGTTACCTTTTATTAACTAGGCAAGTCAGTTAAGAACAAACTCTTATTTTACGATGACGGCCTACCGGGGAACAGTGGGTTAACTGCCTTGTTCAGGGGCAGAGCAACAGATTTTTACCTTGTCAGTTCGGGGATTCGATTCAGCAACCACTAGGCTACCTGCCACCCCAAAATGCAGTTCCTTTCCATTGAAATGAATGGCGGCCATCTTGAAAATAGGCTCCTGGGACTAATCATTGACAAAATCTATGATGGCTCTATAAACCTAAAACACAACAACAATGGCTCTCCTTGTTCTGTGTGTAATTTGGTGTAGTTATCATCTAGGGTACCATGTGATAATAGAGCAAATCTCAATACTGTCCATTCTGGCTCGATATTCCCCAAAAGGAATACATGTATGACATTTGACCCCACCCCCGCCCCAGGTGGGCCCATAGATATGTCATTACCATTCCAATTGTTTCATACCTTATGAAGGTAATAACATGTCAATTGCCTTGGATTGAGAAGATTGTTCCCTGATAATACAAAATGACATTTCATACCCTCAATCCTGTTGGCCCAACTAACCGCATAGGGGTCATAACACATAATGCAGTGATAGCCACATTTAGCTACCTCCGACACATGGCTATCATACCAAAATATGGACAAATTTGTTACATGTGGCCCTCTGGCCCATGGACTAATAGCAACAGGAATGAATAATCAGCTGATACTATACATTTTCAATTGAGCGCTACTGCCTGATGGGAAATGTAGGGGGTAGCATATTGACCCACCTGCTGATCCAGGAATCTCTTGGTTGCTGGATATGTCCCTGAGATGTATTGTTTTAAGACTGACTCATGGTTTTGTGGTCTTAGATTAAATGGGATAATGGTAAGGATGGGCATGTCTTTGAGGAATGGTCAAACTGTCTATGTCTCAAACATGACATGGACAGAAGTAGCAGGACCTCAAGTCATCAGCTGATCTGATTTACAATCCATCAAAAAATAATCTCCTTCTTCCTAACATCTATCAGAAATGTACATTACTGAATATTCTGTACATATTGGCATGTTGAGTTGATCCAGATGTGTGTACATGGGCATATTTCTATGTTGATATGTGTGTGTGCATGTGTGTGTGCATGTGTGTGTGAGTGAGTGTAAGTGTGTGTCTCTTTATGTGACCCTGTTCTTTGAAGTACGCCCCTCACTACATATATCACACCTGCCCTGTTTCTCTCCTTGATTTACAACTGGCCTGCCATGTCATCATCTCATTTCAACAGTCTCTGATAGTTACACAGTAGGTCTGCTTCAGAGTCCAGTTCCTCCATAAAAAGAAATAGACTTTCCCCCAAATAAATACAATCAGTAATTATATTTCTATGGCTTCACCACTCCATTGTAAATCAGTTAGAGAACTCCAAAATGTCTATACGTACAGTGAGATATTTGGAGCTATTCCTTATTCACTCACATCTGTTGGCGGCGTGTAGTCTAGCAACTGAAGGGTTGCCATTTCAAATCCCGGGTCTGACGGGAAAAATCTGTCACGAAGTGAGTTGGCAACCAGAGGGTTGCTGGTATCAAAACCTTGATGCCATTGCCTGCTGCAGTGCCCTTGAGCAAGGCACTTAACTGCCCACAACAACAGCTCCCTGGAAGCCCAGTGTGGAACCCCCCCACACCTCTCCAAAACCTGTATATGTACAGTGTCTATGTATGTATGTATGTATGTATGTATGTATGTATGTATGTATGTATGTATGTATGTATGTATGTATGTATATGTACACTGTGTGTACAAAACATTAGGAACACCGGCATTTTCCATGACATAGACTGACCAGGTGAATCCAGGTGAAAGAAATCAAGTGTAGTTGAAGGGGAGGAGACCGGTTAAAGAAGGAATTTTAAGCCTTTAGACAATTGAAACATTGATTGTAATATGCTTGCCATTTACAGGGTGAATGGGCAAACCAAAATATTTAAGTGCCTTTGAACGGGGTATGGTAGTAGGTGCCAGGCGCACCGGTTTGAGTGTGTCAAGAACCAACGCTGCTGGGTTTTTCACACTCAACAGTTTTCTGTGTGTATCAAGAATGATCCACCACCCAAAGGACATCCAGCCAACTTGACACAACTGTGGGAAGCATTGGAGTCAACATGGGCCATCATTACTGTGGAATGCATTCGGCACCTTGTTGAGTACACGCCATGACAAATTGAGGCTGTTCTGAGGGCAAAAGGGGGTGAAACTCAACATTAGGAAGGTGTTCCTAATGTTCTGTCCACTTTCAGAGGGGTTGGGTTAAAAGCAGAAGTCAAATTTCAGTTGGAGTAATCTTAATCTGAGCAATATGGATGTCAAGAATGTGTGCATGTGTGCATTGTTAATTATTTTTGTCACCACAGTAAATGTCAACCTTTATTTCAAATAACCATGTTAGGAGGCATGAAACATTATCTCATTCAGCAGTGAGACCCATAGGCCCCCTGGATGGTGTGAAACTGAGAAGAAAAGGCTGTTATGGGACTCCCGTGTGGCGCAGCGGTCTAAGGCACTGCATCTCAATGCTAGAGGTGTCACTACAGACCCTGGACAGACCCTGGTTTGATTCCAGGCTGTATCACACCCGGCTGTGATTGAGAGTCCCATAGGGCGGTGTACAATTGGCCCAGCGTCGTCCGGGTTAGAGTTTGGCCGGGGTAGGCCGCCATTGTAAATAATAATTTGTTCTTAACTGACTTGCCTAGTTAAATAAAGGTTAAATAAAAAAATATAAATAAAATATTGACTGGTGATAAAGCAATCAGTAAATTTTTTAAAGAAGTGTATCTCTCAGCGCTGACAAGGACTTCTGATATACAGGGCCTACCGTAGAGCCTGCCGGTTTCTTTTGTCATGAGCTCTCAAATCCAGCTCTGCCTAGTTAAATAAATGGACCAACTTTATAGGACTGCAACTTGACTACTTTGGACTACAACTCCCTGAAAGAGAAACACAACACAGCTCTGATGGTGGAGAATCTATTTTGAGACTGTTGCCTCTTAAGGAGTTGTATGGTTTTGTTTTCCTTGGACTCATTTAATCAACAGGAGATGGAATAATCAACAAATAGAGCAAAGTCTGATGGAGATATAAAACACCTTTTGGAATTGGTGCCATGACAAGGTGCCACAGTTGGAAACAAACACTCCAGGAAACGAACACGTGCATGTGTGGGTGTGTGTATTTGCGTGCGTATTTGCATGTACGCAGGTGCGTGTGCGTGTGAGACATATGTCTACTCATCAGGGGGTTTTGATTAATGATATGTTAATCATCATCTGAGAATGCGTGTTCACCCCCCCACAGTTTCCTCTTTATGTTATAGACATTGAGGCCTAGCCCAGGGTTGGGGGCAGTACAGCAGGTTTTGGCCCCAGTACTGCGGTGTCGGCTAACTGGGCTGGCTGACTGACAGCTGCATTACTGTAACTGTCAGCAGATCCTAGAGACTTGAGCGTCACCAGCACCTTGCCAAAATAGTCCTGGGTCGGTGTGGCTTTGGGTCTATATTTATCTAGTGCTGCTGTTGTGGCTGTTTGTGCATCCTACAGTGCGTTCTGAGTATTCAGACCCCTTCCCTTTTTGCACATTTTCTTACGTTACAGCCTTATTCTAAAATGGAGTAAATCATTGAATTTCCACATCAATTGACAAACAATACCGCAAATTGACAAAGTGAAAACAGGTTTTTACATAAGTATTCAGACCCTTTGCTATGAGACTCAAAATTGAGCTCAGGTGCATCCTGTTTCCATTGATCATCCTTGAGATGTTTCTACAACTTGATTGGAGTCCACCTGTGGTAAATTCAATTGCTTGGACATGATTTGGAAAGGCACACATCTCTCTCTATAAGGTCCCACAGTTGACAGTGCATGTCAGAGCAAAAACCAAGCCATGAGGTCGAAGGAATTATCCATAGAGCCCCGAGACCGGATTGTGTCGAGGCATAGATCTGGGGAAGTGTGCCAAAAAATTTCTGCAGCATTGAAGGTCCTCAAGAACACAATGGCCTCCATCATTCTTAAATGCAAGAAGTTTGGAACCACCAAGACTCTTCCTAGAGCTGGCCACCCGGCCAAACTGAGCATTCAGGGGCGAAGGGCCTTGGTCAGGGAGGTGACCAAGAACCCGATGGTCACTCTGACAGAGCTCCAGAGTTCCTCTGTAGAGATGGGAGAACCTTCCAAAAGCACAACCATCTCGGCAGCACTCCACCAATCAGACCTTTATGGTAGAGTGGCCAGACGGAAGCCACTCCTCAGTAAAAGGCACATGACAGCCCACTTTGAGTTTGCCAAAAGGTACCTAAAGGACTCTCAGACCATGAGAAACAAGATTCTCTGGTCTGATGTAACCAAGATTGATCTCTTTGGCCTGAATGCCAAGTGTCACGTCTGGAGGAAACCTGGCACCATCCCTACAGTGAAGCATGGTGGTGTCAGCATCATGCTGTGGGGATGTTTTTCAGCCGCAGGAACTGGGAGACTATTCAGGATTGAGAGAAAGATGCACGGAGCAAAGTACAAAGAGCTCCTTGATGAAAACCTGCTCCAGAGCGCTAATGACCTCAAACTGTGGCAAAGGTTCCCCTTCCAACAGGACAACTACACTAAGCACACAGCCAAGACAACGCAGGAGTTGCTTCGGGACAAGTCTCTGAATGTCCTTGAGTGGCCCAGCCAGAGCCCGGACTTGAACCCGATTGAACATCTCTGGAGAAACCTGAAAATAGCTGTGCAGCGGCGCACCCCATCCAACCTGACAGAGCTTGAGGAGATCTGCAGATGAATGGGAGAAACTCCCCAAATACAGGTGTGCCAAGCTTGTAGCGTCATACCCAAGAAGACTCGAAGCTGTAATCGCTGCCAACAAAGTACTGAGTAAAGGGTCTGCATACTTATGTGAATGTGATATTTCAGTTTATTTTATTTTATACATTTGCAAACATTTCTAAACCTGTTTTTTCTTTGTCATTATGGGGTATTGTGTGTAGATTGATGAGGGGAAAAAACAATTGAATCAATTTTAGAATAAGGTTGTTTACGTAACAAAATGTGGAAAATGTCAAGGGGTCTGAATATTTTCCAAATGCACTGTATACTGCTGTGTTGCTTCTTACAGAGTATATACTCAATCTGGAGCATCTAGATTCAACTCGGATTGCTGTTGGTTTGATCACTAGTATGCTGTGTATCTTTTTTTATATGTATAGGGTAGATAGAACATTGTTAGCTGGGCCTGGGATCTTTTGCCCTGATTCCCCTCTATGGGGAATAGTGTAGTAGGCTAGATAGTAGTGTCATGACATTATGTGAAACTAATGTGCTGTGCACTCTGTTTTGGTCTATTGCTGAGAGAGAGAGTGTACTCTAGGTCAGTCAACGGGAATAGAAGAGGAGAGCATGTCAGCTCTTTTAGATCCCTTCCCTGATTTGTCATAAAGCGAACTCTCCCCTTGCAGTCAGGCAAGAAATCTGTCCTCTTGTCAACTCATGGCCCCAAACAGCAACCTTATATAGCTGTAGTAATCTGTTTGGCTAAAAGCCTTCAGCTGAGTTTAGCCCTCAATCTGTTTATCAGGCATATCTAGGCCCTGACCCCCTTAGGTCCTCTTCATTTGAATACACCTCCCCATGACAAATATGGACAGATAACCCACTGGGCAAAGACGTCAGTTCAATGTCTAGTTTTGATTTATATTTGATTGAGTGGTCAACTAATGTGAAATCAACAACAAAAATCGAACCATGTCATTGGATTCAGGTCAAAGGATGGGTGAAAGGTTGATGCCTTTTCCACGTTGATTCAACGTCATTAGATATGTTTATGTTGTTGAAATGACATAGGAATAACGTTGATTCAACCAGTTTGTGCCCAATGGGACTTGTCTACAGGGTAAAACCTATTAATCTGAGAAGTAAATGGTGTAGATACTGAAAATCAACTTTCCTGGGACAGTCTGCTATTATACTATTATAACACTTTATAATAATTCAGCTCTGATATTTGGGCCACTCTTTTCTATTTACTCAGAACTAAAGATTCCCTAAACAGGTACATAATATCAAACTGCATAAAAAGACACTATTGCTTGCATCCTGCGGTTACTGGCTAGGATCTATAGGCATACAGTCAGTGCCAGGCCAGCTATTATCATTGCCATGCTGTGGAACATGACAGGAACATCCCTGGTTATGGAACTTTGATATGCAATAAAAGTAACTGCACAGAAGCACTGATAAATGGTCCTTCACGCCAGTCTGTGTGTGTGCGTGTGTGTGTGTGTGTGTGTGTGTGTGTGTGTGTGTGTGTGTGTGTGTGTGTGTGTGTGTGTGTGTGTGTGTGTGTGTGTGTGTGTGTGTGTGTGTGTGTGTGTGTGTGTGTGTGTGTGTGTATGTATGTTTGGGTGCCTGCACCTCCTTTATGAAGTGTGAGGAGAGATCTGTGAAAGCAGGGTTGCACCTGTTGCTATCCAAACACCAAGTTACCCCAACACAGTCTGCAGAACTGTTATCCCGCCCCCTCTGTGTGCATGCCACAGATGTGGCAACATCATTGGTTGAACTGGTTGTCAGACATAACGGTCAAGTTTCACACAGATTTAGAAAGTGCACGGACAGCGCTCTGAGTCCCAGGCTTTTATGGTGTTGGAACTGGAGGGTAATATGTGTGAAATAAGACAAGACATAAGAGAAGACAACAACATTTTTGTTTACTTTAGTGTGTACACAGTAAACTGAGTATAACACCTATCCCTCCAGCAAACCCACAAAACTGAGGGTGTGGAAGTGAACGCATATATCAAGTTTATGTCCTTACAGAACACTGATAAATAAACCTGGAAAACAAACTCCCCATAAGTCCTTATAAGTTGTCCATACATGGCACAGAAGATATTCCTGCTCAGGCTTAAGGGTGCCACTGTATGTCTTCAGTTATATGTCATATTATCTTATTTCACAGCTTGCAGCTCAGGTCCTTGACGACCTTGACGATGAGGAAATTGGATTCTGCCTTGTTGATGAAAAGAAGGGCAGTATTGTTGCTAAGAAACTAGGTAAATACACACTGAAATGGACACTATTACCTTAATTCAAGATTGGTTTGATTATTTAAAGTTCTGATGTCAGTTATGATGAAATGTTACCATCTTTCAACATGATCCATCAAAGCGTCACCACTGACCAGATGGACAAAACTACCTAATAAACTAAAACTACCTGACCTGTCTCACAGGATGCATCTCAATAGTCATAAGTGGATTCCTCTCTGCGTCTTGCCTCCTTCATCTGCACCGATCAGGAAACATACTATAAGGGAAAGCAATATGGTTGACGCCCGTCACCCACTGAGACATCACCTTTTTAATTATTTCATCTCCGTGATGATGAAGGAAAGGAAACAACGAATTTAAGACACAAAACTATTGAGATGCACCCCTTGTGTCACTGTGCTAAGGCAGCCCATAAGAAAGCCTGACCTCTAGTGGATTTAAGGGTATATGTAACCCCTGAGTAGAACTTCTGTTTTCTCCTCAGGACTGGAGGAGGTCGACAGCATCTATATCTTCACCGAGGACGAGATCATTGAGTACGATGGGGAGCTTGCTGCAGACACAATTGTGGAGTTCATCTTTGATGTACGTGAGAATAATGTCACCCAGTTATGCCCTCTTTTACCTAGCTGCAATTTGTAGAAACAGACTATTTGTCCACTACTGACATATCCTGTACTGTTTATTTCTCTTTCCCCTCACCATTATCTCCCTCCACCATGCATCTCTCTTTTACTCTGTTCTAGGTTCTTGAAGACCCAGTTGAGATCATTGAGAAAGATGGGGAAGTTAAAGGTTTCCACAACAATGAGGAGGACATCAAACTGGTGGGCTACTTTAAGAGTGAAAAGTCTGAACGTAAGAATCTATAATCTATTCCTTTAACATTATAATTTCGCACATGTTTTTACTGTATGGTATAAGTCTGCTCATGTGTACAATATTTTATGGATAAAACAATGTATTTATAGTGTATTTGTCAAGTAAATATTGGAATTATTAAGATATTTAATAAGGTCTTAACAGATGCCTGTAACATTTCAGATTATTTGGCCTATGTGGACGCGGCTGAGGAGTTCCATCCACACATCAAGTTCTTTGCTACATTCACTCCCAAGGTGAACAACCTACCCACTAACAACTACATCCTACAAATTACACCGGAGCTGTACTCTACTCAAAAAGTAGCCCATTGCTCTTTCTGACCAATCCTCTGTGTTCCAGGTTGCCAAAGATCTGGGCCTGAAGGTGAATGAAGTGGACTTCTATGAGCCCTTCATAGATGAACCCATAGTCATCCCTGGAAAACCCTACACAGAGGAGGAACTTGTTGCGTACATTGAGGATCACGACAGGTGAGATTAATGAACACAGTGGCCAGAATGGCACAATATACACTACTTGACCAGAAGTATGTGGACACCTGCTCGTCAAACATCTCATTCCAGAATCATGGGCATTCATATGGAGTTGGTCCCCCCTCTTGATGCTATAACAGCCTCCACTCTTCTGGGAAGGCTTTCCACTAGATGTTGGAACATTGCTGCAGGGACTTGCTTCCATTCTGCCACAAGAGCATTAGTGAGGTTGAGCACTGATGTTGGTCGATTAGGCCTGGCTCGTAGTCGGCTTTCCGATACATCCCAAAGGTGTTGGAAGGAGTTGCGGTCAGGGCCCTGTGCAGGCCAGTCAAGTTCTTCCACACTGATCTCGACAAACCATTTCTGTATGTACCTCGCTTTGTGCATTGGGGCATTGTCATTCTGAAACAGGAAAGAGCCTTCCCCAAACGGTTGCCACAAAGTTGGAAGCACAGAATCATCTAGAATGTCATTGTATGCTGTATCATTAAGATTTCCCTTCACTGCAACTAAGGGGCCTAGCCCGAACAATAAAAAACAGCCCCAGATCCTTATTCCTCCACCAAATTTTACAGTTGGAACTATGCATTGGGGCAGGTTGCTTTTTCCTGGCATCCACCAAACCCAGATTAGTCCGTCAGAGATTGCTCGATTTTATTCACCTGTCAGCAACGGGTGTGGCTGAAATTGCCGAATCCACTCATTTGAAGGGGTGTCCACTTTATTTTGAATATATAGTGTATGATGAGGAGAGCCAAGCATTTTGTCCTGGCTGTGTGATTTGACCTGTAAAAACCCCAGGCCCTATAACTAGGTGTAAAGGGAATTTTCAGGTGATCAAAATCAACAGTTGCAACTGAGAGACACCTCCAGAGATAATGTCTAACGGGCCTCTTGGAGACAGTACTAAATGTTCTCTAAACATCAACCCGAGAGGTTTGTACGAAGTCAAAACAAAAGACAGTGACTTTGCCAGCTGCTACAGAATCACAGTGTGTCCTCGGTCCTTGTACCTTCAGTAGCTCTGGCGTCAATCATTATCAAATGATAGGAGAATAATCCATAACATTCAGCAACAAGTCTAGCGACCACCAACCCATACACAAATTGTGTGTCACAAATAGAGCACTGGAAATCATGTACATTACAGAAAGGGAAAACACAGAAAATATGCTAAGCAGTAGAATCCCACATTTTAAAAGTGTAAACTTCCTCAATGAACAATAAACAATATCTTGCGTCCTATTTCTTTGCAGACCAACCATGAGGAAGATGGAACCAGATAACATGTATGAGATCTGGGTAAGCTATACAAACTATTCCCATAAAAATCACCCTACAAAACAAAATGGAAGCACACCTCCCCAATTGTAATTGATATCAAGCTAAGTATTTCTGTGGCCTAAATGTGCAGATACTGATGGAAATATACTTGTAGGTACTCACTGGGCACAAACAGGTTGAATCAGTGTTGTTTCCATCTGTGGCCAGTGGGTAGTCTATATGTATTTATAATGGATCCCCATTAGCTGCTGCCAAGACAACAGCAATTCTTCCTGTGTCCAAACATATTAAGGCACTTACATTACATATTAAACAGTACATCATATAACATTATTCCACCACTACATATCTACATGTACTGTATGTGTGTGTAAAGTGCGTGTTCTAGCGCTTGTGTGCGTATGCGTGTGTCTGTACCTTCCTGTTTGTCTCTTCACAGTTCCCGCTGTTCCATAAGGTATATTTTTAATCTTGATTTTTAAATCTGATTATACTGCTTGCATCAGTTATCTGATGTGGAATAGAGTGCTATGTAGTCATGGCTGTATGCAGTACTGTGCGCCTCCCATAGTCTTTTTCTGGACTTGGGGATTATGAAGAGACCTCTGGTGGCATGTCTTGTGGGGTATGCATGGGTGTCCGAGCTGTGTGCTAGTAGTTTAAACAGACAGCTCGATGCATTCTATATTCCCCATCTCATTTTGCATACTTTTCTTAGGAGGACGACATCAATGGCGAGCACATCATTGCGTTCGCAGAGGAGGACGACCCAGGTACAGAACCAAAGGAGCAACTAATGAGTCAATAGGACTGGGTAGGGGAGGAAGGAACCATTTTCAGCAAGAGGGGTTTCATAAGGCTTAATTTGCATTTAACCCTTGACCTTTGACTTCCCAGATGGTTTTGAGTTTCTGGAAATCCTGAAGGAAGTAGCAGAGGAGCACAATGATAATCCCAACCTCAGCATTGTCTGGATTGACCCAGATGATTTCCCCCTGGTAAGATCATGGTCATGGCTGGCCACTTATCAATACAATAAGATCCATCTATCCAAAGATATGAGATTCTGATTGCTGTTGCTTTCTTCCTGGAATATTATCCTCCCTCATTAGCTTGTCCCATACTGGGAGAAGATCTTTGGAATTGACCTCGGCTCTCCCCAGATTGGTGTTGTGGATGTTGAAGATGTGAGTAACGTTCCTGTTATGATCCAAATTGTCATGTACAAGGAGCCTTGAGGTTCCACTAGCATTAAAAAAAATCCAATTGTCTATTTTTGGCACCAAATTACTTTGTGTATCTCTATAGGCTGACAGTGTATGGATGGAAATCGACGATGATGACGACCTGCCAAGCGCAGATGAGCTTGAGGAATGGATCGAAGATGTTCTGTCCGATGAAATTGATCCAGATGATGATGACGATGATGACGATGATGACGACGATGATGACGATGACGACGATGATGACGACGATGACGATGATGATGATGATGATGACGACGACGACGATGAGGACGACGACGACGACGATGATGATGATGATGATGATGATGATGATGATGATGATGATGATGAGTAAATTGTTGATGTCATCAATGTATAAATCTGGCCAATATAACATAATCTGGCCAATCAACATCATCACCTTCCTCAAATCTTACTTGTCCTCAGTTGAAATAAGTCATTAGGTTAAATCTGTAAACTCATATGGACATCTTCATGTTTTCAACAACCTCACTCAGAGCATCTTGCAAAAAGATTGTTCCATTTCCCAAGCTATCCTAAACTCCTTTTGCTTTGAATTCATAAAAAACAGTACTTCTCAGTCCCAGTAATTTTTTTATTCACACCTGTAACTTTGCCATCCGTACAATATGAAAAGGGAAACATAAAACATTGATTTAGAAAATAATATTTTCATAACTGAATTATTGGATATTCACTAGCACTTAACCTAAAAACACCTAATGCTTCTGATTTTATATTTCAAACAAATAGAAGGGTTAACTCTGTTGATGCATTTTAAGTCTAAGGTCATCTGTAAACTTGTTGTTTGGATGTATTTTATTTGGGTTTTATTTTCTCTGGAATAAACGTTCGCCCCTCTCCCAACTTGTAAAATCTAAGGGTGCAAGCCGGCTTTTCCTGCAGGTCATAGGTCATACCAGCCTACTCAGTTAAATTATTGTAACTTTACTTGAAAAGGGCGGTTAGCTTTTTTCTTCTTGTGCACTGAAAAGTGCTGTAAATCACATGGATGTTTTCTACTGATAAAGAAATATAACAACAACAGTATTCTATTTTTTTAAACAAGAAAACTTAAACATACTGTAAAGTCTTAAAATAAATGACAGCTTGGAAAAAGATACAAAAATGACTAGTGTTCTGGATTCTTGTGCGCATGTGTGCTCTTGTGTGCGAGAGAGACAGAGAATAAACAGTCATTTCTATTATTTGTCATGCTTTGAAACTACCATAAAACTATAAAAGATCAAAGAAATATGTCTCACTGTTAGAATTATTTTATTTTATATGACATGATAACATATTACCATATTACGCACCACGATTTCCCGGAAATAAGGTGAATTTGGCGCGAGCCGCTGAGCGAACTTGATGATGGAACGTCAGAGACACGCCCCTAGCTTCTCCTACCATGTGGTTGATATAAACACAGTTCACTTTCGTGACAAGCTTTTTGGCTTCAACATTTGTAACATTTTCTTAACTGTGCGCTCATTAACAGCTGTCAGCATGTCTGTGTCGGTCGACGTGAATTTTCAAACCCAGATTGTGTCTGTTTTGGATTCACTTACAAAAGTGGCCGTCGTGGAAATAACGAAACTGTTCGAGTGTCACTTCCCAGCTACAGGAACCACCATTCTCATTGAAGGGCGGACAGAGCAAAATGAAATCCTGCAAACGATGGACTCTGTCAAAAAGTCAGGCAAGAAATGTTTTCGCAGTATCGGAGTTCAAGTGGATGAGGAGTTACCTGGTATATGAAAGTGTTACTTCATCACACTGTAACGTTGTTGCTGTTAAGATCCCAGTGAAACATAGTTTACAATCTCATCAAACGGATCTTGCTGCAGGATACTAGCAAGTAGAACAATCATGTTCTAGCAATTAGGATACTGCAAAATATAGATGACTGACAAAATGTCAACAAACAACATTTGAGGCAAAAAATAAAGTTATGCACAATTAGTGATTTATTTAATCTCTACATTGTTATTCATGTCAGTGCTGATCAAACCATGCTGATCAAACCAATGGAATGTTTGTGTGCTTTGCTCCCCCCCCCCCCCCCCCATTCCCTCTAGCCCCAAAACAGTGCTCCTTCTCAAAGGTGAGCAGTGGTCCTTTGAAAAGGAGCAGTGAGGAGGAGGGTCCTGCACTTCATATCACCCTGCTGGAGGCTAATCAGCCTGCTGACCTAAAGTGCTATGTTCTAGAAGACAAGGTCAGTGTTTGGGGTTAATGTGATTTGTGAACCATAAGATGTATTTTGTGTTTGTTAAAATAACCCATGGCCTTTTGACCTGTAGTGTTGGCTAATTTGAGTTGCTGACACCTGTATTACAAGAGCTAAGTAGTTATATTTTTGGCTTGTCATCCATCTGTCAGGATGTGGAAATGGTGAAGGGGAGCAGTCTGGAACCAGAATCCCCAACAACCACTGAGCCAGAAGGAGAACAAGTTATCTATTCCAGTAAACACATTAATTCTAGGTGGCGGTGAAGCTATAGATGCATAAATACAGTGGGGAGAACAAGTATTTGATACACTGCTGATTTTGCAGGTTTTCCTACTTACAAAGCATGTAGAGGTCTGTAATTTATATCATAGGTACACTTCAACTGTGAGAGATGGAATCTAAAACAAAAATCCAGAAAATCACATTGTTTGATTTTTAAGTAATTAATTTGCATTTTATTGCATGACATAAGTATTTGATCACCTACCAACCAGTAAGAATTCCTGCTCTCACAGACCTGTTAGTTTTTCTTTAAGAAGCCCCCCTGTTCTCCACTCAGTACCTGTATTAACTGCACCTGTTTGAACTCGTTACCTGTATAAAAGACACCTGTCCACACACTCAATCAAACAGACGCCAACCTCTCCACAATGGCCAAGACCAGAGAGCTGTGTAAGGACATCAGGGTTACATTGTAGACCTGCACAAGGCTGGGATGGGCTACAGGACAATAAGCAAGCAGCTTGGTGAGAAGGCAACAACTGTTGGCGCAATTATTAGAAAATGGAAGAAGTTCAAGATGACGGTCAATCATCCTCGGTCTGGGGCTCCATGCAAGATCTCACCTCGTGGGGCATCAATGATCATGAAGAAGGTGAGTTATCAGCCCAGAACTACACGGCAGGACCTGGTCAATGACCTGAAGAGAGCTGGGACCACAGTCTCAAAGAAAACCATTAGTAACACACTACGCCGTCATGGATTAAAATCCTGCAGCGCACACAAGGTCCCCCTGCTCAAGCCAGCGCATGTCCAGGCCCGTCTGAAGTTTGCCAATGACCATCTGGATGATCCAGAGGAGGAATGGGAGAAGGTCATGTGATCTGATGAGACAAAAATAGAGCTTTTTGGTCTAAACTCCACTCGCCGTGTTTGGAGGAAGAAGAAGGATGAGTACAACCCCAAGAACACCATCCCAACCGTGAAGCATGGAGGTGGAAACATCATTCTTTTGGGATGCTTTTCTGCAAAGGGGACAGGACGACTGCGCCGTATTGAGGGGAGGATGGATGGGGCCATGTATCGCGAGATCTTGGCCAACAACCTCCTTCCCTCAGTAAGAGCATTGAAGATGGGTCGTGGCTGGGTCTTCCAGCATGACAACGACCCGAAAAACACAGCTAGGGCAACTAAGGAGTGGCTCTGTAAGAAGCATCTCAAGGTCCTGGAGTGGCCTAGCCAGTCTCCAGACCTGAACCCAATAGATTATCTTTGGAGGGAGCTGAAAGTCCGTATTGCCCAGCGACAGCCCCGAAACCTGAAGGATCTGGAGAAGGTCTGTATGGAGGAGTGGGCCAAAATCCCTGCTGCAGTGTGTGCAAACCTGGTCAAGAACTACAGGAAACGTATGATCTCTGTAATTGCAAACACAGGTTTCTGTACCAAATATTAAGTTCTGCTTTTCTGATGTATCAAATACTTACGTCATGCAATAAAATGCAAATGAATTACTTAAAAATCATACAATGTGATTTTCTGGATTTTTGTTTGAGATTCCGTCTCTCACAGTTGAAGTGTACCTATGATAAAAATTACAGACCTCTACATGCTTTGTAAGTAGGAAAACCTGCAAAATCGGCAGTGTATCAAATACTTGTTCTCCCCACTGTATATTTGTTATAAAGACTTTGTATATAAAGGGTTGAGGTTACCATCTAACAACTATTTTATTTTCTATCCTCTAGCCCCTGTGTATCCAAACCACCTCTCTGGTACTGTTCAAAGTTCCCAAATTAAGCAGAAACTCCAGCCCCTCAAGACAGAATCAGAGAACGGAATGAACACAGAAAGGGTGACTAAAGTCATCTGCCAAATGGTCCCAAAGGCAGAAAAGCAGTATTCAACACCACAGCCTAATTGTAAAGAAAAGCCTACCCAGGTGGAGCCCCAACAGGCCAGTGTCAGCACCGCAAAGGAGACCGCCTATAGCTCGTCTTCCTCAGATGGGGCTTTGGCTCCTGAACAGGCTAAGCGAAAGTTGACATCTATGGGTGCATTGGACCAGATGATGATGAAGAAGAAGGTGGATTTCAAGCTGGACCATATGATGAAGAAGAAGGTGGATTTCAAGCTGGACCAGACCTCCCTGGAGCACAAATTGACGAGGGCCTGCTCGGTGCTGCTTGTGAACCTGCTTTTGGTGCCTGGAGACAAGAACTCTGGAGGGAAGAAGGCTAATGGGAGCAACTGTCACAACAGCAAGAGGTTCCCCATGCCCAAGGACCTCAAAACCCACCAGGGCCTCCACACAGGCCGGCGCCTGTGCTGCTTCACTCAGTGTGGGAACGGGGTCTGGCGGCTTCAAAGCGTCCTCTCTCCGATCCGCTCTTACGGCTGCAAGATCTGCGGGAAGAGGTTCAAACGCAGGAAGATCTTGAGGAGGCACGAGCGCTTCCACAACGGGGAGAAGCCCTATTCATGCTACCAGTGCTCAAAGATGTTTGCCCTGCGGAAAAGCCTCCGCAGGCATGAGAGGTTCCACACGGGGGACAAGCCTCACAGCTGCCTCCAGTGTGGGAAAAGCTTCCGGCTTAGGGACAATCTGAAGGCTCACCTGCGCTTTCACACAGGTGAGAGACCTTTCACCTGCTCCTTCTGCTCCAAGAGCTTCAGAATCCTCAGGAACCTTGAGGAACACAGCGTTGATCACTTGGGAGTGACAGCGAAGTAGCTCACTTTCCGACAAAGAGAGCTGTGCCTACGCATTAGCACCTAGCAGCCTTTATCGGCTGGTTGTGTAAGCCGCATTACAAAGCTAATCTACCTCTAACTGAAACTACTAAATGTCCATTCCTCATTTATAACCTATCGTTCAGCATTTGTTGTTTTTGAAAGATACTATGATTGTAAATAACCATTATGACGGAAGATGGGGACAGTGGAAAGATCTGAAATGAGACAGTCAACCATCCTGCGTAAGTTTGGATTGTCCAGAATGATCATCTGAGTAAAGCTTTAGTGGACACTGATGTTATTAATAGCCATAATGTTTTTCCAGACATCGATAATGCCTAGTCCTGAACCAAAAAGTTATTTCAATGGAGATTTTCTATTGAGCATGCTGGACTAGGCTTAATCTGGGTCTGGAAACTGGCCCTAGGTCTTTACACTGTATTTCGTTGGCCAAAACACAAGGGACATGGAACTGTTGCATGTCTCTTTGAAGAATACATAGTGTTGTACATTGGCCAGGGCTGAGATTAGTTTGAGGTCTTTCTCAGACAGCAATCTGTTTTCATGATACATCTTTTCACTTTGTAGTAAATACAAACAGATTGTTCCTTTGTGTATTTTGGTTTGTAAGTAGTTGTAAAGGTAGGCTTAAATTTGCATGTTTGTTTTATACTTTTATCTTGAACCATTATGCCAAATACTATAGTAATGCAGCAACTGCCTCTCCTCTTTGTTCATAGTGCTGTTTTTGTCAGGAGAACACCCTCCTTACTTTTTCCTGTGTAGATGTCAGGGAAGTTTATCTAAAGACACATGACTTAGTTTAAAATTAAAATAATGGGAAGTATGATGCAGCCTTTAATTTTGCAAATACACATTTGAATGTTATTTGTAGAGAGAAGTTATTTCATATCATTTTTGATTGAAGTTGATTTCTCTGGCTTGTGATTTGCTGAAGATGTTACAAATATGACTACATGGATTTTATTTTTAATACAAAATTGTTTTAACCCTTAACACTTATCTGTGTTCCAATTAAAAATATATTATTTTGGCCAAGAACCTGATAGTCACTCTGACAGAGCTTGTCCTTGTGTGGTATTGTGTGTAGATTGAGGGGGAAAAAAAACGTGAATCCATTTTAGAGTAAGGCTGTAACATAACATGTGGGAAAAGTCCAGGGGTCTGAATACTTTCCTAATGCACTGTAATTCCCTGCGTCTGCGTGAAAAGGTCTGTTGTATGGTATGTACTGTGGTTGGCCCTTTTGTCTGGCAATAAAAAAACACCACTTGTATTATTGGTTTCACTAATGCCTTGTAAAAATTGACACATCAGAAGTGTCTGGTTGTGTGAATCCCGTCTCTTTTGTTACAAAAGTTAATGTATGATACAGTAGTTTATTTTATAGCGTATAGAAAAATTCCAGCTCCAAAGATATAACTGCAGACTACTTCCCTATTGTGAAGTGGCTCCAATGACAGTTGAGTCTAGCCCCGCCTCCAAAGGAAGTATAAACAGGGAGCTTTGCTTTCACTTTTGAATGTCTGAACTGTACACAGGGAAGTACACACAGGCAAGGACTGAAAGCTGACATTACAGGTAAATTATTGCCTTTTGTGTGATTTAGCGGCAGTACACAGACCTTCCCATGTCTAATTGCCTACTGCGTTAACGTGCCATGCACTTCAGCAGATGGCTACTATTTGAAACGGACATTTTGGAGCACCACCTACAGCAGTCAGGGGATACTTCATTTCCTTTTAACCTTATACTCCAATCTTTGAACAGCAGGAAGGGAGCAAGATGGACGAAGACTGTACCATTCCTCTGTCAAGCAAAACCCAGCTTGAGGTGTTGCTGACATGCCCAGTGTGCCATGACATATTTAAAGACCCGCACCAGCTGTCCTGTGGGCACAGCTACTGTATGGTGTGTCTGGAGGGCATAATAGACTTCGGTTCAAACATGCCCTTCCGCTGCCCAGACTGCAGGGCCTACTTTGGATCCACGATTGACGTCCAGAAGAGCTATACCCTGGCTAACATCGCAGAGGACTTCAGAGAAAACCTGAAGGTGCTCCTCTCAATTTGTTCACAGATCTGGTTTATTACTTCTGCCAAGACTTCTGTTACATGTATCATAATTTGTGTCTTTATCTGTCAGACCTGGGGCCATTATGAATCACTACGCCAGGCAGACATTTGATTTCCATAGGCTGGCCAACTATTTGTGAACGATTTTTTTTTTAAATGGGTGTAATAGCAAAGACCATGAGTTTCAGGTTTGGGGAAGCTTACAATTTATCCTACAATTTCTACTGATATGCACATTTTCGTGGAACAGTTTTCTTTCAATAATAACGTTTTCGTTTCTCAAAATCATTGTCACGTGGTGAATCATACAAATGAAATCTAAAAGTTCAAACTCAACTATGGTGAGAGCACTAGCCTCTGCCACATGGATCCATTGGCGGCTAAATAAGTGAGAGCATAGAACTCAAGAGAGCCTATAACTTCCATTATCAACTAATTAAAATGCATAATAAAAACAGTAGAAAGTATCCTGATGAAAATTCCGGTTGTTTCAATCACATTCATCTCTCTTCTCCGCCTGTCTGCCTCCCTTTCTATCGGTTTTTACTAGTGAAGTTCAACATTGTATCAATTTATCACGTGGTCCGACCGGAAGCTGTAAAGAACGAACTTGGAACAGTTTAACACCTCAAAGTTTCCTGCGCCAGTGAGCTTCTTCTTCGGTGGGGTTTATCGGGGTTGGCATCCAACGTTATGGTGCATTACCGCCACCTACTGCAATGGAGTGTGGGCCAGCGACAGGGAGAAACTAAATCCTATCTGCCAGCCCCATTACTCTTAAACAAGATAACCACATATTTGAGACTATATCTAATAACGTTATACTCCGTATTCTCTTTAAACTACTTCCCTGTATCCCCTTCCGGTGAGCTTGGGACAGAAAGCTGTTTTTATGGCATTTCCACTGGATATATGGGATCATCAGTTCATGATATTTTGCTCTTTCACACACTGGCTTGGTGATTATTGAGGCCGGGAGTGTTGGAAAGATTTTCAAATAATGAGGAACTATCATTCCCAATGGCTGTAAAAAAAAAAAAATGATTTTTTAAATATTTTGTTGACTTGTGTGAGGCAAAGAAGTGTTGTACATGGTGAGTTAAGACCAGTGGCAATTTTAGCATGTAATTCTTGGTGGGGCAAACTCAACATATATATTTTTTATATACAGGCCAGCAAAGCCAATAAACAAAACTAAATAATGCATTAATTGCACTATAACGGTGACAAACGGTGCCTACAAACTGTTAGGGCCTACATAAAGCTGTCTCAACAGCAGAGATTTCTTTTCAGCACCATGGAGTGAACCCTTACCACTGCTACACCTGGTTATCAGCAGAGCCTTGTCTGGCAGGGAAACAGTTTATTCAGCCTCGTTTACTGCCTTTTTTTAAAACATAGCTGATATGGCTGACTTGCTTAAACAAATGTGTTTTCTACTGACAATTGAGATGTAAAAACTATGGCATAAGGGGACGAAGAGTAGATGAGGCAATCTGTAATTTTGATTAAGACATTTATTAGCGAGCTAGAACAGACATAGTCAATACAACTATTTGTTCAGCACTTTTGAAATGTATAGCGACAGAATTCAGAATCCAAGGGCCTTTCTTACAGTATTCTCCCTGTATAAATCAGAACCGTAGCATAAATAGAGGGGGCTTATCTTACAATATTCAATGATGACATTTCTCTAAAACAGGCTATAGGCTACATGTGCACCACCAAGTTAGAACAGTAGGCTAAATTATAAGGGGGAAAGTGACCAAATTATTAGGGTGAGGCACATGGGCCAATGTATTCAACCTTTTCTGGCCCACGGTGTTGCATGTGAATTATCATTTTAAGCTTGGAAAATAGACCCTTAAACCCAGACTTGGACCACACACACTCTCCACTGAATAGCAGGCAGAGGAAGCAAAATGGTGATTGCTTTGCAACGCTTGTAGTTAGCCACTGATTCCTTCCAAACCACTCATTGTTGAATTTGCGATTTCCAACTTGTTGTGTAATGTGTCCAATGGCCGATGAGCACTGATACCTTTTATCTCTAATTTCTCTTCATATGACAAGGATTGAAATGGATTTGCCAGTAGATTGTCGATGTGATTCATGATGATACTGCTAGCTAAGATTTTGAAAGTATGATGTTGACAGGATCAGTCAAATCAAAGCTACTGTAGATATAACGTGGTTTGACGTCATTTTATCTGTGGCCAATGACCTTGAGCCTTCTTGTATGGGCACTTCTAATGTAAATCTATGACAGCACCCAAGTAGACTTGAACTTTCTATCTCTCCCTGTAGATTTTGCGGTGACGTAGTGTCCCCATAAGTGAAAGAACACTGAGCCAATCCCGGTGCAATTAGAGAAGATTACCAACCCCTACGCTCTGTATTTTCCGCTGGCTGCCCCTCCACCACAGACAGCACTGAGCTAGGCTGCCACACCTGCAGCTTTATTAACTCAATAAATGTGTTTAGAAACTGATATGACACATATTAATGCCAAAATAACATGCAGAACAGGCACAACCTTTTTTGGAATTATTGTATACATTTTTATTTGAGCTAAACCGAAAGGTTGCAAGATCTAATCCCTGAACTGACAAGGTAAAAATCTCTTGTTCTGCCCCTGAGCAAGGCAGTTAACCCACTGTTCCCCGGGCGCCGAAGACGTGGATGTCGATTAAGTCAGCCCCTCGCACCTCTCTGATTGAGGGGTTGGGTTAAATGCGGAAGACACGTTTCAGTTGAAGGCATTCAGTTGTACAACTGACTAGATATCCCCCCCCATTCCCTTTCCTAAACAGATGGGACTTAAAACCGAGATGCTCATGTCTCCGCCCTAACAATGGGAGTCTTTGTCCCAAAGGCGGGAAGACAGGCAACAAGCTTAGGTCTAAATAATATTCCCGTAGAAACACATTAGGCTTATACTGGACAGATTTTGTGAGCCCTCTCGCTTCACCTCTTCCTCTCTGCTGAAACTATATCACCGGAGAAAGCATTCGAGTGAGCGAAACAGCGCCCCTCTATATATAGCCCATGTATCTGATGCTGTCTGGACAGAAATAGCATGACATGCCATACTCTTTTGATCCAGACAGCATCAAATACATGGTCTACACATACTGAGACCGAGGGACACTGCTTCGCTTGCTTGGATGCTTTAACTGAGATTGATGGGTCTCTTAGTCAAATAAATTATAAATATTTCAATATTTGTATTTATTTTTATTTCACCTTTATTTAACCAGGTAGGCAAATTGAGAACACTTTCTCATTTACAATTGCGACCTGGCCAAGATAAAGCAAAGCAGTTCGACACATACAACAACACATAGTTACACATGGAGTAGAACAAACATACAGTCAATAATACAGTGAAAAATAAGTCTATATACAGTGTGAGCAAGTGAGGTGAGATAAGGGAGGTGAAGGCAAATAAAATATATTAATAAATAAAAATATAAAAAGGCCATGGTGGCGAAGTAAATACAATATAGCAAGTAAAAAAAACACTGGAATGGTTGGTTTGCAGTGGAAGAAGGTGCAAAGTAGAGATAGAAATAATGGGGTGCAAAGGAGCAAAATAAATAAATACAGTAGGTAAAGAGGTAGTTGTTTGGGCTAAATTATAGATGGGCTATGTACAGGTGCAGTAATCTATGAGCTGCTCTGACAGCTGGTGCTTAAAGCTAGTGAGGGAGATAAGTGTTTCCAGTTTCAGAGATTTTTGTAGTTCATTCCAGTCATTGGCAGCAGAGAACTGGAAGGAGAGGCGGCCAAAGGAAGAATTGGTTTTGGGGGTGACCAGAGAGATATACCTGCTGGAGCGCGTGCTACGGGTGGGCGTTGCTATGGTGACCAGCGAGCTGAGATAAGGGGGGACTTTACCTAGCAGGGTCTTGTAGATGACCTGGAGCCAGTGGGTTTGGCGACGAGTGTGAAGCGAGGGCCAGCCAACGAGAGCGTACAGGTCGCAGTGGTGGGTAGTATATGGGGCTTTGGTGACAAAACGGATGGCACTGTGATAGACTGCATCCAATTTATTGAGTAGGGTTTTGGAGGCTATTTTGTAAATGACATCACCGAAGTCGAGGATTGGTAGGATGGTCAGTTTTACAAGGGTATGTTTGGCAGCATGAGTGAAGGATGCTTTGTTGCGGAATAGGAAGCCGATTCTAGATTTAACTTTGGATTGGAGATGCTTGATGTGAGTCTGGAAGGAGAGTTTACAGTCTAACCAGACACCTAGGTATTTGTAGTTGTCCACATATTCTAAGTCAGAGCCGTCCAGAGTAGTGATGTTGGACAGGCGGGCAGGTGCAGGCAGCGATCGGTTGAAGAGCATGGATTTAGTTTTACTTGTATTTAAGAGCAATTGGAGGCCACGGAAGGAGAGTTGTATGGCATTGAAGCTCGCCTGGAGGGTTGTTAACACAGTGTCAAAAGAAGGGCCAGAAGTATACAGAATAGTGTCGTCTGCGTAGAGGTGGATCAGAGACTCACCAGCAGCAAGAGCGACATCATTGATGTATACAGAGAAGAGAGTCGGTCCAAGAATTGAACCCTGTGGCACCCCCATAGAGACTGCCAGAGGTCCGGACAACAGACCCTCCGATTTGACACACTGAACTCGATCAGAGAAGTAGTTGGTGAACCAGGCGAGGCAATCATTAGAGAAACCAAGGCTGTCGAGTCTGCCGATGAGGATGTGGTGATTGACAGAGTCAAAAGCCTTGGCCAGGTCAATGAATATGGCTGCACAGTACTGTTTCCTATCGATAGCGGTTAAGATATCGTTTATGACCTTGAGCGTGGCTGAGGTGCACCCATGACCAGCTCTGAAACCAGATTGCATAGCGGAGAAGGTATGGTGGGATTCGAGATGGTCGGTAATCTGTTTGTTGACTTGGCTTTCGAAGACCTTAGAAAGGCAGGGTAGGATAGATATAGGTCTGTAGCTGTTTGGGTCAAGAGTGTCCCCCCCTTTGAAGAGGGGGATAACCGCAGCTGCTTTCCAATCTTTGGGAATCTCAGACGACACGAAAGAGAGGTTGAAAAGGCTGGTAATAGGGGTGGCAACAATTTCAGCAGATAGTTTTAGAAAGAAAGGGTCCAGATTATCTAGCCCGGCTGATTTGTAAGGGTCCAGATTTTGCAGCTCTTTCAGAACATCAGCTGACTGTATTTGGGAGAAAGAGAAATGGGGAAGGCGTGGGCGAGTAGCAGAGGGGAGGCCAGTGCTGTTGACCGGGGTAGGGGTAGCCAGGTGGAAAGCATGGCCAGCCGTAGAAAAATGCTTGTTGAAATTCTCAATTATAGTGGATTTGTCGGTGGTGACAGTGTTTCCTATCTTCAGTGCAGTTGGAAGCTGGGTGGAGGTGTTCTTATTCTCCATGGACTTTACAGTGTCCCAGAACTTTTTTGAGTTTGTGTTGCAGGAAGCAAATTTCTGCTTGAAAAAGCTAGCCTTGGCTTTTCTAACTGCCTGTGTATACTGGTTTCTAGCTTCCCTGAAAAGTTGCATATCACGGGGGCTGTTCGATGCTAATGCAGAACGCCATAGGATGTTTTTCTGTTGGTTAAGGGCAGTCAGGTCAGGAGAGAACCAAGGGCTATATCTGTTCCTGGTTCTAAATTTCTTGAATGGGGCATGCTTATTCAAGATGGTGAGGAAGGCATTTAAAAAAAATGTCCAGGCATCCTCTACTGACGGGATGAGATCAATATCCTTCCAGGATACCTCGGCCAGGTCGATTAGAAAGGCCTGCTCGCTGAAGTGTTTCAGGGAGCGTTTGACAGTGATGAGTGGAGGTCGTTTGATCGCTGACCCATTACGGATACAGGCAATGAGGCAGTGATCGCTGAGATCTTGGTTGAAAACAGCATAGGTGTATTTGGAGGGCAAGTTGGTTAGGATGATGTCTATGAGGGTACCCGTGTTTACGGAATTGGGGTGAGACCTGGTAGGTTCATTGATAATTTGTGTGAGATTGAGGGCATCAAGCTTAGATTGTAGGATGGCTGGGGTGTTAAGCATGTTCCAATTTAGGTCGCCTAGCAGCACAAGCTCTGAAGATAGATGGGGGGCAATCAGTTCACATATGGTGTCCAGAGCACAGCTGGGGGCAGAGGGTGGTCTATAGCAGGCGGCAACAGTGAGAGACTTGTTTTTAGAGAGGTGGATTTTTAAAAGTAGAAGTTCAAATTGTTTGGGAACAGACCTGGATAGTAAACAGAACTCTGCAGGCAATCCTTGCAGTAGATTGCAACACCGCCCCCTTTGGCCGTTCTATCTTGTCTGAAAATCTTATTTGGGAGGGCAAGGAAGTACGGTAGGGTGGGCCCATAACTCTGGCCCTGCTACCTGTCACTAGATTGGTTTTGTTGACTTATAAATTAACCATGATTAACTGATTGATTTTCTGATTAAATTGAAGGCTAAGACAGAGAGTGCGTATTGTGACTGCTGTCCAGAGAAACAGAGCCTGGCAGTGAAGACGTGTCTGAAGTGTGAGGTGTCACTGTGTCAGGAGCATGTCCATGATCACCTGCAACTACCTGCCTACATGGGACACCCTCTGGTCAAACCCCTGGGGGACCTGAGCAGGAGGAGGTGCCCTGAGCATGACGATGAGGTGCTGAGGTACTACTGCTCCATGTCGAAAACCTACATCTGTAATATCTGTGCCATGGACAAGAAGCAGACAAACCTCACTGTTGACGCCACCAACGTTCTGGGGAGAAAACTGACTGTGAGTGTTTCACCTCTCTTCTTAAGGATAGCCATAGGAGAAATATGTACAATGCTAGTTTTACATATTTGATTTATTTTCTGTTATCCTCATTCAACCAGAGTAAATGGGGCGGGGTAGGATTTGGGGGCAGAGACTTTCTCATACACATAGTACACTTCCAGGCAGGTACTGTATGTACTGTAGAAATCCCGGGTTTGAGAATGAAGTGAGGTTCTTCCAGTCTTAATCCAAAATTTTTTGTCTCACAAACACAAACTATATCGACTTTATTATCCCATCAAGGGGAAATTTGTTTGTTCATGTGCTTAAGACACAAATAAATAAACCATAAAACAGAATGATACACACACCACCCAGACACTCTGCACATGCAGAATGATTGGCACAATATTGTAATGTATAATATCGCAGACAAACAAACACAGGAATAATAGCACTCCTCAAACACAAGTACATATACACGGAGTATACCAAACATTAGGAACATTTACCCTCAAAACAGCCTAAATTCGTCAGTGCATGAACTCTAAAAGGTATCGAAAGCGTTCCACAGGGATGCTGGCCCATGTTGACTCCAATGTTTCCCACACTTGTGTCAAGTTGGCTGGATGTCCTTTGGGTGGGGGACCATTCTTGATACACACAGGAAATAGTTGAGTGTGGAAAACCCAGTAGCGTTGCGGTTCTTAATAAAAGCCGGTGCGCCTGGCACCCACTACCATACCCCGTTCAAAGGCACTTCAATTCTTTGTCTTGCCCATTCACCCTCTGACTGGCACACATACACAATCCATGTCTCAATTGTCTCAAGGCTTAGAAAACCTTTAACCTGTCTCCCCTTGATTGAAGTGGATTGAACAAATGATATCAATAAGGGATCATAGCTTTCACCTGGATTCACCTGGTCAGTCTGCCATGGAAAGAGCAGGTATTCTTAACGTTTTGTACACTCAGTGTCCATCTGTGAGTATGTGTGTAAATGGGTTTCAGGCATTTCTGGAGCAGCAGTTCCAGGTGCTAGAGGGAAAGCTACAGGAATGCAAGGACTCTGTCAGCAAGTTGAAAGAAGACTTCAAAAACCAAGTCAGTTCTACGTTCGTGTACTCTACTGTAATGCTTTGATTGTTTTTGATTTCTTGCGAGATTCATAGTTTTATTTCTCTGTGCACAGAGGCAGAACTCTAATTCCAAAGACTCCCGCATTAACAGTGTAACTGTGGTGTTGCTGTGCCTCTGGTTCATTGTCCTTTATTATGGTGAGTAGATCTGATAATGACGCAGTCAGTCACGTCTTTGATTTCTTTATATAGTATGAAATGTGTCATTTACTCTCTTACTTGCCCCAAATAACATTGTCAGTCATTGACCTGCATACACTTGGACTTCAGCAAGGTGTATGTGTGGGTGTATCAAATCAAATTCTATTGGTCACATACACGTGCTTAGCAGATGTTATTGCGGGTATAGCGAAATGCTTGTGCTTCTAGCTCCGACAGTGCAGTAATATCTAACAAGTAATATCTAACAGATTACACAACATATACCCAATACACCCAAATCTAAGTAGGAATGAATTAAGACTATATACATATTGACCAGCGACGTCAGAATGGAACGGACAAAGATACAGTAGAATAGTATAGAAAAAACAGTATATACATATGAGATGAGTAATGCAAGATATGTAAGCATTATTAAGTGAATGCGATACCGTATAATAGTATAGAAAACAGTATATAGACATGAGATGAGTAATGCCAGATATGTAAACATTACTAAAGTGACTAGTGTTCTATACCTTAAAGTGGCCAGTAATTCCTAGTCTATGCCTATAGACAGCAGCCTCTAATGTGCTAGTGATGGCTGTTTAACAGTCTGATGGCCTTGAGATAGAAGCTGTTTTTCAGTCTCTCGGTCCCAGCTTTGATGCACCTGTACTGACCTCACCTTCTGGATGATAGCGGGGTGAACAGGCAGTGGCTCGGGTGGTTGATGTCCTTGTTGATCTTTTTGGCCTTCATGTGACATCGGGTGCTGTAGGTGTCCTGGAGGTTGGATAGTTTGACCCCGGTAATGCGTTGGGCAGACCGCACCACCCTCTGGAGAGCCTTGCTGTTGCGGGCGGTGCAGTTGCCGTACCAGGCGGTGATACAGCCCGACAGGATGCTTTCAATTGTGCATCTGTAAAAATTTGTGAGGGTTTTAGGTGACAAGCCAAATTTATTTAGCCTCCTGAGGTTGAAGAGGCTTTGTTGCACCTTCTTCACCACACCGTCTGTGTGGGTGATCCATTTCAGTTTGTCAGTGATGTGTGCGTCAAGGAACTTGAAGCTTTCCACCTTCTCCACTGCGGTCCCATCGATGTAGATAGGGGGGTGCACCCTCTGCTGTTTCCTGAAGTCCACGATCATCTCCTTTTGTTTTGTTGACGTTGAGCACCACTCTCCCAGAGCTCACACCTCCTCCCTGTAGGTTGTCTCGTCATCGTTGGTAATCAAGCCTACTACTGTTGTCGTCTGCAAACTTGATGATTGAGTTGGAGGCATGCATGGCCACGCAGTCATGGGTGAACAGGGAGTACAGGAGGGGGCTGAGCACGCACCCTTGTGGGGCCCCAGTGTTGAGGATCAGCGGAGTGGGGGTGATGTTTCCTACCTTCACCACCTAAGTGCGGCCCGTCAGGAAGTCCAGGATCCAGTTGCACAGGGCGGGATTCAGACCCAGGGTCTTGAGTTTAATGTTGAGCTTGGAGGGTACTATGGTGTTGAATGGTGAGCTATAGTCAATGAACAGCATTCTTACATAGGTATTCCTCTTGACCAGATGGGATAGGGCATTGTGCAGAGTGATGGCGATTGCATCGTCTGTGGATCTATTGGGGCGGTAAGCAAACTGAAGTGGGTCTAGGGTGTCAGGTAAGGTAGAGGTGATATGATCCTTGACTGGTCTCTCAAAGCACTTCATGATGACAGAGGGGCGATAGTCATTAAGCAGTTACGTTTGCCTTCTTGGGTACAGGCATAATGGTGGCCATCTTGCCTGAGTGGGTGGGTGCACACGTGTGTGTGTGTGTGTGTGTGTGTGTGTGTGTCTGATGAACATTTTGTCTCCATCACAGCATATAGTTCCTCTCTGGAAAATCAAACCCTCACAGACACACTGAAGAAACAGGAGACTCTCTTGCACGATGTCTACTCCTCCGTGGCAGGTGAGAAGCAAATAAATAACTTTTGTTCTTTGGATGATCAAACTTGAAGATTCCTGTACTGTAGAAATAAGTATGGCTGCACGATGTCTACTCTTCCGTGGCAGGTGAGAAGCAAATAAATAACTTTTGTTCTTTGTGGATGATCAAACTTGAAGATTCCTGTACTGTAGAAATAAGTATGGCAATACATCTTTATTGCTGTGTGGTAATAAGAGATGTGATGTATTTGTTTACAGAATTCATAGTTGACAATCCACCAAAGGGCTACAGAAATGCAGACACCAGAGAAGCCCAACGTAAGCAGTGATACAATGGGTCTATAGTGTGTGTGTGCGTCAGTCTATCACTGATCTGATGTGCATATGTGTGTCACTGATCTGTGTCCCCATTTGTCTTTCTTAGGTGCTCTGACTCTGGATGTAGACTCGGCCAGCCCTTTTCTCAAAGTGTCCCTTGATCTCCAGTCTGTGGAGAGAATGGAAGACAAACTGTCCCTCCCCAGCCACCCCTCCCGCTTTGACAAAGCCCCCCAGGTTCTCACCACCCAGTGCTACTCCTCTGGGAGACATTACTGGGAGGTGGAGGCCAAGGGCTACTGGGACATCGCTGTGTCCTACCAGAGCATTAAGCGCAAGGGGACTGAGGGCCCTGTTTTTGGCCTCAACAAGGAATCCTGGAGCATCACACACAATGCAAAGGGAAACCTGTTTGCCTACCACAACAAGATGAAGAGTGAAATCGCCAAATCATTGAAAGGCAACAGAGTGAAAGTGGTGGTAGACTATGGGAAGGGAACCATCACCTTTTCTGAGGTAAATATCAACCTGACCAAGCTGCACCAGTTCAATGCTCAGCTCAGTCAGCCTGTGTGCCTGGGATTTGGCCTGTACCGCGTAGATCCTCCCAGTAGAGTCGCCATTATAGAGACCCGGTAGTGGCCCTACGCGGCACACTCATCACAAAGCACTGGACCAATGACTGTAGAGAATAACCAAGTATTGTCTCTGCTGAAACAAAGATGTAAATGTTTTACTACAACTCCCGTTGTCTCAGGTTTCTATTATACAAATAATGTTGACATGATTCTATTGCATCTTGATTAAAAGTTGAAATGATTGTTTTACCTAAAGTGTCCATCAATATTGTATTTATTTTTTTTTTTTTTTACATTATAGTCATTTAGCAGACGCTCTTATCCACAGCGACTTAGTGTATTCATCTTAGGATAGCTAGGTGGGACTACCACATCAGTCATAGTAGGCACATTTTCTTCTCAAAGTAGCTATCAGCGAAGTCAGTGCTAGTAGTAAAAAGAAATGGCTCTATTCAATCCGCCATGGCGGAAGTTCAGCTTTACAGCTCAATTGCAATTTAAAGGCAATGTTCCGCTTTAGCGGAGACTCCATTCAAGATAAACGTGCCATATGTCAGTTCAATCTGAAATGACCTTTACATTTCTATCACAGAATCTGTAACTCTTTAGCTTTACAGATTGAAGTCAAGTGAGAGTTTAAATTTATATATAAAAAAAAAAATCTAATTTCTTTCTAATGTACTTTTTGGGGGTGTTTTAAGATACTCTTTGAAGATGTAGGTTTTCAGATGTTTTCGGAACATGGGCAGGGACTCTGCTGTCCTAGCGTCAGAGGGAAGCTTGTTCCACCATTGGGGTGACAGAACAGAAAAGGGCTTTGACTGGGCCAAGCGGGATATGCCCTCCCGTAGGGGTGGGAGAGCCAGCAGACCAGAGGTGTCAAAACTAAGTACTCAGGGGTGTAGGGTTTGAGCATAGCCTGAAGGTAGGGAGGGGTAGTTCCCCTTGCTGCTCTTTGTAGTAGATGCATCAACTGGAAGCCAGTGGAGTGTGCGGAGGAGCGGGTTGACATGGGAGAATTTAGGAAGGTTTAACACCAGGTGTGCTGCGGCATTCTTTCAAAATTGCAGGGGTTTGATGGCACAAGTGTGGAGCCCAGCCAACAGCGAGTTGCAGTAGTCCAAACAGGAAATGACAAGTGCCTGGATTAGGACCTGCGCTGTTTCCTGTGTGCATACCCATGGGAAGTAGCAACCCAATTAAAAAAAAATAGGCCTTTATTACTCCTGAGTGGAGAATATTTGTTTTTATTGTAAAGGATGTATTAAGTAAATTCAGAGTGAGAGGCTCATTAATTACTGTTGGTCTGTCGCAGCCATCCCTTTTAGCACAAACATTCACCGCTACTCACAGTAAATGAGACACCAGAGTTTGAGCTCTTTATCTTCATTGCTCTTTTATTTAAAAATAATGGAATAACATGAAAGTCAAATTGACCTTGATTTCTACAGTCATTTATTCACACCGGACTAGACACAGTGGACTAATATTTTACAATAATGAAAAGTAAGAAAGTCTCTAGAGCCCACTAAACTATATGTGAACAGAAACCAAGAGCGTAGCATGATACGCCACTTTCCTCAATCTGATATTTTCACCATTTCCTGACTTGGTTTCTTAAAAAAGAGACGCTGATTTTTTCCCCCCGAGAACCTAAAGGCAACCAACAAAAGAAAGATGGGTATCAAATATTTATCCAAATAGATAAGAATAAAGATGGAAAACTTTTATTAAGCTTTTGGCTGCCATGGATCACAAAAAATACTTTTTCCTGTCAAAACCGACTTCAAAAATAAAAGTATGTGGACACCCCTTCAAATGAGTGGATTCGGCAATTTCAGCCACACCGTTGCTGACCGGTGTATAAAAATCGAGCACACAGCCATGCAATCTCCAATAGACAAACATTGGCAGTAGGATGGCCTTACTGAAGAGCTCAGTGATTTTCAAAGTGGCACCGTCATAAGATGCCACCTTCCCAACAAGTCAGGTCGTGAAATTTCACCCCTCCTAGAGCTGCCCATGTCAAATGCAAGTGCTGTTATTGTGAAGTGGAAATGGTCTAGGAGCAACAACGGCTCAGACGTGAAGTGGTAGGCCACACGAGCTCACAGAATGGGACAGACATATGCTGAAGTGCACAGAGCCCTGATCTCAACCCCATCGAACACCTTTGGGTTGAATTGGAACGCCGACTGCGAGCCAGGCCTAATCGCCCAACATCAGTGCCGACCTCACGAATGCTTTTGTGGCTGAATGGAAGCTAGTCCCTGCAACAATGTTCAAACATCTAATGGAAAACATTCCCAGAATAGTGAAGGCTGTTACAGCAGCAAAAGGGAGGACCAACTCCATATAAATGCCCATGATTTTGGAATGAGAGGTTCGACGAGCAGGTGTCCACATACTTTTGGTCATGTAGTGTTTGTCAACATGTGACGGCACTATGATCCAATATACCCTCTGGAATAGAACCCTTTAGATCCCCACTATGATTTCAGGTTCCTTCATATGGTATACATCCTCTCATAACACCATCATTGTGAATGGATCCAGTAAAAGGTATGCAAGTCCAAACAATATAACACACAAAAAAGAGATATACTTCACTCCCTGTCCTCACACGTTTTATCTCGGCCACCGTCTCCACTGTCCATCTCTAAATGAATCCCATGTGTTTTTATGGTGCTCATTTCCTTCCACTGGATCGCTTTGTGGTACATGGCACTCTTCTTTTCCCCAGTTGCTCTCCTCCAAACGCCATTTCTTCCTCTCATCCCACTCAGTCTACCTCAGGCCTGTTATCACCCCTGACCCAACAAGACGCAAATCACAATTCTCCCCTTGTCCGGGTATGGCCGGTCTTTACTTGACAACCATGGTGTTCTGATTCCTGATGGAGCACCAGGCCATGAAGATATCCCTGAAGGAGAGAAAGGGGAAAAAATTAAAAAGACAAGTCTTTAAGTCAGTCAACATAATCAATCACGTTCCTTTTTCTATTCCAACACAACTTCTACTTAAACCTCCCAAAAAACGACAAACTTTTCTCACAGAAAGAAAGGAACACAAATACATTTATATCCAAACCCACAAACCTGCAGTGAGTGGCCACACATTCACTGCTGCAGTACTCTTTGTCCCAGTCCGTGCTCTCTATTGCAGGGTTGGTGCATCCTACTCGTACACAGAGAGTCAGGGGGCCAGAAGCAGCGTCAGTGGCACGTGGAGACACATTGAACTCCATTTCCATCTGAAGAAAAAGAGGTGAGAGTTGAGAGGAATTATTGAAACGCCAAGTATATTTAACATGAACGTTGGGTCAGAAACCACAGCTAACCTCTCCCGAAGTGAACTCTTCCGTAACCGAATCCTCATCTGCACTCGCCGTCAAGTCAGTGGACTTCGCCAACTGCAGAGCCACTGTAGGGGTGGAGTATGCTGATGCAGGCACGGCGGAAGTGTTGACACCAATTGAGTGGGCGGTTGCTGTTGTCGTAACAATAATAGGCAAGGATGAGTCTGCCTGCAAAGAGGCCGGGACTATCTTGATCTGTAGTGGAGGGGGAGGTGTGGCGGTGATGGACACAGGAAGCCCTGGCCCGGCATTCCCTCCTCGGGGCTTGGCCTGTAGGGGAGGCGGGGCTGGGGAGTGTACCATCTGCTGGAGCCGCGGGGGAGGAGGGGCGTGCTGCATCTGCAGCAGAGGTGGGGGCTGGCGTGGGGCTGAGGGCAGCAGGGTGCGCACGCCGCCAGGGAGCACCGTCACCATGGAGTTGGGTATCTGATGGAGCTTAGCCCCGGCCTGGAGCATCTGTTTGGAGATGATGATCTTGGTGATGGTGGGGGTCAGGGTCGGGGTGGCTGTGGGGCCCAGGGTGGGGGGCTTGCAAGCTCCTGTGCGAGAACGCGTGGTGACTTGGGGGACGTCCAGAATAATATTGGAGGCACAGATGTTGGTGATGGTATTCTGGTCTGCGATGTGTTGGGGGAGACGGGAGGTGCGGGCGGGAGCCAGGGGAGCCAAAGGCACTGGCTCAGGTATTGGAGGAGGTGATGGTGAAGAAGCTGTGTCCATCACTTCAATGGAGGGCTGGGGAAATGAGCACATTTTTTGAAGAGATAACAATAGCTTCCAGACATTTACAGTAAAACATTGTCAGAGCTATAGTCATACGATTTCCAAGCGAAGACAGGCCAAGAGTTTCTTACCTGTGAGAGCTGATTGGCTCTGTAAGCTGCTAGTGCCTTCAGGTACTCCTTTTTCGCCGCTTCCGTCTTTCTCTTATACACCTAATAGTGACAGAGGGTATATTTACTGAAGTAAAGACGTGCGTAAAGTCTACATGTTTTTACCATAAATGTCCTTGACATTTTCTAAATGTACAGATAACTGCCAAAATAAAGGAAACACCTACATAAAGTATCTTAATAGAGTGTCGGGCCACCACAAGCCACCAAAACAGCTTCAATGCGCCTTGGCTTAGATTCTACAAGTGTTTGAAACTCTATTGGAGGGATGCAACACCATTCTTCCACCAGAAATTCCAGAATTTGTTGTTTTGTTGACGCTGGTGGAAAACATTGTCAGGCACCGCTCCAGAATCTCCTACAAGTGGTTCAATTGGGTTGAGATCTGGTGACTGACACACACCCTTTAAACCCTCTATGCTTCTTCGAGACCCCTCTTTCAAAGCCACAGATCTCTTTTTCTAGCCATGGTCATCAAAATAAATTAATAATTAACTCAGGAACCACACCTGTGTGGAAGTACAGCTGGAGCTGGAGGCAGGGCTTTCTCCTATAGAGCTCCATTTTTATGGAATGCTCTGCCTACCCATGTGAGAGACGCAGACTCGGTCTCAACTTTTAAGTCTTTACTGAAGACTCATCTCTTCAGTAGGTCATATGATTGAGTGTAGTCTGGCCCAGGAGTGTGAAGGTGAACGGAAAGGCCCTGGAGCAACAAACCGCCCTTGCCGTCTCTGCCTGGCCGTTTCCCCTCTCTCCACTGGGATTCTCTGCCTCTAACCTTATTACAGGGGCTGAGTCACTGGCTTACTGGTGCTCTTCCATGCCGTCCCTAGGAGGGGTGCGTCACTTGAGTGGGTTGAGTCACTGACGTGATCTTCCTGTCTGGGTTGGCGCCCCCCCTTAGGTTGTGCCGTGGCGGAGATCTTTGTTAGGCTATACTCTGCCTTGCCTCAGGAAGTTGGTGGTTGAAGATATCCCTCTAGTGGTGTGGGGGCTGTGCTTTGAAAAGTGGGTGGGGTTATATACTGCCTGTTTAGCCCTGTCTGGAGGTATCGTTGGATGGGGCCAGTGTCTCCCGACCCCTCCTGTCTCAGCCTCCAGTATTTATGCTGCAGTAGCTTATGTGTCGGGGGGCTAGGGTCAGTTGGTTATATCTGGAGTACTTCTCCTGTCTTATCCGGTGTCCTGTGTGAATTTAAGTATGCTCTCATTAATTCTCTTTCTTTCTCTCGGAGGACCTGAGCCCTAGGACCATGCCTCAGGACTACCTGGCATGATGACTCCTTGCTGTCCCTAGTCCACCTGGCCGTGCTGCTGCTCCAGTTTCAACTGTTCTGCCTGTGGCTATAGAACCCTGACCTGTTCACCGGACGTGCTACCTGTCCCAGTCCTGCTGTTTTCGACTCTCTAGAGACAGCAGGAGCGGTAGTGATACTCTCAATGATCGGCTATAAAAAGCCAACTGACATTTACTCCTGAGGTGCTGACCTGTTGCACCCTCGACAACTACTGTGATTTTTATTATTTGACCATGCTGGTCATTTATGAACATTTGAACATCTTGGCCATGTTCTGTTATAATCGCCACCCAGCACAGCCAGAAGAGGACTGGCCACCCCTCATAGCCTGGTTCCTCTCTAGGTTTCTTCCTAGGTTTTGGCCTTTCTAGGGAGTTTTTCCAAGCCACCGTGCTTCTACACCTGCATTGCTTGCTGTTTGGGGCTTTAGGTTGGGTTTCTGTACAGCACTTTGAGATATAAAGCCCTTCTTACATCAGCTGATAAATAAATTTGAAGTACGTGCTTTTTTATATATTTTGTATTCCTCATTTACTCAAGTGTTTCCTTTATTTTGGCTGTTACCTACATGTGTATTAGTCAAAGTGTATGTACTGTATACCTGTTTCTGCTCTTCCCCAAGACTGTCCCACATGGAGGCTACTATCGTGGACACCTCTCCAAATGTGGCGTTGGGGTTCTGGCCCTTGATGGCAGCCTGAGTGTCCCTGAAGAACAGGGCGTAGGCAGAGACTGGTTTCTGGGGCTCGTTGGGATCTTTCTTCTTCTTCCCCTTCTTCCCTCCTCCAGGCCCTGCCGTAGCGGCCACCATGGCAGGCTTGCCCCCGCCGCGCCTCACCAAGGCACTGGAGACTGAGGAGGCGAGCATGGGGGAAGAGGCTGGCATGGTGGAGAGGTGGGAGAGTACCGCAGGGGAGACAGACAGGGACATCGGAGAGTCAACCAGCACACTCTTCGGGGTGACAGCGGGACCAGTGGACAGAGAGAGACGGGGAAAGATACAAGACTAGATCAGCAGATTTAGTAAGACTTAGCAAGACGCACCTTGCCAAAATTATTCAGACCCCTTGGATTTCTTCCAAAGCGTGTGTTAAACTGGGATTAAAATTGATTGTAAAAAAAATGATGCAAAAAATACTCTAATGGTAAAGTGGAAGAAAAATTTATTAAAAGAAATTAGTGACCCAATTAGGTACCGCTTTAAATTACACTTAGCTTATAAAGGCTTCATAAAGCCTTCATAAGTGCTACATAAATGTGTTACAAAGCTTCTATTACCGTATGTCATGCTTTATAAAGGGTTCATAAATGTGGCATAACTGAGACAATCACCCATGTAAAATGTGAAATAACCCACTATGTCAAATATGATATAAACATGTGCTTCATACAGAGTGACATTTCGTGCTGAAAGATGGCATACGCTCTAAAGTGAAGTCACGTTAGTCACATTACACCTAATCTCGTTCCCAGACAGGCAGATACTTCCGTCCAAATGCGTAGGTCTGGTGGTCCAACGCATCAAACTTCATGAGTTAGGGTTAGGTTTAAAATACAATTTTAAGAAGATAAATTGTGGAAATGGGTAGGGCTTATATACAATGATTTTTGACTGTGTTATGTAGTGACGATTACAAAAATGACCAAAGATTTACAACTCAAATAGATAGCCATTGCATAAGTATTCAGCCCCTTGTTTAGGCAAGCCTAAATTAGTTCTGGAGTCCAATTTGACTGTGTGAAATGAATACGGGTTGATATGATTTTTAAATAACTAACCCTTCCCTCTGTCCCCCATACATACAAAAGCTGCACGGTCCCTCAAGCACAGATTCAACTACAAATACCAGGGAGCTTTCGAAAAGCCTCATAAAAAAGGGAACTGATTGGTAGATTGGTTATTGTTGCCTATCCGACCTTGAATATCTATCTTAAAACATGGTCTAGTTAATAATTATGTTGTGCACTATGTATTAAACCACCCAGACACCTCAAAGATACAGTCGTCCTTCTGAACTGAGCTGCAGGACAGGAATGAAACCGCTCAGTGGTGTTACCATTGGTGATTTCAAAACAGCTACAGAGTTCAATGGCTGTAATGGGAGAGAACTGGGGATGGATCAACAACATTGTTGACTCCACAATAATGGGCTCCCGAGTGGCGCTGCGGTCTAAGGCACTCATATCAGTACAAGAGGTGTCACTGCAGTCCCTGGTTCAAATCCAGGCTGCATCACATCCGGCCGTGATTGGGAGTCCCATAATTGGCTCAGCGTTGTCCGGGTTTGGCCGTCATTGTAAATAAGAATTTGTTCTTTAACTGACTTGCCTAGTTAAATAAAGGTTAAATAAAAAATAAAAAAAATGACCTAAATGACAGAGTGAAAAGAAGAACACAAATATACAAAATATTCCAAAACACGCATCTTGTATGCAACAAGTAATACTGCAAAAGAACATGGTAAAGGAATACACTCTTTGGCCTAAATGCAAAGCTCTAGGTTGGGGGAATTGCAACACACCACTGATTACCTGCCTCCTTATTTTCAAGCTTGGTGGTGGCTGCAGCATGGTATGGGTATGATTGACATCAGCAAATACTGGGGGAGTTTTTCAGGATAAAAATAAACAGGATAGGGCTAAGCATAGGCAAAATCCTAGAGGAAAACCTGCTTCTGTCTGCTTTTACACCCGACACTGGGAGAGGAATTAACCTTTCAGGAGGACAATAACCTACAACACAAGTCTACACTGGAGTTGCTTATCAAGAAAACAGTGGATGTTCCTAAGTGGCCAAGTTACAATTTTGACTTAAATCTACTTGAATCCTATGGCAAGACTTGAAAATGGCCATGATCCCTAACATCTTGACAAAGCTTGAAGAATTTTGAAAATAATAAATCTGCAAATATTGCACAATCCAGGTGTGCAAAGCTCTTAGAGATTTACCCAAGAAGACTCCCAGCTGTAATGGCTGCCAAAGGTGTTTCTAACATCTATGGACCCAGGGAGCTGAATACTTATGCAACGACTATATTTTACCTGTATTCATCTTTTAGTGTTAGAATTTTGGGCCCACTTTGACAGAGTATTTTGTGTAGATTGTTGACAAACATGACTACTAAATCCATTTGAATCCCACTTTGTAACACAAAATGTGTAGAAATCCAAGGGGTCTGAATACTTTTGCAAGGCACTGTATAAACAAACATACAAATAGACACTCACCCTGAAGTCATCCATATCATCATCCTGGAGAGAGCCCGCTGGAGAGGGCGTGACAGACAGCTGGTCAGGTGATTTGGAACGAGACAGAATGTTCCCGCCATGAAGGCCAAGCCCGAGCTGGGCGCTCAGATCTGATTGGTCAATAGTGGTTAGCTGATTGTGTCCCAATAGGCCATGATTCATGTCACCAAGTGGGACATCAATGGTCATTGGAGAGGAGCTGCTGAAATGGGAGCCAATGGAGTGGCCAAGTTCCTAGAGTGACAAGGCCAGGAGCGTGAGCGTTTACTTAGCAGTAGCGCTTAACAAAAACTATCTTAACAAAGCATTAGCATTTGAGAAAAACACATTCTTGATGCACAAAGCTATTCATAACGTACACCACTTACCACCCCTAGTGTTGAACTGAGCAGGGCCCCCCCTCCAGGCTGGTTCATTACCCCCAAGCTCAGGTGCTCCAGGCCCTGAGAGGTTGTGTTCACATAGGTGGAGGCAAAGGAGGGGTCATTGCCCCCCACCACAGCATTCCTCGCCAGGCTTCCAGCACCCGCGAGACTCCCTGCTCCACCTGAGAGTTCCCCAAAATGGGAAACCACGTCCCCCACACTGAGTGCCGTGTCCGGGTCCAGGGAGATTGGAGGGATCTCAAACACCTCATCACCAAGACTGGGGGTATGGAATGTCTGCTAAACAGAGAGAAGGAGAAGGACAACTGTTAGTGGGACAGATACATTACATGAACATGTTACGTGTAAATACACTGCACAATGTCAATAATATGTAGTATGGAAACTGTGCAGGCTTCTAGAATCATGATACCCACCTCAGAGGAGAGAAAAGGATGACCTGCCCCAGATATGGTAAGGTAATTATCACTGCCCCCTGGAAACTGCCAAACAGAAATGGGATTTAGTACTTATGTTGTTTTCTCAGTACAGTGGATCTCAGCTCCATTCAGTTCAAACATATCAGGCTCAATTGGGACAGTCACTTGACTCGCCTGCGGACGCATACACAACATATGTTATTTTCATTTCGTGTGAATACTCTTTCCCCCCTTGTTTAGAAATAGGCCCCATACCTTGTTAATTGGGTCGTATCCATTATAAGCCTGTGCTTCCAAGAACTCCGGGTCGACATTCTGACCAGTGCCATCAGAAAGTTCAGAGTAAAAGTTAAGATCCATCGTGACACACCAATCAAAATTGTGCGATTTAACTACGGATCAACCAAGATTGGCGAGCTCTTTGCAGCTAATGTAGCTAGCTAGAGATCCCCATCATGCCAGACAAGACGAATCAATCGACACAGGTTTTCAACTGGTGTGCTAGCTATAACTGCTAGCAGTACATAAATATATGTAGCTAGCCTAACTAATGCTAGCTGGGTAACCTCAGTTTACAAAATTAAATTGCAAATAACTGATTTGTTCAGCATTCTCAGATAGATACTTGTAGCTCATCAAAGAAAACTCAATTCGCTAACGTTAGCTAGCTAGCAGGCTAGCCAACAATGCTAACGCTAGCTTCCAATGAAGCATTCGGATTTAGCTCACGTTTGCTGTTATTTTTTTACATATATTTTTTAATTATTGTAAAGATCTTTGCTCCCCATAAGAATCGAAATCTGACCGTAAGATATTTAGCTATATATCAGGCAATTTGTCAAAATCACGTTGCTCGGGCTAATTCGGGTCCATATTCAGCAAACTCGACGGGGCTCGACGCTGTGATCTAGTCAATTAATATAGTAGTCGAACAAGTCTGTCTAATCGAGTAAACATAATCGATCGCGTACTCAGGACTAAAGAACAGACATGCTTATCTAATGTAATAGTTCGATGGAAATATCTCTAGAATATCTCCATTTATTTAACCTTACTGGACAACATAGTAATACAACTCTGCTCAGACCTATCCAAAATGTATAGGAAATTGGGATATGGGTCAATTTTGAATTATGCCCCTCAACTTCTCGAAGTGTACACTCCCCCTCGTGGAATTTTAAGGAATGGATTGGTGTGAAAACAGGAAACTTCCCCAATGCCAATCCAACACTCTTTATTGTGATGGACATAGGACTAAATATGTTTCAAGACGATCTGATTATCCTAACTTGTAAAGTTGTCCATGAAAATAGCTAGTTATACGTGTTCTTCGATCTAAGTGTGTGTGTCTGTGTGAGATCAGCTCGGGTAGGAGTTGCATGACAAAGCAAAGGAGTTGAGTCCAGCGAGAGAACCTCTTGTTTACATTGAAAAACTAGCTACTTATACAAGTTAGTTAAATATTGTCATAGTAAAAAGGTGGTGTGATATGTAGTGTTTATTAGCTTAAACAAATGACAGCCAGTGATGGTCGTGTCAAGAATGACTGTGGGTGAAGTTAACACAGCCGAGGCAATTTTTTGGGGATAAATCCAAAAGCTAGTTCAAATGGCAAGATGGTACAAAAGATGGAGTTCCGTAGATTTAGCAAACAATCCTACTCTATCTTCAATAACGAAATATTCGTAAACTATATCTTACCTCCATCCTCACTACATCGGTCCGCTGCTTTCCTAACTCTATTTTGTGTTTCCTCTTTTCGATACTTGGCTTCCGGGTTTCCTTGGATTTATTCTGGGGAAATGACGTCACTCCTGTAGAGATTTCTTAGTACTGATGATAAACTTAATTAAAACAAGTATGACAAATCGTGCCATAAGAATGGTATTAACAACCTAGTTCACATACTTAATCAAATGAGTAAACAGAACCGTGAAAGGTTGTTTAACAAAAACATGCTTTATTCACTCAATCTCAATTTGAAGAAAACGTGTTGCCTAAACAGTGCAAATCAAAGTAATACAAAAAGTGATGTCAGATCAGATGACGTTTGATCACATAACTCAATATAACTCAAATAAATTGATGTGTGTACAGTCAGCTAATACTGTTTTTGCTAGACTACTAGAGCACGGGTCTTGGTTGCTGAATGAGAAGGAGCCCGAAGCGTTTCTTCAGTGTCACTCGGTGCCGAGAGAACTTGTCGTCGGGGGTAAACCGAGACGGATGGGCCGAGTTGGTGGGCTGGCCCAGAAGGTCCACCTTCTAAGATTGAAATAATGGGTTTGTTACAGCCATATGTAATGAAAAGCTGACAGTACTATGCAATCAGAATGGGTTTGTTAGAGCCATTTGGAATGAAAAGCGGACAGAATTACGCAATTAATGCCATTCGAGTGCAATTAAACAGTTCACATCCAGGGAAAGAAATATTGAAAAAAAAAGTATACTGATACGCAGGAAATGCTTACCTTCAGCGTGTACACCCTCTCCATTTTCGTTAGGGTAAAACTTGAGGGAACATGGTCGCGAGCTCACGCTAAAGATCTCTACAAGTCTGATGGGTGCTTCCAAGGTGAGGAAAAAAAACACTCATGTGAAGGTACCATATAAGATGGTAGACCAGATTCCATCCTTCCCATTAGACTGGTTTCCAGTGACTACATTTCAATTGATAGTTACAACACAGTTCTCTTTATTTTAACTATTATCTACATTGTAGAATAATAGAAGGCAACAAAACTATGAAATCATGTAGTAACCATATTTTTTTAGATTTCGATTCTTTAAAGTAGCCACCCTTTGCTTTGACTGCTTTGCACACTCTTGGCATTCTCTCAATCAGCTTCATGAGGTAGTCACCTGGAATGCTTTTCCAACAGTCTTGAAGGAGTTCCCACATATGCTGAGCACTTGTTGGCTGCTTTTCTTTCACTCTGCGGTCCAACTCATCCCAAACTATCTCAATTGGGTTGAGGTCAGGTGTTTGGAGGCCATGTCCTGTTGAAAAACAAATGATAGTCCCACGAAACGCAAACCAGATGGGAAAGCATATCGCTGCAGTATGCTGTGGTAGCCATGCTGGTTAAGTGGGCCTTAAATCCTAAATAAATCACTGACAGTGTCACCCGCAAAGCACCCCCACACCTCCATGCATCATGGTGGGAACCACACATGCAGAGGTAATCCATTCACCTACTCTGCGTCTCACAAAGACACGGTGGTTGGAACCAAAAATCAAAAATGTGGATTCATCAGACCAAAGGTCAGATTTCCACCAGTCTAATGTCCATTGCTTGTGTTTCTTAGACCATGCAAGTCTCTTATTGGTGTCCTTTAGTACATACATTTACATTTAAGTCATTTAGCAGACAGTGGTTTCTTTGCAGCAATTCGACCATGAAGGCTTGATTCACGGTCTTCTCTGAACAGTTGATGTTGAGATGCGTCTGTTACTTGAACTCTGTGAAGCATTTATTTGGGCTGCAATCTGAGGTGCAGTTTATTGTTGATTTCTGAGGCTGGTAACTCTAATGAACTTATCCTCTGCAACAAAGGTAACTCTGGGTCTTCCTTTCCTGTGGCGGTCCTCAGGAGAGTCAGTTTCATCATAGCGCTTGATGGTTTTTGGCGACTGCACTTGATGAAACTTTGAAAGTTCTTGAAATTTTCAACATTGACTGACATTGCCATGTCTTAAAGTAATGATGAACTGTCATTTCTCTTTGCTTATTTGAGCTGTTCTTGCCATGATATGAACTTGGTCTTTTACCAAATAGGGCCATTTTCTTAACAAGGCACACCTGTTAATTGAAATGCATTCCAGGTGACTACCTCATGAAGCTGGTTGAGAGAATGCCAAGCGTGTGCAAAGCTGTCAAGGCAAAGGGTGGCTACTTTGAAGAATCGCAAATATATTTGGATTTGTTTACTACACGGTTCCTTATGTCATTTCATAGTTCGATGTCTTCACTATTATTCTACAATGTAGAAAATAGTAAATATAAAGAAAAACCCTGGAATGAGTAGGTGTGTCCAAACTTTTGACTGTTACTGTGAGTGTAAACTGCAGAAAACAAACTCGAACACATGCGGTCAAGAAAATACACAAGGACCAGAGGACTCAGCTGTTTTCACTGTAGATTGCTGTAATTCATATCACAGATACAATCAGGTCATAAAACAATAACTCATTGCGGTCATCTTTGCACCATAGCACACAACTGACCAGCTCTACATTGTACAATACACCCATCTTCCTAGCATTGGATCATTAACTAATATACCGGTAACCCCCCCCCCCCCTTAAAGTTACATCCTTTCAGAAAAATGTACATCCACATATTGGACCCCTTCTAGTTCACTGACTCAACAGGGCGCAGAAAGGTCCTATGACATCAGACTCAGGCATCATGGGAGCAAAGTTCTGGTCTGCTCAGTACATGTGTGTCCTCTCGTCCAGTTAAACTGGAGGACCAGCTTGGAGGTTCTTGGATAAAAGGGCTCCTAATACATCAGGGCTCCCCTTAAAGATGAGGCTGGGAATGGGATGGGTTTGAGGGGTGGTTGAGGGAGAAGGAGAGCAGTGGCATGAGAAACAGAGTTGGGCATGGAGTCACTTTGTTGGGGTTCAGGCTACCAAGTGGATGGTCATGAAGGGAGGAGGAATATCATGAATGGAAAGAGTTGGGTGCAAACCTGCTCCTTTCCAAAAATCTACATAAAACAAATGAGTAAAAAGAACAAAAAAAACAAATTAATCCATAATTCAATATAGATCATGATAGAAAAAAAAATAACATGATTTTTCAGGGACTATATTAGACAAGACAGGCTTGGTCAATCCTCTGAGCTGGAGGAAGAGTCCGAGTCCTTCTGCGCCATAATGACGTCGTCCAAAAGGGCCTCCCTGTCAGAACTCTCGTATCCGCCTTGTGACAAGCTGTCGCCACCTTCCATCTTAACATCAAAGGCTTGAGTCAGGAAAGAAGAATCTTCCAAGTCTTCGTCCTCCATCATGTAGGCCCCGTCTGAGACCAGGGTCTCTTCTTCACCTCCGCCCAGGAGTGGGTCCTCCAGCGGGTCAGGCTGGGGAGCGTGGTGGTGGCGGTGGTGACGGTCTCTCTTGGGAATGACAGAGTGTGCGGAGAGTAGCCGGTGGAAGAGGCTGTCTGGCAGAAAGCCCTGGAAGAAGATATACAGTTGAAGTCGGAAGTTTACATACACCTTAGCCAAATGCATTTAAACTCAGTTTTTCACAATTCCTGACATTTAATCCTCGTAAAAAATCCCTGTCTTAGGTTATTTTAAGAATGTGAAATGTCAGAATAATAGTAGAGAGATTGATTTATTTCAGGTTTTATTTCTTTCATCACATTCCCCGTGGGTCAGAAGTTAACATGCACTCAATTAGTATTTGGTAGCGTTGCCTTTAAATTGTTTAACTTGGGTCAAACATTTCGGGTAGCCTTCCACAAGCTTCCCACAATAAGTTGGGTGAAATTTGGCCCATTCCTCCTGACAGAGCTGGTGTAACTGAATCAGGTTTGTAGGCCTCCTTGCTCGCACATGCTTTTTCAGTTCTGCCCACACATTTTCCATAGGATTGAGGTCAGGGCTTTGTGATGGTCACTACAATACCTCGACTTTGTTGTCCTTAAGCCATTTTGCCACAACTTTGGATGTATGCTTGGGGTCATTGTCCATTTGCGACCAAACTTTAACTTCCTGACTGATGTCTTGAGATGTTGCTTCAATATATCTACATATTTTCCTACCTCATGATGCCACCTATTTTGTGAAGTGCACCAGTCCCTCCTGCAGCAAAGCACCCCCACAACATGATGCTGCCACCCCCGTGCTTCAGTTGGGATGGTGTTCTTCGGCTTGCAAGCCTCCCCCTTTTATTCGAAACATAATGATGGTCATTATGGCCAAACAGTTCTATTTTTGTTTCATCAGACTAGAGGACATTTCTCCAAAAAGTACGATCTTTGTCCCCATGTGCAGTTGCAAACCGTAGTCTGGCTTTTTTATGGCGGTTTTGGAGCAGTGGCTTCTTCCTTGCTGAGCGGCCTTTCAGGTTATGTCAATATAGGACTCAGTTTACTGTGGATATAGATACTCTTGTACCCGTTTCCTCCAGCATCTTCACAAGGTCCTTTGCTGTTGTTCTGGGATTGATTTGCATTTTTCGCACCAAAGCACATTCATCTCTAGGAGACAGAAAGCGTTTCCTTCCTGAGCGATATGACGGCTGTGTGGTCCCATGGTGTTTATACTTGCGTACTATTGTTTGTACAGACGAACGTGATACCTTCAGGCATTTGGAAATTGCTCCCAAGGATGAACCAGACTTGTGGAGGCCTACAATTTTTTTCTGAGGTCTTGGCTGATTTCTTTTGATTTTCCCATGATGTCAAGCAAAGAGGCACTGAGTTTGAAGGTAGGCCTTGAAATACATCCACATGTACACCTCCAATTTTCCAAGCTGTTTAAAGGCACAGTCAACTTAGTGTATGTCAACTTCTGACCCACTGGAATTGTGATAGTGAGTTAAGAGAAATAATCTGTCTGTAAACAATGGAAAAATTACTTCTGTCATGCAAAGTAGACTTGCCAAAACTATAGTTTGTTAACAAGAAAATTGTGGAGTGGTTTTAAAACGAGTTTTAATGACTCCAACCTATGTAAACTTCTGACTTCAATTGTATAAAAATATTTTACTATCTGAAATAGAACTTATCCCCCTGCCTTTCAATAAGTTAATAAAGGGTACTCACAGAGCACCGGACAGTCTCAGCCCACTCTGGTGCAACTGCACAGTCAGGATTCTCCTCCAGAAACTCCCTCAGATCCTGCAGCATAGGTCCATGCGCAGCCCCAACCTGAGCAATAAAATAAATAAAAATGAACCCTCGGGCAATCAGCATCCACAAATCAATATTTATTTGAGAGAGGAACCCCAATGCACTCATCCGTTGCCATTTCTCACCTTCTTTCCTGTCCTCATATCAATTATGTTAATCTTCTCACTGCCCGACAGCGCTACTGCCTTCTCCGTCCTCTTCTTCTTCCTCTTGCTCCTGTTCACAAGGAGCTAGGGGTTCGCAGAAGACAGAGTCATTACAGCCAGCAGTGGAAATCTCAAATTATTCTGCATTTCTCACAGTGCACTACTCTTGTACAGAGTCTCGTTTGAGCCCCAGCCACAGTCTTCTAGATAAAAATGTACCTCCAGCATGTCTCCCTCCACCTCATATTCTGGGTTCTCCTTCAGCCAGTTGGGCAAGTCCCTGCGTCGAGGGGCCCGCTCCCCACTCAGCACTGTGCCCGTCATGGCATCGACCACCGTGACCGTTCCGTCTGGATCTGACAACTAGGGGGAAGTGAGAGTGAGCGAGGCTTGATGAATGCAGACACTGAATGAACATTTGAGTATGTAGTTTGTTACTTATTGTTGTCTACTGTTCTCAGACAAGTATCTGTGTATTATGAGCAGTCTTAACCACTGACTGCATGAGAATGTGGACAAGTATTGTATACACTGAGTGTACAAAACATTAGCAACACCTGCTCTTTCCATGACAGATTGATCAGGTGAAAGCTATGATCCCTTATTGATGTCACTTGTTAAATACATTTCAAATCAGTGTAGAGGAAGGGGAGGAGACCGGTTAAAGAAGGATTTTTAAAGCCTTGAGACATTGAATGGCACACATGCACATTCCGAGGGTGAATGGGCAAGACAAAATATTTAAGTGCCTTTAGATGGGGTATGGTATTAGGTGCCAGGCGCACCAGTTTTTGGTCAAAACCTACAACGCTGTTGAGTTTTTCACGCTCAATAGTTTCCTGCGTGTATCAAGAATGGTCCACCACCCAAAGGACATCCAGACAACTTGACACAACTGTGGGAAGCATTGGAGTCAACATGGGCCTGCATTCCTGTGGAACGCTTTCGCCACCTTGTAGAGGCCATGCCCAGACGAATTGAGGCTGTTCTGAGGGCAAGGGGGGAATGGGGGGAGCGGCTCAATATTAGGAAGGTGTTCCTAATGTTTTGTATACTCAGTCTATATGCGTACTTCTTGGTCCCTACGCTTCCTGCGCCCGCTCCCCTCTGACCCGTTGGACATCAAGGCATGCTTAGAGAAGGTCAGCTTCAGCCCCTCCTCCTAAGAGAGTTGGACAGTAAAAGAAAAAGGGGATGGAGAAAGAGGACAGACAACAATTTAGTCATCCCATCTGTGCATCACGTCACCCATGCTTTATCCCAATTTACTACAATGGCTTAAAAATATGAATCAGCTGTTATTACTGGAACAAAAGCCCAGGACCAGAACTGATTCGACCTCTCTATTCTATGTTTCTCTCATCTCACCTTGAGGAGTTTGACCGTGAACTCAGATTCCTCTCCATCTGCTCCTTCTCCACCGGGTGTGCTGTGGCTTTTCCGCATGAGCCGTGCAAAGCTGAGCTCATCCCCTGCCCCTAGGTCGTCAGAGCCTGGGTTGAGCTGGGCGTCAGAGGCGTAGCGTCGCCCTGTCGGCCACTGCCCAGACAGCACCAGTGTACAGAGGCTGTCCAGCCGGTTTATTAACACACGGTCCTGAGGGAGCAACCGGTCAAATCACTCCACCAACACAACAAACCAAACCTTTTACTGCACAATTTATTATTCAACGTCCTGTTATTACTGTATTTGAAGTACTAATGTGTAAGCTTTTACACAAACACAATACGGTTTGTTGAACCAGAACATCATCCACATACTGAATCTGGACCCATCCATACTCTATAGCAGTGGTTTCCAACCTGTTTCGGTTACTGTACCTCCAACTGAATTCTGCTCTGCCCGGAGTACCCCTGAAGTACCCCTTCATGTGCATTTTACCAGTAGGCCTATGGTCTTATGAATCTTCTCACGTACCCCCTGTGGAAAGGCCAAGTATTCCCAAGGGGTCCTAGTACCCCTGGTTGGGAACCACCGCTCTATAATTGCAGACAGTACACGTCCCCTTACATACCTTGGGCCAGTCAACCCTGAAGGGGTCAGTGAGGGACTCCGGTGGCGCGCCATCTTGAGATGGAGTCATTGAGAGCAAGCTGTTCTCTCCATCTTCCTCCATCTTCAGAGCAACTGAAAACAGACAAAAATAATAATACAAAAAGTATGTTCTACCCGTGTTGTCTTAACTCAACCCTCACACTCTTCTAGATTCCTCTTAGCCGTTACTCACCTCTCTCCCTCTCTGCGTCGCTGTCCCCACTGTCGTCAGAGCTTTCTGATCGCCGGGAGGAGGTAGACGAGCCTGAATCAGAGTCTGAATCCAAATCAGACGTCCCTCCTTCTCCTCCACTTCTTCCGCCTTTCTTTCCTCCGCTTCTCGGGCCCCTCCCCCTGCTCTTCTTCCAGCCCAAGGCGGTCCGGGCCTGTCCATCAGGGCGAGAGAGGGGTGTGGTCTGGGTATCGGAGTGGCCAAGAGCCTCAGAAGCTCCAAGGAGGCCGGACTCCCCGTTCAGTCCCTCCTCCTCCTTGACGGCGGAGCCCTCCTCTGCCTGTGGTTGGCGGAGGGGAGTGGCAGGGGCGGGCTGGTTCTGCTGGATCTCGAGGTAGTCGTGGTGGGCTTGGCTGAAGGAGAACTGCGGGTCAGAGAAGACTGAAAGCTCGGTGCGGCTGACGCCGTGGAGGGCGGCGCCCAGCATGAGTTCCCGGTCGTGGGCCGGAGTGCTCCACCAGACGGGAAGCTCGGAGCTGAGTGGGGCCAGCAGCAGGCTCTCCTCCATGGAGGGGTGGGGCAGGACACGCTCACGAAGACGGCGCAGCAGGCTGATGCGGTACAGGGTGCGAGAGGCCCGCTCCTCGGTGATGGGGGCCATAGACTGCCCCAACTCTGACGGGTCTGAGGAGGGAGAGAGGGTTAGGGATTGGTGTCTCTCCAAATCAACCCACATATCCAACACCGTGCTCTATTATATTTGACCGCGTCAAGGGATTACACTTTTCAATATCCTGTATTTAATAATACTGTTTGACGCGGTTCTGACCTTCTCCGCGGGCGGGCCGCAGGTTGCACACCCTCCGGCACATGGCCATGAAGCAGCGGAAGTAGCGACTCAGACTCTCGTCCGTCTTCTTGTCCAGACGGGCGAAGGTCCGGAAGCGGGCCCATTCCAGTTTAGCATCCTCCCCCTCTTGAGCGTTTGGCTCCTTTATCCGCTCGACACCAAACGTGGACACCACACGGTAGAAATCACACTCCTCTCTACGGGTCCACCTAGGAGAGAAAGTGAAGACACACAAGACAGATGGTTAAAATATTGGAACACTTAAAACTCACTCTGAGTCTTATATCAGATAATTGTGTAAGGTTACAGCATACAGACACATTAAACCAACAACAACTGTACCTCAGATTCAGGACACATATGCTTGCAGAGTTAATAGCTGAGGGTAGTAGTTGGTACCTCTGTTGGCGTTCCTGGCGTGCAATCTCCTTCAGCTTACTGGCCTGCTCACACCTCCTGCGCTTGCGGTCGCCCTTCTCTGCTGCCTCCACCTTCAGCTGCTCTCTCTTGTAGCTGCGCTGGTATGCGGTGATCAGACGCCGGAGCCGCGCGGTAAGTGACGAGCTGGTCGGCCACTCACAGGCTCCTGACAGGCCAGAAGGCGGTCCCTTGGTTTTAACGGGCCCCGGCTTGTCATCGACACAGATATCGTCACCCATGTTCATGGAGTCAGCCTGGGGTGGGGGGTGGGGGGGGGGGATTATCATGAATATAATAACAATATTCTCTAACCAAAATCAATCAATGAAGAATATTAAGTACTGATTCACACCTCCTCGTACAGGTCTTTGGTGTGCCTTAACGCAGGCTTGAACTCTGGGTCTTCAGAATACTTGTCATCGTCTCCTCTGGGGGGCAAAAACAAAGTTACAGCCACCAATTTGTCAAGTTCATGGGGGAGAGGCCAGCTCTAAAGAGTTTAGTGATATAAAGTCAGCGGGTCGTTTAGCGAAGCGCTAATAAGGTTAGCCAGTGTAGCTCACCCGTCTCCCAGCTCCGCGTCTGCAGAGTGCTGCTCCGCATCAATGGCCTGGTCGTCAGGGCGACCAGCTCTCTCCAGGAAACAGAGACAGTCATCGGCACGCATGGTGGTGTACATCTCATAACCTGGAGCCACAGACTGGAGTTACTACAAACACACTCACTAAAACACCCAGCACCACCTTCCTACTGATAAACACAAGGTATTCTGGACAAGTAAACAAAACGCCTAAAGACGTTGACATTCAAAACGCAGACCGTGTTTGAAGACACCGACGAGGAGGGAGCGGTCTGCCTCTGTATCCCACCAGCCTGATGGCACCTCCTGCTGCTCCATCTCAGGCATCCAGATGTCAATATCCCTACGAGGACACAGACAGAATCAGTATGTGTGTGTAGATATGCATGTAGCAAGGTAATTAGTAGTTTTAATAGGGTGATACCTGGCATAGGCTCCTCTCAGCACAGAATCGGCATGTTCTCCAATGACTTCCTGTCTCAGGTAGTACAGCATACGCACTCTCAGCAACACCCTGAAGACAAGGAAAGGGTTAATGCCCTGATACTGTGCACAAACACTTCAGTACTCTCTAGGGTGAAAACACACGGACTTGTTGCACTGGTGCTTGAGATGTTTGCGGTAGCTGTCGTCCAGAAGCAGGGAGTCGGGGTTGTACTTGCGGATCCACTCCACCTTCTGAATGTCAAATGAGCTCTGGGCCTTCACCCTCTTCCCCTTCCTGCCCCGAGGAACAGGGATGGACAGACCTAGAAACACATTGACACATTTAACTTACAACCCTGGAAGGCAATGCTAAAGACAGAAAATACATCAACACAAAGATGTAAACAGTTATCCAAAACAGAGCAAGAAACGTTTAGACAATGGGTGGATGGAGGTTGTAAGACACATTCAGAGTGGTTGAGGAGAGTGTGTGGTCCTATAACAGTCATACATACCAGAGTGGTTGAGGAGAGTGTGTGGTTCTATAACAGTCATACATACCAGAGTGGTTGAGGAGAGTGTGTGGTCCTATAACAGTCATACATACCAGAGTGGTTGAGGAGTGTGTGTGGTTCTATAACAGTCATACATACCAGAGTGGTTGAGGAGAGTGTGTGGTTCTATAACAGTCATACATACCAGAGTGGTTGAGGAGAGTGTGTGGTTCTATAACAGTCATACATACCAGAGTGGTTGAGGAGAGTGTGTGGTTCTATAACAGTCATACATACCAGAGTGGTTGAGGAGAGTGTGTGGTTCTATAACAGTCATACATACCAGAGTGGTTGAGGAGAGTGTGTGGTTCTATAACAGTCATACATACCAGAGTGGTTGAGGAGTGTGTGTGGTTCTATAACAGTCATACATACCAGAGTGGTTGAGGAGAGTGTGTGGTTCTATAACAGTCATACATACCAGAGTGGTTGAGGAGTGTGTGTGGTTCTATAACAGTCATACATACCAGAGTGGTTGAGGAGAGTGTGTGGTTCTATAACAGTCATACATACCAGAGTGGTTGAGGAGAGTGTGTGGTTCTATAACAGTCATACATACCAGAGTGGTTGAGGAGAGTGTGTGGTTCTATAACAGTCATACATACCAGAGTGGTTGAGGAGTGTGTGTGGTTCTATAACAGTCATACATACCAGAGTGGTTGAGGAGAGTGTGTGGTTCTATAACAGTCATACATACCAGAGTGGTTGAGGAGTGTGTGTGGTTCTATAACAGTCATACATACCAGAGTGGTTGAGGAGTGTGTGTGGTTCTATAACAGTCATACATACCAGAGTGGTTGAGGAGTGTGTGTGGTTCTATAACAGTCATACATACCAGAGTGGTTGAGGAGTGTGTGTGGTTCTATAACAGTCATACATACCAGAGTGGTTGAGGAGAGTGTGTGGTTCTATAACAGTCATACATACCAGAGTGGTTGAGGAGAGTGTGTGGTTCTATAACAGTCATACATACCAGAGTGGTTGAGGAGTGTGTGTGGTTCTATAACAGTCATACATACCAGAGTGGTTGAGGAGAGTGTGTGGTTCTATAACAGTCATACATACCAGAGTGGTTGAGGAGAGTGTGTGGTTCTATAACAGTCATACATACCAGAGTGGTTGAGGAGAGTGTGTGGTTCTATAACAGTCATACATACCAGAGTGGTTGAGGAGAGTGTGTGGTTCTATAACAGTCATACATACCAGAGTGGTTGAGGAGAGTGTGTGGTTCTATAACAGTCATACATACCAGAGTGGTTGAGGAGAGTGTGTGGTTCTATAACAGTCATACATACCAGAGTGGTTGAGGAGAGTGTGTGGTTCTATAACAGTCATACATACCAGAGTGGTTGAGGAGAGTGTGTGGTTCTATAACAGTCATACATACCAGAGTGGTTGAGGAGAGTGTGTGGTTCTATAACAGTCATACATACCAGAGTGGTTGAGGAGTGTGTGTGGTTCTATAACAGTCATACATACCAGAGTGGTTGAGGAGAGTGTGTGGTTCTATAACAGTCATACATACCAGAGTGGTTGAGGAGTGTGTGTGGTTCTATAACAGTCATACATACCAGAGTGGTTGAGGAGTGTGTGTGGTTCTATAACAGTCATACATACCAGAGTGGTTGAGGAGAGTGTGTGGTTCTATAACAGTCATACATACCAGAGTGGTTGAGGAGTGTGTGTGGTTCTATAACAGTCATACATACCAGAGTGGTTGAGGAGTGTGTGTGGTTCTATAACAGTCATACATACCAGAGTGGTTGAGGAGAGTGTGTGGTTCTATAACAGTCATACATACCAGAGTGGTTGAGGAGTGTGTGTGGTTCTATAACAGTCATACATACCAGAGTGGTTGAGGAGAGTGTGTGGTTCTATAACAGTCATACATACCAGAGTGGTTGAGGAGTGTGTGTGGTTCTATAACAGTCATACATACCAGAGTGGTTGAGGAGAGTGTGTGGTTCTATAACAGTCATACATACCAGAGTGGTTGAGGAGTGTGTGTGGTTCTATAACAGTCATACATACCAGAGTGGTTGAGGAGTGTGTGTGGTTCTATAACAGTCATACATACCAGAGTGGTTGAGGAGAGTGTGTGGTTCTATAACAGTCATACATACCAGAGTGGTTGAGGAGTGTGTGTGGTTCTATAACAGTCATACATACCAGAGTGGTTGAGGAGAGTGTGTGGTTCTATAACAGTCATACATACCAGAGTGGTTGAGGAGTGTGTGTGGTTCTATAACAGTCATACATACCAGAGTGGTTGAGGAGAGTGTGTGGTTCTATAACAGTCATACATACCAGAGTGGTTGAGGAGTGTGTGTGGTTCTATAACAGTCATACATACCAGAGTGGTTGAGGAGTGTGTGTGGTTCTATAACAGTCATACATACCAGAGTGGTTGAGGAGAGTGTGTGGTTCTATAACAGTCATACATACCAGAGTGGTTGAGGAGTGTGTGTGGTTCTATAACAGTCATACATACCAGAGTGGTTGAGGAGAGTGTGTGGTTCTATAACAGTCATACATACCAGAGTGGTTGAGGAGTGTGTGTGGTTCTATAACAGTCATACATACCAGAGTGGTTGAGGAGAGTGTGTGGTTCTATAACAGTCATACATACCAGAGTGGTTGAGGAGAGTGTGTGGTTCTATAACAGTCATACATACCAGAGTGGTTGAGGAGAGTGTGTGGTTCTATAACAGTCATACATACCAGAGTGGTTGAGGAGAGTGTGTGGTTCTATAACAGTCATACATACCAGAGTGGTTGAGGAGTGTGTGTGGTTCTATAACAGTCATACATACCAGAGTGGTTGAGGAGAGTGTGTGGTTCTATAACAGTCATACATACCAGAGTGGTTGAGGAGTGTGTGTGGTTCTATAACAGTCATACATACCAGAGTGGTTGAGGAGAGTGTGTGGTTCTATAACAGTCATACATACCAGAGTGGTTGAGGAGAGTGTGTGGTTCTATAACAGTCATACATACCAGAGTGGTTGAGGAGAGTGTGTGGTTCTATAACAGTCATACATACCAGAGTGGTTGAGGAGTGTGTGTGGTTCTATAACAGTCATACATACCAGAGTGGTTGAGGAGAGTGTGTGGTTCTATAACAGTCATACATACCAGAGTGGTTGAGGAGTGTGTGTGGTTCTATAACAGTCATACATACCAGAGTGGTTGAGGAGTGTGTGTGGTTCTATAACAGTCATACATACCAGAGTGGTTGAGGAGAGTGTGTGGTTCTATAACAGTCATACATACCAGAGTGGTTGAGGAGAGTGTGTGGTTCTATAACAGTCATACATACCAGAGTGGTTGAGGAGAGTGTGTGGTTCTATAACAGTCATACATACCAGAGTGGTTGAGGAGTGTGTGTGGTTCTATAACAGTCATACATACCAGAGTGGTTGAGGAGTGTGTGTGGTTCTATAACAGTCATACATACCAGAGTGGTTGAGGAGTGTGTGTGGTTCTATAACAGTCATACATACCAGAGTGGTTGAGGAGTGTGTGTGGTTCTATAACAGTCATACATACCAGAGTGGTTGAGGAGAGTGTGTGGTTCTATAACAGTCATACATACCAGAGTGGTTGAGGAGTGTGTGTGGTTCTATAACAGTCATACATACCAGAGTGGTTGAGGAGTGTGTGTGGTTCTATAACAGTCATACATACCAGAGTGGTTGAGGAGAGTGTGTGGTTCTATAACAGTCATACATACCAGAGTGGTTGAGGAGAGTGTGTGGTTCTATAACAGTCATACATACCAGAGTGGTTGAGGAGAGTGTGTGGTTCTATAACAGTCATACATACCAGAGTGGTTGAGGAGAGTGTGTGGTTCTATAACAGTCATACATACCAGAGTGGTTGAGGAGAGTGTGTGGTTCTATAACAGTCATACATACCAGAGTGGTTGAGGAGTGTGTGTGGTTCTATAACAGTCATACATACCAGAGTGGTTGAGGAGAGTGTGTGGTTCTATAACAGTCATACATACCAGAGTGGTTGAGGAGAGTGTGTGGTTCTATAACGGTCATACATACCAGAGTGGTTGAGGAGTGTGTGTGGTTCTATAACGGTCATACATACCAGAGTGGTTGAGGAGAGTGTGTGGTTCTATAACGGTCATACATACCAGAGTGGTTGAGGAGAGTGTGTGGTTCTATAACAGTCATACATACCAGAGTGGTTGAGGAGAGTGTGTGGTTCTATAACAGTCATACATACCAGAGTGGTTGAGGAGAGTGTGTGGTTCTATAACAGTCATACATACCAGAGTGGTTGAGGAGAGTGTGTGGTTCTATAACAGTCATACATACCAGAGTGGTTGAGGAGTGTGTGTGGTTCTATAACAGTCATACATACCAGAGTGGTTGAGGAGTGTGTGTGGTTCTATAACAGTCATACATACCAGAGTGGTTGAGGAGTGTGTGTGGTTCTATAACAGTCATACATACCAGAGTGGTTGAGGAGAGTGTGTGGTTCTATAACAGTCATACATACCAGAGTGGTTGAGGAGTGTGTGTGGTTCTATAACAGTCATACATACCAGAGTGGTTGAGGAGAGTGTGTGGTTCTATAACAGTCATACATACCAGAGTGGTTGAGGAGTGTGTGTGGTTCTATAACAGTCATACATACCAGAGTGGTTGAGGAGTGTGTGTGGTTCTATAACAGTCATACATACCAGAGTGGTTGAGGAGAGTGTGTGGTTCTATAACAGTCATACATACCAGAGTGGTTGAGGAGTGTGTGTGGTTCTATAACAGTCATACATACCAGAGTGGTTGAGGAGAGTGTGTGGTTCTATAACAGTCATACATACCAGAGTGGTTGAGGAGTGTGTGTGGTTCTATAACAGTCATACATACCAGAGTGGTTGAGGAGTGTGTGTGGTTCTATAACAGTCATACATACCAGAGTGGTTGAGGAGAGTGTGTGGTTCTATAACAGTCATACATACCAGAGTGGTTGAGGAGTGTGTGTGGTTCTATAACAGTCATACATACCAGAGTGGTTGAGGAGAGTGTGTGGTTCTATAACAGTCATACATACCAGAGTGGTTGAGGAGTGTGTGTGGTTCTATAACAGTCATACATACCAGAGTGGTTGAGGAGTGTGTGTGGTTCTATAACAGTCATACATACCAGAGTGGTTGAGGAGAGTGTGTGGTTCTATAACAGTCATACATACCAGAGTGGTTGAGGAGTGTGTGTGGTTCTATAACAGTCATACATACCAGAGTGGTTGAGGAGTGTGTGTGGTTCTATAACAGTCATACATACCAGAGTGGTTGAGGAGTGTGTGTGGTTCTATAACAGTCATACATACCAGAGTGGTTGAGGAGTGTGTGTGGTTCTATAACAGTCATACATACCAGAGTGGTTGAGGAGAGTGTGTGGTTCTATAACAGTCATACATACCAGAGTGGTTGAGGAGAGTGTGTGGTTCTATAACAGTCATACATACCAGAGTGGTTGAGGAGAGTGTGTGGTTCTATAACAGTCATACATACCAGAGTGGTTGAGGAGTGTGTGTGGTTCTATAACAGTCATACATACCAGAGTGGTTGAGGAGTGTGTGTGGTTCTATAACAGTCATACATACCAGAGTGGTTGAGGAGTGTGTGTGGTTCTATAACAGTCATACATACCAGAGTGGTTGAGGAGAGTGTGTGGTTCTATAACAGTCATACATACCAGAGTGGTTGAGGAGTGTGTGTGGTTCTATAACAGTCATACATACCAGAGTGGTTGAGGAGAGTGTGTGGTTCTATAACAGTCATACATACCAGAGTGGTTGAGGAGTGTGTGTGGTTCTATAACAGTCATACATACCAGAGTGGTTGAGGAGTGTGTGTGGTTCTATAACAGTCATACATACCAGAGTGGTTGAGGAGAGTGTGTGGTTCTATAACAGTCATACATACCAGAGTGGTTGAGGAGTGTGTGTGGTTCTATAACAGTCATACATACCAGAGTGGTTGAGGAGAGTGTGTGGTTCTATAACAGTCATACATACCAGAGTGGTTGAGGAGTGTGTGTGGTTCTATAACAGTCATACATACCAGAGTGGTTGAGGAGTGTGTGTGGTTCTATAACAGTCATACATACCAGAGTGGTTGAGGAGAGTGTGTGGTTCTATAACAGTCATACATACCAGAGTGGTTGAGGAGAGTGTGTGGTTCTATAACAGTCATACATACCAGAGTGGTTGAGGAGTGTGTGTGGTTCTATAACAGTCATACATACCAGAGTGGTTGAGGAGTGTGTGTGGTTCTATAACAGTCATACATACCAGAGTGGTTGAGGAGTGTGTGTGGTTCTATAACAGTCATACATACCAGAGTGGTTGAGGAGTGTGTGTGGTTCTATAACAGTCATACATACCAGAGTGGTTGAGGAGAGTGTGTGGTTCTATAACAGTCATACATACCAGAGTGGTTGAGGAGAGTGTGTGGTTCTATAACAGTCATACATACCAGAGTGGTTGAGGAGAGTGTGTGGTTCTATAACAGTCATACATACCAGAGTGGTTGAGGAGAGTGTGTGGTTCTATAACAGTCATACATACCAGAGTGGTTGAGGAGAGTGTGTGGTTCTATAACAGTCATACATACCAGAGTGGTTGAGGAGAGTGTGTGGTTCTATAACAGTCATACATACCAGAGTGGTTGAGGAGAGTGTGTGGTTCTATAACAGTCATACATACCAGAGTGGTTGAGGAGTGTGTGTGGTTCTATAACAGTCATACATACCAGAGTGGTTGAGGAGTGTGTGTGGTTCTATAACAGTCATACATACCAGAGTGGTTGAGGAGTGTGTGTGGTTCTATAACAGTCATACATACCAGAGTGGTTGAGGAGTGTGTGTGGTTCTATAACAGTCATACATACCAGAGTGGTTGAGGAGAGTGTGTGGTTCTATAACAGTCATACATACCAGAGTGGTTGAGGAGAGTGTGTGGTTCTATAACAGTCATACATACCAGAGTGGTTGAGGAGTGTGTGTGGTTCTATAACAGTCATACATACCAGAGTGGTTGAGGAGTGTGTGTGGTTCTATAACAGTCATACATACCAGAGTGGTTGAGGAGTGTGTGTGGTTCTATAACAGTCATACATACCAGAGTGGTTGAGGAGTGTGTGTGGTTCTATAACAGTCATACATACCAGAGTGGTTGAGGAGAGTGTGTGGTTCTATAACAGTCATACATACCAGAGTGGTTGAGGAGAGTGTGTGGTTCTATAACAGTCATACATACCAGAGTGGTTGAGGAGTGTGTGTGGTTCTATAACAGTCATACATACCAGAGTGGTTGAGGAGTGTGTGTGGTTCTATAACAGTCATACATACCAGAGTGGTTGAGGAGTGTGTGTGGTTCTATAACAGTCATACATACCAGAGTGGTTGAGGAGTGTGTGTGGTTCTATAACAGTCATACATACCAGAGTGGTTGAGGAGTGTGTGTGGTTCTATAACAGTCATACATACCAGAGTGGTTGAGGAGTGTGTGTGGTTCTATAACAGTCATACATACCAGAGTGGTTGAGGAGTGTGTGTGGTTCTATAACAGTCATACATACCAGAGTGGTTGAGGAGAGTGTGTGGTTCTATAACAGTCATACATACCAGAGTGGTTGAGGAGTGTGTGTGGTTCTATAACAGTCATACATACCAGAGTGGTTGAGGAGAGTGTGTGGTCCTATAACAGTCATACATACCAGAGTGGTTGAGGAGTGTGTGTGGTTCCCGGCCGTTCTCTGGGGGGGTGATGAGCTCCCAGATGAAACTCTTGATGTTCTCGTCGCCACGGTAATGCAGCAGGCAGAAGACAAGGATGACCCTGCAGATGGTCTCCACGTCACGCTCCCCGAGGCGCCGCTTACAGCGTGCATGAGACAGGATGTCCCGCCAGCGCCCCCACCTGGACAAGCACAGGAGGCGGCAGAGTGAGAAAGGAGACCTCGGCACAATAGCGTGGAGCTTGCTTTGGTAGAAAATCCGGTCATAACTTTACTCTCACATGTGTATTGTAACTACACCTGTCCAGAAAAAAACCTCCAGGCCCCTAGTCAGGTCCACCTACCCGTAAACAAGAAGGTGTTTCTCCACACGGAAGCAGTCGGTGCGGCCGTAGCCATTTCCAGTGTGGCGCTCGGAGCGCCTTGAGGACCGGGACTGCCGGGAATTGGCGGGTGGGTACTCCTCGTCGCTGTCGGGGTCAGAGATCTCCCCGCCCTCGCCCCTCAGGGTAGCGAACTGACGGGTCTGCTTCCTTACTCTGGGTGTGTCAATCACCAGAGTGTTCTACAGGGAGGATGGGAGAAAAATGAGCTTTTCACAAAACACATTGAGAAAGGTAGTGCACACACAGAATGGACACGTTCACATTACCTTCCTATTCATGGAATCAAAGTCTATGTCTGCCCTCTTGGCCCACTTCTGCCAGAACTCGGGGTCGTCCAGGGCGATGTCGGTCCTGTTCTCGGTGGCCACGAAGCTGGCCTTGGAGAAGGTGGAGCCCTTGCCCTCGCTCTCGATGGTGATGGTGGTGGCTCTCCTCTGGAGGATCTGGTCAATGTCCTCCTCGCAGAACTTGGAGCCCTCGTCCTCCTCGTCCATGATGGCAGCGTACGCACCCTTCCTCAGGAGGTCTTCGATCTCCTTCTTAGAGAACTGCTGGATTTGCTGAGAAGCGGTTGGAAGAAGAGATATTAACCAGATGGTTGGCATCCAAACAAACCACAGACTTAAAAATATAGTACGCAAGTAAATAACAATATTTTTGGCCCTCTTACTCCGTTGACGTTGCTCTCCTTGTTGCCACTCATGCTCTGCAGTACAGCCCGGTCCAGACCCAGTTTGAGGCTAGCCTTGTCCAACATCTCCCTCTCATAGGAGTTCCTGGTGATCAGACGGTACACCTTCACCGCCTTGGACTGGCCGATACGGTGACACCGCGCCTGAGCCTGTTGAGAGAAGGCAGGGTTAGTACAATCAATCAGATGCAATTTGTGCAGCGTGGTAAGGGAATTAGGATGAAACATTAGAAGAACCCAGACAAAAGAGGGAGCCTGAGGTCAAAGGTCAGACATTACCTGCAGATCATTCTGAGGGTTCCAGTCTGAGTCAAAGATGACGCAGGTGTCAGCAGCAGTCAGGTTGATGCCCAGGCCTCCAGCCCGGGTACACAACAGGAAGACGAAACGGTCCGAGTCTGGTTTGCTGAAGCGATCAATGGCTGCCTGACGCAGGTTCCCTCTCACTCTGCCATCAATACGCTCGTACAGGTATCTGGGCAGAACAATGATAAAGGCAACTTCTTACTCCTCTAGATTACTCTTCGCAACAAAATCTAGTTATTAAAATCAACATGCCCATCTCTCTTGTTGATGAGGTAGTCTATCTACAGCTCCATAGACGGGTTGGTTGTTAAGCAACAAAACTGACATGCACAACTATGGGGAAAAACAGACAGGGTTGGCTTAGATTGTTGACAACATGAAAAATTGTTTACATCTCCAATGTTTATTGAAAACATAAATACAGGACTAAGATCGAATCCTACTACACCGGCTCAGAGGCTCGTCGGATGTGCCAGGGCTTGCAAACTATCACGGATTACAAAGGGAAGCCCAGCCACAAGCTGCCCAGTGACGTGAGCCTACCAGATGAGCTAAATGCCTTCTATGCTCACTTCAAGGGAAGCAACACTGAACCATGCATAAGAGCACCAGCTGTTGCGGACAACTGTGATCCCGCTCTCCGTAGCCAATATGAGTATGACCTTTAAAACAGGTTAACAATTCAAGTCTGCAGGGCCAGATGGATAAACAGGATGCCTATTCAGAGCATACGCTGACCAGCTGGCAAGTGTCTTCACTGACATTTTCAACCTCTCCCTGACCCATTCTGTAATACCTACATGTTTCAAGCAGACCACAAGGGTTGGACGATATAGTATTAAATCAACAACGTTTGACAGACATCGTTGATGGCAACAATGTCGTGATGTGACAGATGATAGTTTGTATACATTTATTTTTTTATAGACGATATAACCTATTTGAACATGACTTGCACCGCCGGAGTCGGGAAGCTCACAATGCAGCTCACAGGCAGGTGTCACGCCAGGTGTATTCCTATTTTCCTAAGCAGATCTTTCATGATCAACTTTCAAATGAATCCAGGAGGCCAGTAACAGAGTTCTCTCAGAAACTTTTGTGAATAGCCTAAATAAAATGATATTATAATAATAAAGGGAACCAACAATTGCAAGATAGAATAATTGAATGGGAATTTTAAACAAACATTAAGTTTCTGGCCTCCACCTAACCAAAGTTTTAGGAAAAACAAAGTGTGCTGCCACAAAGTCCCTGTAAACCAAACAGACCATAATATAGTCACTAGGCTACAGTCAATAAAATGTTCAGTAAACGTTACTTGTACATGTTTAACTTCTAAACAGACATTTATATTATTGTGGAAGTGTTTATTCATATCCTTAAATTGCACAACGGGCATAACATAAGCTCCCACAGCAGCACTTTCGATAAGCGGGAGCAAAAAAAAATGTTGCATATATATATATATTAAAAAAAGAACCCACATTTGGATAGGCTAAAAAAGACAAAAATAAACAAGACGAAATTAACCAAATAAATTACAGTGCAAATAAATGTAAGGAACACCACAGAATATTCTAGCCTAGACTACATTTATTTCAAATAAGACATCTGTGGGCTTTGAAAAATTAAACAAATAGAAATTGCGATGAAAAAACAAATTTGGACTATTTTTATTTTATATGAACCGACCTAAGGTAACAATATTGCCTGCTGTAGGCCTACTGAAAACACGTACAGACGGAACGTCTTTTGCACAGCTGCAGAGGTATTTGAGGGCGACGTTGGCCAAGAGCGGAAAGCGACCCTCGTTCCCTCTCCACTATGCCAATTGGTCATCATCTCCTCAGATTACTTCTTAAGGTAGGTAGGATGTGAGCTCTGCACTGGCCTAGTGTTGCGCGTAGGTAAACGGTCAGACTCAAACTCTCCCAAGAAGACTGCCCAGTGAAATTGTCTGAAATCACCATTGAAAGGGTCTCGTATCTGAAGGCCTACAACGTTTGGTTCCAAATCACCATTCAAAGTTATCGGTGCCACATATCACCATATAAATTGGCTTATATTTATTTATACTGAACAAAAATACATTTGTTAAGCCCTAATCTATGGATTTCACATGACTAGGCAGGGGCGTAGCCACAAGCCCACCCACTTGTGAGCCAGTCCCACCCCCTGGGGAGTTTGGCTGGGCCTATCAGAATAAGTTTTTCTCCACAAAAGGGCTTTATTACAGACAGAAATACTCCTCAGTTTCATCAGCTGTCCAGGTGGCTGGTCTCAGATGATCTCTCAGGTTTAGAAGCTGGATGGGGAGGTCCTGGGCTGGCGTGGTTACACTTGGTCTGCGGTTGTGAGGCTGACTGGACATGCTGCCAAATTCTAACAACGTTGGAGGCGGCTTATGGTATAGAAATTAACATTAAATTATCTGGAAACAGCTCTGGTGGACATTCCTGCAGTCAGCAGGCCAATTGCACGCTTTCTCAAAACTTGAGGCATCTGTGGCATTGTGTTTTGTGACAGATCTGCACATGAATGGCCTTTCATTGCCCCCAGCACAAGGTGTAATGATCATGCCGTTTAATCAGATTCTTGATATGCCACACCTGGCAGAGTGATGGATTATCTTGGCATAGGAGAAATAAGCTTTTTGTGCATATGGGGGGGAAAAAAATTGTTGTTTATTTCAGCTCAGGAAACACTTTACATGTTGAATTTATATTTTTGTTCAGTATATTTATTTGCACACAAAATACACCATTGGTAAAATTATTTCCACCTCTTTGTCTAATGATTAAACTTTAAAACAATTAAAAAATATTTTATTTTTGTGGTTTGTGTATGACAGGCTGCATTACAGCTTGTTTAATGTGTTGCTAGGCAACGGAACGACACGCTCCCCCCTGCCCCGGATAAATAAAGACGATACAATAGTATATCAACAATGTTTGGACAGGTCGATGGTACGATGTGTCATTCCAGACATCGCTCAACCCTGTTCCCAAGAACGCCATGGTAAACCGGCTAAATGACTACACCACGTAGTACGCACATCTGTAGCCATGAAAGGCTAGTCATGGCTCACATCAACACCATCATCCCAGATACCCTAGACCCACTCCAAATCGCATACCGCCCCAACAGATCTACAGATGACGCAATCTCAAATGCACTCCACACTGCCTTTTCCCACCTAGAGAAAAGGAACACCTACGTGAGAATGCTGTTCATTGACTACAGCTCAGCGTTCAACACCATAGCGCCCTCCAAGCTCATCACTAAGTTAAGGACCCTGGGACTGAACACCTCCCTCTGCAACTGGATCCTGGACTTCCTGACAGGCCACCCCAAGGTGGAGGGTAGACAACACCACATCAGTCACGCTGACCCTCAACACCGGGTCCCCTCCTGTACTCCTACGACTGCGTGGCTATTCACGACTCCAATACCATCCTTAAGTTTGCTGTCGACAAGACTGTGGTAGGCCTGATCATCAACGATGATGAGACAGGGAAGAGGTCAGAGACCTTGCCGTGTGGTGTCAGGACAATAACCTCTCCCTCAATGTGAGCATGACAAAGGAACGGATCGCGGATTAGAGGAAAATGAGGGCTGAGGACACCCCCCATTCACATAAACGGGGCTGTGGCAGTGGAGCGGGTCGAGAGCTTCAAGTTTGTTGGAATCCACATCACTAATAACCTTTCAGGGTCTAAACACACCAACGCAGTTGTGAAGAGGGCACGACAACACTTCTTCCCCCTCAGGCGGCTGAATAGATTTAGCATGGGACCTCATTTCCTCAAAAAGTTCTACAGCTGCACAATCGAGAGCATCCTGACTGTTGTGTCACAGCCTGGTATGGCAACTGCTTGGCATCTGACCTCAAGGCGCTAGAGGGTAGTGCGTACGGCCCAGTACATCACTGGGGCCAAGCTTCCTTCCATCCAGGACCTCTATACCAGGCGGTGTCAGAGGAAGACCCTAAAAATTGTCAAAGACTCCAGCCACCCAAGTCATACTATTCTCTCTGCTACCGCATGACAAGTGAATCCGGAGCGCCAAGTCTGGAACCAAAAGGCTCCTAAACAGCTTCCACCCCCAAGCCATGACTCCTGAACAGTTAATTAAATGACTACCCGGACTACTTGTATTTTATTATTTTGCACTGACTCGATGTACACTCACACAATACATTGACATTCCAACTCACACACACGCATATTGACACCACACAATCCTTCACACACACCGCTGCTACTCTGTTTATTATCACTTTACCTCTACCTACATGTACATATTACATCGTATACTCCGTACCCCGCATATTGACTCTGCACCAGTACCCCTTGTATATAGCCTCGTTATTTGTGTTACCATTTTTCCTTTCGTTTATTTAGCACGTTTTACGTAATTATTATTTTTAAACTGCATTGTTGTTTAAGGCCTAATAAGTAAGCATTTCTCAGGATGTCCCACCTAGGTATCTTAAGATGAATGCACTAACTAAGTCACTCTGGATAAAAGCGTCTGCTAAATTACTCAAATGTAAATGTCTACACCTGTTGTATTCAGCGCATGTGATGCATATTTGTCTCAAACACATCATTACAGTTGGTTAGCTAGCTAGTGAATTCTAGCCCTATTAGCATAAACATCAGTCAAAACAAGACATGGTATCAAGAACAACCTAGAAACTAGCTGAAACGAGCCACTTATGATTCACAACATGGCAGCTTCTTGTCATTGTTGCTAGCTATCTGGCTAGCCAGAATCACAACACTAAGATATCTGCCCCATTGAATTGCAGGCATCGTTTTCTTGACATTGTCAGCTAACCCGACTGTACCTCTTGTTGATGAGGCAGTCAATCTAGACCTTCATACCTCTTGTTGATGAGGTAGTCCTCCAGGATGTCCAGGCAGCGCACCATCTGGGAGAAGATGAGCACCTTGTGTCCCCCGGCCTTCAGGCGAGGCAGCAGTTTGTCCAGCAGGACCAGCTTGCCTGCAGATCTCACCAGGGCCTGCAGGTGGAAGTCTGGGACCATGGGGTCGTACACCTCCCTCAGCTCAGCCACAATAGACTCCTCCGCCCCTGGACAGAATAGAGGACGGGGGTTATTATAACATGGCATACCGTACCATCCTGGGAAAGGTATGAAGACAGGAATTTTCCGTGATGGGTTGTACTGATGTTAGTTCAACAGAACCTGTGGTAAGTCTCAGGTGATAGCAGGCTAGCTGCATTAAGAGGAGATGCTAATTGGGGTTGTGTTTTTGGAGGAGGAAGGGTATTGACGTGTAGTGTTGGTGTGAGGTACCTGTGATGAGGTAAGGGTGGTTGCAGCACTTGCGTAGCTCCATCATGGTATTGAGCAGATTGGGGACGTTGCTGTTGCTGGTTGCCCCCATGCTGAGGAAACTAAAGTTCCTTTCTAGGATGGCCCGGTAGTATTTCTTCTGCACATCTGTCAGCTCCACCTGTGTAGATAGAGTGTATTGAGCTTGATGGTTATGTTCCATTACGAAAAATAATATCATGCTCATATACAAGGTCGCTTTGGTTATATGGTGCAATATTATGCATAAAACCCTACCTCAATGATGGTCTCCTGTTTTGGTGCCAAGTTCTTCTCCACATCCTCTTTGAGTCTGCGCAGCATCATAGGCTTCAGAATAGCTTGGAGCTTCTGGACCTGCTCCTCTGTTTTGAGGTCTCCAAAGTCACGTAAGAACTCGAACTCTGAGGAGAACTGAGCTGGCTCAAGAAAGTGCAGCAGACTGAAGAGCTCCTCCACTGTGTTCTGGAGGGGAGTGCCTGTCAGAAGCACCTTATGCTCCTGAGAACCAAGGAGGACAGGAACAGAGTGGGGAGGAGGAGAGAGAATGAAGAAGGGGTGAGGGGCAAAACAGGAGAGGCAGTTATTTTGTCGCTTCCTTAACACAAAATCAATGTTGTCACATCACAAGTAATACATTTGTCACCCTGTCCCCTAGGCCTCAATTTAAATCAGATCGAGCGTTAACCCGCATTGGCGGACATCTGCATAGCGGACGTTTTGGTGGTGCCACCGCGGTAAGAGCTGACAAATCGGTAAGCGGCTGCTCGTGCATCACCAACCACTCCCTTCCTTATTATCCCTACTGCGTTAAAAGTTTAATACGCCGATAGTCAACACTTTCTATCGATGGCGGAAATAACAAGCTCACGCTTGTTTTCTTGTCAATTTGGATGGGGGGGGATTTAAAGCCTATCAGTCTAATCGAGGTGTAGTAGGCAATAGAACATCACACATTTGAGTGTTTGAACTTGTTACGCGGCTGCATTAACTTCTGCACGGGATTTGTTGGATATTAAGGTTGAGGGTGGTTTGGCTGCATCCAATAGCAGTGTTCGCAATAAGGTAACACAAGGAGCTGCTTGTGGATTTGACAGATCTAATGCAATTCCACCTCCGACACGCCAAAACAACCGATACGCAGATGTCGGCTAGCATGGATTTGATAGACTATGGGCTAGATTCTAACCCATGATTACTCACCAGGTCCAGCATCTTGAGGCTGTCCAGCAGCTTGCAGTTGCGGTTCTTGAGGCGGTGGGCTTCGTCAATGATCACACAGCGCCAGGAGATCTCCCTCAGCTCAGGGCAGTCGGACAGAATCATCTCAAACGTGGTGATCAGGGCATCAAACTTATATGCCCCTGGGATCAGATGGTCCTACAGAGAAAATGTAATACAACACTAGTTAGAGGAGCTAGATGACGATGTACCAAGAATCGTATAATCTGAACATGAGAGAATCAATGTCTTCCGACAGGTCCTACAGCAGGACAACACTAGGACTCAACCACTGTAATCCATTCTTCTGTTCCACAAACAGAATTCAAGACAGACACACACCTTGTCGTCCTTGCAGTACATCTCATACTGCTGGATCATCTGCCTGCTGGCCAGGCTGCCATGGTAGACGATGGCATTCATGTCGGTCCAGGTGGCGAACTCCCTCTCCCAGTTGGTGATGGTGGAGAGGGGGGCGATGACCAGGAAGGGGCCCTGGACCCCGGCACCAGACACCTCAGACAGCAGAGAGATAGACTGGATGGTCTTCCCTAGACCCATCTCATCGGCCAGGATACAGTTCTGCCTGTAGGGTGAGAAGATTTGTCAATACATTGCCACACACACACACTCAGCAAAAAAAAAGAAATATCCTCTGTCAACTGCATTTATTTTCAGCAAACTTAACATGTGTACATTTTTGTATGAACATAACAAGATTCAACAACTGAGACAAACTGAACAAGTTCCACAGACATGTGACTAACATTAATGGAATAATGTGTTCCTAAACAAAGGTGGGGGGGGGGGTCAAAATCAAAAGTAACAGTCAGTATCTGGTGTGGCCACCAGCTGCATTAAGTACTGCAGTGCATCTCCTCCTCATGGACTGCACCAGTTCTTACTGTGAGATGTTACCTCACTCTTCCAAAAAGGCACCTGCAAGTTCCCGGACATTTCTGGCCCTCACCCTGCGATCCAACAGGTCCCAGACGTGCTCAATGGGATTGAGATCCAGGCTCTTCGCTGGCCATGGCATTCCAACACTGACATTCCTGTCTTGTAGGAAGTCACGCACAGAACGAGCAGTATGGCTGGTGGCATTGTCATGCTGGAGTGTCATGTCAGGATGAGCCTGCAGGAAGGGTACCACATGAGGGAGGAGGATGTCTTCCCTGTAATGCGCAGCGTTAAGATTGCCTGCAATGACAACAAGCTCAGTCCGATGATGCTGTGACACACCGCCTCAGACCATGACGTCCACCTCAAAATCGATCCCGCTCCAGAGTACATGTCTCGGTGTAACGCTCATTCCTTTGACGATAATCGCGAATCCGACCATCACCCCTGGTGAGACAAAACCGCGACTCGTCGGTAAAGAGCACTTTTAGACAGTCCCGTCTGGTCCAGCGACGTTGGGTTTGTGCCCATAGGCGACGTTGTTGCCAGTGAGGTCTGGTGAGGACCTGCCTTACAACAGGCCTACAAGCCCTCAGTCCAGCCTCTCTCAGCCTATTGCGGATAGTCTGAGCACTGATAAAGGGATTGTGCGTTCCCTGGTATAAGTCGAGCAGTTGATGTTGCCAGCCTGTACCTGTCCCACAGGTGTGATGTTCAGATGTACCGATGCTGTTGTTAAATGTGGTCTGCCACTGCGAGGACGATCAGCTGTCCGTCCTGTCTCCCTGTAGCGCTGTCTTAGGCGTCTCACAGTTCGGACATTGCAATTTATTGCCCTGGCCACATCTGCAGTCCTCATGCCTCCTTGCAGCACGCCTAAGGCACATTCACGCAGATGAGCAGGGACCCTGGGCATCTTTCTTTTGGTGTTTTTCAGAGTCAGTAGAAGGGCCTCTTTAGTGTCCTATGTTTTCATAACTGTGACCTTAATTGCCTACCGTCTATAAGCTGTTAATGTCTTAAAACTTTTTAGGGCTAGGCGTCCCGCTAGACATAAACTTTTATGTACATACAAGTGTCTTATATCAGTTGAAAGCTTAAATTCTTGTTAATCTAACTGCACTGTCCGATTTACAGTAGCTATTACAGCGGAAACATGCCATGCGATTGTTTGAGGACGGTGCACCACAAAATATTTTTCCACCCGCACAGGTTTCATAAATTCACAAATAGCGATTAAATATTCCCTTACTTTATGAAAATCTTCCTCTGATTTGTCATCCAAAGGGTCCCAGCTATAACATGTAGTGTTGTTTTGTTAGATAAAATCCTTCTTTATATCCCAAAAAGTCAGTTTAGTTAGCGCCATCGATTTGAGTAATCCACTCGTTCAACATGCAGAGAAAGGAATCCGAAAATCTACCCCTAAACTTTGTTTCAACAAGTCAAAATACATTTCTATTCACTCCTCAGATACCCTAAATGTAATTAAACTATAATATTTCTTACGGAAAGAAGTATGTTCAATAGGAAACCGATTTTAGCAGGTGTGTCGTGTCTTTATGGCGCGCGCAAACACGAATTTCCAAGACTGTGTCCTTCTACTAAAACTGTTATTTCTTATTCGCTTCTTACGTTACAAGCCTGAAACCTTGAACATAGACCGCTGACAACCTATGGAAGCCATAGGAATTGCATCCAGGGAGCTAATTTTCAGTGTGACCTTATACTTGCCATTTGTAAGAGGATGGTCCCTCAAAATAAATAAGTATGTTTGTTTTTTCTCCTACCATATCTATTGTGTTATATTCTCCTACATTATTTTAACATTTCTACAAACTTCAAAAGTGTTTTCTTTCCAATGGTACCAATTACATGCATATCCTGGCTTCGGGGCCTGAGCAACAGGCTTTGGGCTAGTCATTCAGGCGGAAATTGAGAAAAAAATGGGCCTAGCCCTATTTATTAAAACAACTGTTCCACAGATGCATGTTCATTAATTGTTTATGGTTCATTGAAGAAGCGTGGGAAACCGTGTTTAAACCCTTTACAATTAAGATCTGTTAAGGTATTTGGATTTTTACTAATTATCTTTGAAAGACAGGGTCCTGAGAAAGGGACGCTTCTTTTTTTGCTGAGTAGACAGACCAGTCAAAGTTTGGACAACTACTCATTCAAGAACTTTTCTTAATTTTTACATTGTAGAATATTAGTGAAGACATCAAAACTATGAAATAACACATATGGAATCATGTAATAACCAAGAAAGTTTTACATCATTTGATAATCTTCTTCAAAGTAGTCACCCTTTGCCTTGACAGCTTTACACACTCTTGGCATTCTCTCAAACAGTCTTGAAGGAGTTCCCACATATGCTGAGCGCTTGTTGGCTGCTTTTCCTTCACTGCAGTCCAACTCATCCCAAATTGGGTTGAGGTTGGGTGATTGTGGAGGCCAGGTCATCTGATGCAGCACTCCATCACTCTCCTTCTTGGTCAAATAGCCCTTACACAGCCTGGAGGTGTGTTTTGGGTCATTGTCCTGTTGAAAAACAAATGATAGTCCCACTAAGCGCAAACCAGATGGGATGGCGTATCGCTGAGGAATGCTGTGGTAGCCATGCTGGTTAAATGTGCCTTGAATTCTAAATACGGTGGGAACCACACATGCAGAGATCATCTGTTCACCTACTCTGCATCTCACAAAGACATGGCGGTTGGAACCAAAAATATCAAATTTGGACTCAGACAAAAAGGACAAATTTCCACTGCTCGTGTTTCTTGGCCCAAGCAAGTCTCTTCTTCTTATTGGTGTTCTTTAGTAGTGGTTTCTTTGCAGCAATTCGACCATGAAGGCCTGATTCACACAGTCTTCTCTGAACAGTTGATGTTGATGTGTCTGTTACTTGCACTTATTTGGGCTGCAATTTCTGAGGCTTGTAACTAATGAACTTATCCTCTGCAGCAGAGGTAACTCTGGGTGTACCATTCCTGTGGTGGTCCTCATAAAAGCCAGTTTCATCATAGCGCTAGATAGCTTTTGCGACTGCACTTGAAGAAAGAAGTTCTTTAAATTTTCCGCATTGACTGACCTACATGTCTTAACGTAATGATTGACTGTCATTTCTCTTTGCTTATTTGAGCTGTTCTTGCCATAATATGGACTTGGTCTTATACCAAATAGGGCTATCTTCTGTATACCACCCCTACCTTGTCACAACACAACTGATTGGCTCTAACACATTAAAGAAGAAAGAAATTCCACAAATTAACTTTTAACAAGGCACACCTGTTAACTGAAATGCATTCCAGGTGACTACCTCGTGAAGCTGGTTGAGAGAATGCCAAGAGTGTGCAAAGCTGTCATCAAGGCAAAGGGTGGCTATTTTGAAGAATATCAAATATATTTTGGATTTGCTTAACACTTTTTATGTTACTACATGATTCCACATGTTATTTTTCTACAATGTAGAAAATAGTAAAAAATAAATAAATAAAAAACTCTGGTGTGTCTGAACTTTTGAATGGTACTGTATGTATGCATGTGTGTATGTATGTAAATAATGGGATATGAAATGCATTCAAAAGCACGAAGAAATCAGTACCTGTTGTACCAGTTGAAGAGCAGCCAGTTGACTCCCTCTAGCTGGTATTCTCGAAGTACGTTCCCACTCTTGTACTCTCTGAATTCCTCCAGCTTCTTCCATGCAGCCGCTTGGGGTCGGGGCTAATGAGAGGAGTGAATGGTTTAGACTGAGGAATGATGACATAGGAGACTAGAGCAGTGGCACTCACATGGAACGCATCTGACACTCACCGTTCTCTTGAGCTGAGGTTGGCGGTCCTGGATCTTCCTAAACTCCTCCACCTTGTCCTCATCCACGTCCTCCCTCAGCTCCCAGGTGGCGTCTTCATAGGGCAGAGAGCACCACTTCACCAAGTAATACACCACCGGCTGAGGAGATACAATACACTTTTAGAGAAATAATCCTGACTCTGAATTTTCACAATGAGATCAATTCGTAGTTTAAATTCATGGTTTACAAGAACAGATTTCAAGATTTGTCCTTTAGAAATCAGAATTTAGTCAGGCAGGAGTGCTGCATCCTCACAGATATCAGAGGCATGGTATGGACTTCTCTCACCTCTCCATTGTCCTTGTCCACACTGTTGGATTCATCCAAGATACGGTCCACCTCCACATAGTCTGGGTTGAAGGCCTCCTCCTCCTGGGGACAGGGGCACAGAAAGGAGAAGACACAAAATAGACACTGACTACGATCCCCGGAGTTCATCTCTATACACATTCTCATCTACTTGTCAATTGGAGGGCTACTGCTTTTCTGTGAAAGAGGCCATGGGCATTCCCTTACCTCCTGTAAGAGGAGTCTCATTTGTGCGTGTTTGATCTTGAATCTCTTCAGCTTCTGATGGATCCTCTTGTCTCTCTCCAGCTGCTCCAGAGTGGCCCACTCACAGTGCATGTAAGAGCTGAGAGAGAGAACAGGAGGGTTTAGGAGTTAGCTATGGATACCCCAAACAATTTAATGGATCTCACACCAGTATTTTAGTCAATAGACCGTAATCAGGGACGAACAACGAACAAAAGGAGTGACAGGAACAACGAACAAAAGGAGTGACACTTACTAGTTCTTATATTTGACAAAGAATTCCTCAGCATTTATATAATGTCCTGGAGACACCTTTAAAATATGGAGAGAGGAACAAAGATACATAATGATTTGCAACTTCTTAAAATCAGCAAAGTCGATAAATACTAACAATTAAAATAAGAAATAAATAGCACAGTAAGCACACTCACCTCCTTTTTAGTTAGCCTCATGGACAAGACTTTGTCTACAATTGCTGCATCTTCCTCGTTGGGGTTTTCCTGTGATGCAAATGACAGCTGTATAACACACATGTATGTGATAAACAAAACAGAACAGCCCAAACTTGATGAGATCTCCCACTCACCACAAAGAACTGCATGCTGGAAAGGCCGTCCCCGTCCAACTGCAGCTCCTGTTTGAGCTGCTCTCCCATCAGCTGCCCCGCTGCCCCTCCGGTAATGGACGCCACCGCTGCCGTCGTGGTTACGTCCACGTCCTCCTCCGGCTCATCCTCGTCGTCGGTGATTTTGATGTCCAAGTCCTCCGTGTACTTCTTCCTCTTCACCTGACGGTTAGAGCGCCTCTTCTGGTGGTGGTGGTGGTGGGGGACATACAAACAAGTCAGACATCAGTCAGGAAGTCTAACACAAACAGCCAGTACAACACTGAACGTATTATGTTCATAAACGTCAAATCAGGGATGTGCGTTTATTGAAGTGCCATTTACAAAGTGGTGATAGAAAAAGAGATCATACTATACAGTAGTGTAATGTAGCGTCATGCTTGTGTGTGGGGGGGGAAAGTGGTTGTGTTGTATGTAGGTTTGTCAGTAGGAGGGATGTGTCTCACCGCTAGCATGTCCTCCTCCAGGGCCTTAGAGGGAGAGGCAGGGCTCAACTCCCCATCAGAGTGGTCTGAGGAGGCATTCCTCTTCCTCTTCTTACCCCCCACTAGAGTGATCGTACTGGGGCGAGAGAGAGAGGAGGACGAGAAAGATGGTTAGTTTCGGAAAAATAGATATTACACTCAAAGTTAAATGACAGAACTGCTCCTAACAAACTTACTTGATCTTTGCCTTGCTTTTGCTTTTGCAGCCGCTGGTTCCAGCCACCCCTACAGGTGTCCCTACAGCAGCTCCACCTGCTGCCTTGGACTTGCCTTTCTTCTCAGCACAAGCTATGCTCTTCCCCCCTATCCCTGGTGGGCTTTTCTTCTTACTCCCGCCTCCTCCCCCCTTCTTCTTAGCTCCAGGTGTGCCAGTGGTCGTCGCAGCAGCCCCTTTGTCAGCAGCCTTCTGTCCAGCAGGCAGTTCGTCCTGGTTGAGGACTCGTGGAATGTTCCTCTCTCCCCGGGCCTTTGCTCTGGCGATGGCCTCGGCCACAATGCGGTTGGCCTTCTCCTGCTTGCCCAGGGTCTCCACACGCCGTACAGGCTCCTGGGCCTTGGCTAGCCGTATCCCTGTTGATGCCATGGTGGTGGTGGTGGAAGGGGCAGAGCCGGCAGCCGAGGTGTTGATGACCTTCACTACGGAGACAGTACCGCCTGCTGTGGAGGTGGAGCTCATCTGGGGAAGAGATGAGATGGACGAGTTAAGAGTAAGAAAAAAAAAAAAAAAACACTAACTAGTGAGATGTGCAATTCAGGACAACTACACATACATGAGGCATGTGTGTGTATACCTGTGGTTGCAGCAGCAGTTTGAGGGGCATGGCCAGTCTCTGTCCACCTTGCCCCTGGGAGATCTGAACCACCTGTGGGCTGCTACCTTGCCCTCCAGACACCAGCTGAAACTGCAAAACAGAGACAGTTCAAGTTACAGATCAAAGTCTTCATAGAGCAGGTCAGTATTTCTGATTAGTTAAATGATTGAGGATCATTTTATAATTACTAATTCAGGCCACTCCTCCTTACCTTGGGTACCCCCTGTTGGTTGGGTTGCTGCTGCACTTGCAGCTGGATGGTAAGTACTTTAGGCTGCGCCCCCGTCTGCCCTGCCCTGGCCTGGGTGAGAGCAGCCAGCTGACCCCCTTGGAGGACCAGCTTCCCTGGGAGGTTACCCAACACCAGCCTCTGCTGCTGGCCCTGCTGCAGCTGACCTGACCCACCCACCGTCACAGCACCCCCCTGGGTCGTGCCACCATGGGGCTGCTGCAGCACCAGGGTGATCCTCTTAGCTTCACCCTGAGGTGAGAGCAATTATCAATTAGAAATGAGAAGATGTTGATTAAATTACAAATGTACAATCTTGAGACCTGAGGTGGAGACCAGGTCACTGTATTCCTGACTACTCAACACAAAGCATTTGATCATTCTGATGGTCAGGTCAAAGGGCAGTCTTACCTGCTGTGGCACTGTAGTGAGGGTAACCCCTTGTGGTCGGACTGAAGTGGTGCCTGTAGCAGTGGCAGTAACCTGTGTTTGCATGGTAGACTGTAGCTGCACCTGTGTCTGGGGCTGTAGCTGGATTTGCTGCGCTTGGGCAAGCTGGGCCTGCGGTATTTGCATCTGGACAGTTTGCGTCTGGCCCTGGGGCATGGAGATCAACTGCACCTGCTTCAGGGGTCTGTTGGGCGACTGAACTAGCCTCTGTATCCCAGTCCCCACCTTCACCTGTCCCTGCCCAGGAGACGCTTGGTTCAGGACCGTTCCTCCAGACAATATCTGCATGCCAGGCCTAAGTTGGGTTCCAGACAGTACCCTGGCAAAGGTGACCTTCCCCGCTTGGGAGCCTGTCCCAGGAACAGTCTGCAGCACCTGTGCATGCCCCCCAGGTCCCTTCAGGATAACGATCTTGGAGCCTCCCTGCCCTCCCGCCTGCTGGGTGATGGCAGCTAGCTGCTGAGGAGTAAGCTGCTGTGCAATCTGTGTGAGCTGCTGTGTGGTGAATTGTTGTGTTGTGATCTGTTGTGTGGTGCCAGCAGAGCTATTGACAGTCAGAGGTGAGCCCAGCAGGACTGTGGCAGCCCGACTAGTGTTACTGGCTACAGAGAGTGTTGTCTGAGGTACTGTTGAAGCGATTGAAACAGTCTGAGGGAGGGCGAATGGGACTGGGGCCAGCTGCTGCACAGGGACCGGGTCTGGGATGGATGGAGCTGCCACTGGTATGCTGAGAGCTGGGGTGGGTTCATAGGGGGGTTCAATCTGCCCCAGAGCCAGCTTCAGAGCTTCCTCCACAGGGTCTGAGGAACCCTGGGCGAAGGCATCGCCTGGCAGAGCATCCAGGTTGAACAGCGGCGTGTCATCAAAGAGGTCCATGATGGGGTCTGCCATGTTGCCCAGTCCACAGAAGATTTAGAGAACAAAACAGCCTTGCTCTCAGTCAGAAAGACAGGGAATCCGTAAATCTGCCCAGAATGTGCACTTAAAAAAACTACTGGAAAAACAAAAAATTATTTTTTATTAATCCAAGTTCATCAATATTATTCTGAGAACGCATATCAATAACATATAATTCACTTACTAAAATTGACTAATTCTGTGGTTTCAGTCCAGTGCAGAGAATTGAATTGTATCCTCCAATGACAAATATTGGAGTGGTGGTGTAGATGGTGGGGAAAATGAGCTAGATACCAGAGAAAGACGCTCGGGGAAGAGGAGAGTCCCCCTGTTTCTCCACTTCTTCCTCACCCCTTTCCTCTTCCTTGTTTTCAGTGCCTATTTCTGTCCTCTGCGCTGTGTGTAATGATGGGATGGATTCCCATCTGCGAGATCATTCGCTGAGGTCTCTTTCCTAAAGCAGAAAAGGAGAAGATAAAGACTTAGCTTAACCAGGAAAAAGTGGTTAAGCTAAAACTGCTCTCTTGGTGAGGTGAAATGGTCTGAATTGTCATGTGGTAGCTAGCTAGTAACGTTAGCTAACTAGTTGGTTAACTAGTTAGCCATCTAGCTACCTATAACAACAAACTTGTGGTTTCTGTTTTTTCTTGAATCAAACATGCCTTCATTATGAGCATAGACCATTTTAAAAGCAGTATTTGTATGGAAATTAATAGTTTAAATGGCAGTGGGAGAAACCCATCTGTCTATACATGGTCAGACGTTTCTGACTGTGTTGTTCTCGGCAAAACGGTTAGAGACAACGTTAGCATTGAATGGCTATTGGCATTGCATAACCCACATAAAGCGAGGTTAGGATTAACATCTATTTCAAAAGGTATATAAATAACTACTGCAATATGTCAGTCAATAGCTAACATCTTCATAATTTACTGCATACCATCCACTCTTTCAATCTCATCAACAAACCGGACCAAACCAAAGCAACGTGCCACAATAACCATACTAGCCTGTCTACGATCAGACACGGGTAAGGCCGCAATGGCATTTGGGATGGACTACGTCTGTTATTCATTTAAAAAAAATACCGCATAATAACCATCCACTGCCTCGACTCTCACAGTTATCATTTCGGGGTGCTACATTTACCTTTGCATCGACACACATGGCTTTCTCCGTCTCACAACACTGTACGATTACAGGAAACGGCCAGGAAAGAGCAGGAACTAACGTTCTTGCCAGCGAAAACGTTGAAAGTGTACCCCTCGGATACCACCCACTTGACTATCATTGGTCTGAATGTACACTAGCCGGCATCATCCCTACAAGCCATTGGCTAAAATGGATTGTCCATCATCCAATGAACGAAATCCTGGGCGGAAGACAGTAATGGACATAGTTAGGTTGAGAAAACAATAAATGCGGCCTAGTTGGGACAATTTGGCTCAGCAGTCCTACACGTTGGATGTTGCTGTCAAACCAGCAGCTGAGTTTGCCGCATGTTAAACTTGAGTACGATTTTAAGATAAGTCATATATTCCATAAATCATTTCTCTATCTATGGTGTTTTTTTTGCAAACCATCAAACAATGTGACCTCATAGTCTTACATTTTCAGACTCTACAAAAAGGAGACCATGTTTGCTCACTCACACATTGTTTAACCCATCTTTAAAATTGTAGCTATACCCAGACCAGAGATACTTATTTTAAAAAAACATTTTATTTTCATAGACATTTTTACAGGCTAAATCAAAACTGAAATGCACCATGGCTTATGGGGCTCCCGAGTGGCACAGCGTTCTAAGGCACTGCATCTCAGTGCTAGAGGCGTCACTACAGACCCTGGTTTGATCCCGGGCTGTATCACAACCGGCCGTGATTGGGAGTACCATAGGGCGGTGCACAATTGGCCCAGCATCGTCCGGCTAGGGTTTGGCCGAGGTAGGCCGTCATTGTAAAATAATAATTTGTCCTTAACTGACTTGCCTAGTTTAAAGTAGGAGGCCTCTTTTAGTAGGTAGTGTGCCAGTTCAGTTTGTGTGTACCCCAAAAATAAACACACAAGACAATACCCAGTGTAAAGTTAAAAAGAGAGCGCCATACACAAACTCTTCTAATTGGGCTAAAGTGAGATGAAGGCCTGAGTCTTTCTGGTATGGACATCATCTCCTCAGGAGGCAGTTACTGGACAACGTGGCATTTGAAAGGTAATTGTGAGGGGTCATTTACTCCTATGCTGCCAGTGAGGCACCTTATAGAGATGAAGAGGATACAATGTTATTAAAACATACTGCATCCATGATAAACATATATATTTTACCTTTATTTAAAGATAGGTGGACAACAGAGTAAATATAATCACACAAACTAGATTTAACAACTCAACATTGCCGCCTAGAGGTGATTGTGTGGGTGAACTGTGAGTGTGAGCCTGTTCCTCTGTTTTGGAGGTCTCCAATGTCATGTACTGTACAGTAGGAAAACACAAAATCCATTACTGGATACACATTACTTGACTTCTTTTAAAATAAAAACTTGAACCTCATGTTTAATAAAATCACAAAGAAGCATATTTAGAATTATTTTAACCTGTTCCATTTTATTTACGTTAGACTCATTTTCTATGTAATCACGTGTAAAAAGTAGGCTAGCAGCATTGTGTAATTTTTAAAAATAAAATAGAAAAGTAGACATTTGCATTTAACTAGTACATAACTCAATATTTTGAATAAGTATATTTAAGCAACGCCCGAGGGGGTGTAGTATATGGCCAATATACCACAGCTAAGGGCTGTTTTCATGCATGACGCAACGCAGAGTGCCTGGATACAGCCATATACCACAAATCCGAGGTGCCTTGTTGCTATTATAAACTGGTGACCAACGTAACTAGAAGAGTAAAAAGTAATCTTTTGTCATACCCGTGGTATAATATATTTATAAACTGAGTGATTTTGTAATGGCTGGAATTAAATGAATGGAACGGAGTCAAACGTGGTTTGCTCATGTTTGATGTGTTTGATACGGTTCCATTAAATCCATTCAAGCCATTACAATGAGCCCGTCCTCCTATAGCTCCTCCAACCACCCTCTTTTGTCTGATAAATGATCTGTGAAAAAATCCCTTTAAATTTTTACCCAGGGAATATTTTGTCCAGAGTGCATATTTTGCTGTTGTACCGCAAAAGGAGAACTTGCTCAAACTGATCATCAGTCAAACCATTCCTTTTAGGGGTGAGAATGTTCCCGTTATGACTGAAGAGGCGCTCCACAAGAGCACTTGAGGGTAGGATGGCATTGAATTTGAGGAACAGCTTTCTCACTCTCTGGAAGTATTTCAGGCAACTGAGATTTTTGCTGGTTCCCTCGAGGTACTTCCGGACTTCCTCTTCTGCATCATTGTTGCCAGTCCCAGGTCCGAAACTAAAGAATTCATCTTCTGACTGCACGCTGTCGCTGCTGATTGGCGCACCATCAGTCAGCTCCAAACGGGTTGCCTCAGCCACCAGCATCAAATGCATGTCTTCCCTCTCAGCTTCTGGTAGCCACCACAAACGGAATTGTGGTGTAGTTGCTGTCGCCATTTTTGCATCCAGACTGGCAAAGAGCTGTTTGAAACGGGAATCTATCGCGTCTAGAACAGGGTTGATGACGTCCAAGAGATAAAGTGCAAGAGTTTTCTTCTCACATAGCTTTTTCTTCAATGTGAGTACCGTAGGTATGACCAATCCAAGAAAACATTTTTGCTCTCCTTGGAAGAGTTCCAGTGCAAAAGCAAGTGGCTTGAAGACATTTATGTATTCTTTTAAAAATGCTATCTCATAAGATAGCAGTCTTGGGACCCCAAAGCTGTCACAAACATCCATTAGTTTTGTTTCAGGGAGAGAGACCATCTTTTCCACTGCAGAGTATTCAGAAATCCAGCGACTCACAGAAGGAGCAGTCAATTTCATTTTCTCTATGTCCTCCACTGCTGCTATAGCCAATGGGGATTGGTGGACGCTGTTCCATATGGCAAAACATTTGGCCATTGCGCTGCAGTACACTTGGGCAGTTTCTCCCTGTGATAGAACTTGCGCTAGATCGTGGGAGGCAATCAGATTCAATGCGTGCGATGCACATCTCTGGTGCGGCAGCAGAAAGAGGTGCATGGCCTCATCTGCTCCGTCAAGTATGGTGCCCACGTCCTGAAATTCAACAATGTCATCTTCATAGTTTTCATTGTCCCCCTTTGAAAACTCTTTGAAGACTTTGACGAAGTTGCTGCCATTATCAGTGACTGTAGCCTGAAGTTTGTTTTCAATATTGTAAGCCAAATGAATCTCGTGTATTTTGGCTGCAATTGTTTCAAATGTGTGCGAGCCCCGTATTCTGGCACAGGCAAGTGCAGCAGACTTCCTCTCCAGCTCATTCTTCTCAATCCAATGACATGTCATCCCAATGTAGCTTCTGTTGTGAGCTGACCAGATATCAGCTGTAGTGCACACAGATTGTACACTGTTCAGCTTTTCCTTTAGCTCCTCCTTCATTTTGGAGTATGCCATCATAATTCCATTGATAAAAGTATTTCGGGTCATGGACATCTTCCCTCCACTTAAGCCCTCAATCAACTTCCTGAAAGCAGGCTGTTCCAAGACAGACAGCGACTGGACATTTTCCACCATAAAGTTGAAGACCAGGGTGTTCACTTTTGGCTGTGACGCCATTTGATTGACAAGGTTTTCCAGCTTGGATTTCTTGTAGCGTGGCTCCTTAGGAGAGTCTGTGGGTGATCCATTGGGTCCATCCATCTCACCTTTAGGCGACTTCAGATACACGATTGCATGCTTTCTCTGAAATACAATTTAAAAAAATAATGTATTAATACACCTTCATTTACAGTATATCAGAACATCCCTAGAACACCCAATTTATTTATTGTCATATGTACCAGAGTCAGATACTGTCTCATAATCTTTTGAATGTGCTTTAAGATTATATCATCAAATTTCATTTAAAGGGGCAATCAGCAGTTGAAACTACAGCAAAGCAAACTCCCCATCCCTGTTTCTGTAAAAATCTGAGAGACAGGGCTGGAGAAATGTAACCACTCTCAAATTCATAGACAGAGCTATGAATGTGAGGACTGGCCATCCATTATAGTTTTAACCAAGTTGAGGCTATGTAGTGTTTGTTTACATTGACTTTGATTACAAACATTGGCGTAAAACAAGCTTATATTTCAGGTTCTGATGGAGTATAACATTTGAACTAGGCTTATGAGGCATTTATAAGTTATATTCTTCAAGAATCAATGGGTACATATCATTCATTTAAAAATCAAAAAATTGATGTGGCAACTGCTCCTTTAAGATATATTTGTAGATTAATTTACTTGTACCTTTTACGGCGATTATTTTTATCAAGAACATTTTCATAATTTGTTGGCGCTCGAAGCCCATTCAAAAAACTACAAGGCTGAGAGGGCAGTTACACTGACCTGCAGTAGTAGTACCTCATATGTCCATGATATACATTTCATTATGGGTGCATCTCAATCGCCTTATGTGGCTTCCTCACCTCATCTCCATCTCCTTCGTCTTTACTAATAGGAAACAACAGGTCAGGTGAAACTTGGTTGATCCCTTTACTTTCAACTTTTTCTAGTCACAAAATACAGAGGTTTAATCATTAGACAAAACCATTGCAAAACGGAACGTGAGTTTCTATTGGACAAATTCAGGTAGGTCCATCCCCGTTTCGTTCGCTTACATTTAAGAAACATTTTGCAACATAATTGGCGTGATGAATACATGCCTCTGTATTGAGACACTGCCCCCTCCCCCCCCAAAAAATGTATTTGTTGTTGCTGTTTTTGTGTTTTTTGTTGTTGCAGTTTTCGAGTAGGTGAAAATTACGATGCATTGCAATGTTTGAATATAATTTCAATTAAAATGTTAGAATTTCATTTCCAAGTGACTTTTTTTGGTACTTGCTATACAGTATCCTTGGGATTCAATTGACGTTGAACTGTAAAATGGTTATGGTAAGGTTTAGTGTGGTAAGAATATGGCGACCCATGAGGGAACCAATGAAATGTCCGTATAGGCTCGATGAAATGTACCAGCACCCAATCAAAACACAGTAAATCCGTCATTATTTTATTGTGAAAGAACGTTAGTAGCTAGGCCGGAGGTGGTTTATAAAGTTGGTACGGGCCACATGTTTTACAAACGACCTGCTTTTTTTTTACCCACCATAGAACATGTTAATTGAAAGCATTCAACTCACCTCCAAATGTTTCTTCAGATTTGATGTCGAGTTCTTGGAGGTAGACAACATGCGGATTTTGGGTTTGCATAGAACACACTGGACGGTCATATTTTTGTCTCTTAATTCCTTGAAAATGAAATGTTGTCTATATTGCCAGACATGGAAAGATGTGGCAAGAGCACCGGCATCCATTTTTAAGAAATTATCCGCGCAATGTGTCGTATTTAGTGCGAGACTGCAAGCGTTCAAACAGGGGTGTATTCATTTCGGCAATTCTGTTGCAAAACGTTTCGTTTGTTAAAACAGAAACAGTTTACTCCAAACGGAAGTTTTTATTATCGAAAACGAGACTTTCTATTTGACAGATTCAGGTAGGTCCCCCCCTGTTTGTTCCGTTTGCACCCGATGTAGTCTAATCTGGTGCTGTTTGGTTCTTTTAAACTGTAAACAGTTTCCGTTGCAAGACGTAATGAATACACCCCAGACAAAGCGCACTGCAACGGCCTGATTACGTAACGACGTAATCTGGATTACTTGTAATGCGTTACTACGATTGGTTGCTTTTTAACCAAGTAACCTAGCCCCCTGTGTGTTTGTGGACATGTTCCAAGTTGTCTTTATTGCAGTCGGTATGATCGCATCTCAGGAGATATTGATGTGGCTCCTTTATTATTCTCCCAATAGAGTGTCCCTAATTATATTTTAAAAGGAACTGAATGGCAATAATTTGACCAAATTGTCACCATAAAAATATTATATTTTGATCTTGTGGCATATATCATAGAGATTTGCGCCAAATACATCATGTTACCCCACCTTACCGTGAACTGCTTACTTATGAGCCCTTAACCAACAATGCAGAGTTTATAAAAAGTAATACAAATGTGCTAAATAAACTAAAGGAAAATAGTAAAATAGCAACAACAAAAAAAGCAGCAATGTGAAGAGTGTGTGTGAATGTGAATATACAGTAAGGAATGTGAATATACAGTGCATTCAGAAAGTATACAGCCCCCTTCACCTTTTCCACATTTTGTTATGTTACAGCCTTAATCTAAAATGCATTAAATATAAAAAATCCTCAATCTACACACAATACCCCATACTAAGACAGAGAAAATAGGTTTTTAGATATTTTTGCCAAAGTATAAAAAATACCTTTTTTATATATGTATTCAGACCCTTTGCTATGAGACTCGAAATTGAGCTCAGGTGCATCCTGTTTCCATTGATCATCCTTGAGATGTTTCTACAACTTGATTGGATTACCTGTGGTAAATTCAATTGATTGGACATGATTTGGTAAGGCACACACCTCTCTATATAAAGTCCTACAGTTGACAGTGCATGTCAGAGCAAAGAGCTCCGTGACAGGATTGTGTTGAGGAACAGCCCTATGGAACGCCGTTTGGGTCTTCCCGTGTCAAAAAAGATACGACGTGTCAAATAAGCTTGTTGACCAATCAGTTAATTGATCCCCAATCCTTAGGTAAAGCTGTACAGTGCGATATGAATGTCAATACACACAATAGGCTGACTGGGGAGGTGATTTCACACACGCGATAAGAGCTACAACGCTAATATTTGCGTAAAGAGTTCACAGTTGTGTTCTGTGGGTGTCACCGAGTAGACTGATACCCCATTTAATTGCTTCACATTCAAACATTGTTTTACATTATCTATTCTAAATATGGCATGACTCCGCCAATTTTAACCTTCTGCATCACTTTCAAAGAGGTACGTTTATTTTGAAGGCAAACCAGAAATTCCACTATTGTGCCTAATCCTTATTGTGGCTAGCTTCTATAAGGGATTTGCATCAATTCAAATCTGGTATCAGGACAAAATGCGATTCAGAGTCACCGAATATACTTTAAGTATTTTTATTAAACTCAAGCGATAAATGGTAAATTCAATTTTCGTATATACAGGTTCACTGTAACACCTATCAGGGTAGAACAGAGAACTGGCAGGATGTAAGTAAACAGCTGTTCTTATACTGTGATAGACGTAGTTCCAACCCGTCTGTTGGCCTATCACAGTAGAGGCTGAGTGGGGTTTAAACTTGCTCAGCCTATCGCCAGCGCTCAGGCTGGTCCCAGCCTCTTGGCGCTCCTTGGTGTCCGGCGCTGTTGCTGTGTAGATTACGCTCCCACACCCTAGAGACTGAGTTCAGACAGTTCTGTTACATTGTTTGAGCTATTTGCACCTGCACAGAAAGCATACTGTTCTTGCTCAAGGTTGCCCACAGCTTCTCAGCTCACTTATCTGGGGCAAAATGTTACTTCCAGCACACACACAGGAACCTAGACCAACAGTTGCTAATATTAAATTATAGCGCAATAAACACGGATCCTCACACTTCACAACACATAATCCGGTCCGGTTGAGCCTCACTAGCCAGATGAAGCTAGCTGGCTGTTTATAATGTTAGTTTTGGCCAACAGGATTAAGTAGTTGGCTAGCTATTTATTTTCATGAACTAGAGTTAAATGTCAATAGGCAAACAACAAGTGGCTACCTAGCTAATACTTACAAGGATTCCTAAATCATTGCTAAGAATAATAAAAATGACTGCATTTTCTACTGGTCACTGTTTTCAGGCAGGTTGTATTGGTGCTAGCTAGGTACCAAGCTAAAGCTACCTAGCTATCCCAGAAGTAGCGGTCCAAGAAATTATGCTTTATTACCAACGTAAACACATTGTTCGTGGCCAGTGTGTGCTTGTTTGCAGATTTTGTTTTACAGCTTTGACAGTGCTACTGATAGTAGGGGTGGCGCTTGGCTTGCACGTGCAAATTCAGCACACAAAACATTGTATAATAGAATTGTGTTATTTGACATGTCAAATTAAAAGCTTATTTAACCGTTAATAGTGTTATTTGATGTATTTTTTGACACGCAAAGACCCAAACGGCGTTCCATACTGACCTGGGGAAGGGTACCAAAAAAGGGAAGGGTACCAAAACATTACTGCAGCATTGAAGGTCCCCAAGAACACAGTGGCCTCCATCATTCTTAAATAAAATAAGTTTGGAACCACCAAGACTCTTCCTAGAGCTGGCTGCCCAGCCAAACTGAGCAATCGGGGGAGAAGGGCCTTGGTCTGGGAGGTGACCAAGAACCCAATGGTCACTCTGACAGAGCTCCTCTGTGGAGATGGGAGAACCTTCCAGAAGGACAACCATCTCTGCCGCAATTCACCAATCAAGCATTTATGGTAGAGTGGCCAGACGGAAGCCACTCCTCAGTAAAAGGCACATGACAGCCCGCTTGGAGTTCGCCAAAAGGCCCCTAAAGGACTCTGATCATGGTAAACAATATTCTCTGGTCTGATGAAACCAAGATTGAATTCTTTGTTTTGAATTCCAAGTGTCACGTCTGGAAGAAACCAGGCACCGCTCATCACCTGGCCAATACCATCCCTACGGTGAAGCATGGTAGTGCCAGCATCATGCTGTGTGGATGTTTTTCAGCGGCAGGGACTGGGAGACTAGTCAGGATCGAGGGAAAGATGAACGGAGCAAAGTGCAGAGAGATCCTTGATGACAACCTGCTCCAGAGTGCTCAGGACCTCAGACTGGGGCGAAGGTTCACCTTCCAACAGGACAACGACCCTAAGCACACAGCCAAGACAACGCAGGAGTGGCTTTGGGACAAGTCTCAGAATGTCCTTGAGTGGCCCAGCCAGAGCACTGAACATCTCTGGAGAGACCTGAAAATAGCTGTGCAGCGACGCTCCCCTTCCAACCTGACAGAGCTTGAGAGGATCTGCAGAGAAGAATGGGAGAAACTCCCCAAATTCAGCTGTGCCAAGCTTGTAGTGTTATACCCAAGAATATTTGAGGCTGTAATCACTGCCAATGGTGCTTCAACAAAGTTATGAGGAAACAGTCTGAATACTTAAATGTAAATGTGATATTTTAGGTTTTTATTTTTTAATAAATTTGCTAAAATGTCTAAAAAACTGTTTTTGCTTTGTCATTATCGGGTATTTTGTGTAGATTGATGAGGGGGGAAACAATTTAATCAATTTTAGGATGAGGCTGTAACATAACAGAATGTGGAAAAAGTCAAGAGGTCTGAATACTTTCAAGAATGTACTGTGTGTGTGTGTGACGTCAATATGCGTGTGTGTGTGTATTTGTGTGTGTGTATCCGTCAGTGTAGAATGTGTGGTTAGAGTCCAGTAAGTGTACATCGAGCTTGTGCAAGAGAGTCAGTGCAAAAAAATAAGGGGGTCAATACAAATAGTCCTGATAGCCATTTGATTAACTTTTCAGCAGTCTTATGGCTTGGGGGTGGAAGCTGTTAAGAAGCCTTTTGGTCCCAAACTTGGTGCTCCGGTATCGCTTACCATGCAGTAGCAGAGAGAACGGTCTATGACTTGGTTGTTTGGACTCTTTAACAATTTTTAGGGCCTTCCTCTGACACCGCCTGGTATAGAGGTCCTGGATGGCAGGAAGCTCAGCCCGAGGGATGTACTGGGCCGTGCGCACTACCCTCTGTAGCCAAATGTGACCAAATGTCATAATTTAAAGATGATATTTGATTTTAGGGAAATATAATGTAGGCCTAGTATCAGTACAATGTCATTGATCATTTTCATCCGAAATCGCCACTGCTCTACAAACAATTTCTTGTCGGGAATGGCAAAGCATAAGCTGTAATGCAAATGTTTGCTACCTACAGAGGAGGTGATAGGCCTACTTCGCAAGACTCTTCCACATTGTCTTGAATAAGGTCAGTCCCACCCAATTTACTTTATATGCACGCTAATCAGTATTTTTCAAGTGCGCCCTCTAGCTTTTCTAACTCTGTGTCTTACTGTCTGTCTGTCTGTCATGAATTAAGGAAGCGTGAATGACTGGTTGTGACAGCACACCACACTTGATCCACAGGAGTCCGGCAAAGACGTGCTTGTGTGCTCGCCAAAGCTTCCATCTGTTTGTGCTCGACTGGTAGCCCTATGAGGAGTGTCCGTTATTCACTATCCTTATGCTCTCCCCCCTTGCCAATGCCCTGCCACCATGCCAACTCTGGTGGTGAGAGCTATATTTACAAACAGTTGTCATGACACTGGTTCAATGAAAAGTAAGAGTAAAATATTGATACCTTGTAGCCTAATGTAATTGTCGAAGTATGAAACTACCAACAATAAAAAAAACAAATCTAATTCACATTGTACCACTATAGACTTCGAAATACTCACCAAAAAGAGACAAAGGGTTAATGTATATATTCACTTTAATATGACCTGTTTATATAAATCTTCCTAAGAGGTGTGCACACTGCAAAACACATACTGGCAAATAGGGAATATAATTAGTTACGGGACAAGCAGGTTAAATAAAGCAGTAAGCCAGGGTGGCTAGCCAGAAAGTTAGGCAAAAATGCCAGAGATTCAAAGTCACTGAAATGTTGTAATCAGGTCTTGCCATATTTTAAGGGGCTATAGGATTTACTTTTCTTGTTATGTTTAAAAGTGTAAATGAAAAAGATACTACAAATTGATTGCACATTGCCATTTTTGTGCCATAGTGCGCATCAACTCTGGTGTCTGAACAAAAATAGTCTCTCCTCTACCCTAAAGGACACACAAACTGAACACATGAGACAATTCACATATCTACCATGCAAATTCTGTCTTTGTGTTTCCCTCCACCCCTCATCTTTTATTGTTTCTCTCAGACATTAAATTATGTATATTTTTCAGTCTCACCCTTTTCCCTCCCCATTCCTCTATCTCTCCATCTTTTCACTCTGTCCTCCTCTCTCCATCCTGCAGGCTGTCTCCCTATAGGGGGAAAACCAAGAAGCCGGAGAAGGTGGAATACTTCCAGCCACCCATCAGGTTTCCCCTCTCTAGTTTGAGGTAGGCCTTGTCTCCCCTCTCCATGATCACTAGGCCTGCGTTGGTGGCTGCCTCTCGCGTCACATCCATGTCCCCAGCGAAGGCTGAGATCATTGGCCACCCATTCAACATCAGACTAACCTAGAAACAACCACACGGTTAGTCTCAATGTCAAACAACTAACTATTTGTGGGACATGCATGGTGCTATGCTACATGCTCTATGTTTATGGCATGTACAGTATGTCTCTCTCACCTGGATAGTTTGTCTGTTGTAGGCCTTCACTACATGGAAGTTGAAGCTGTAGACTCCCCTCCTGGGGGCTAGGAAGACACTGCTCTCCTGGTCAAAGTGATTGCCCACATTCACCAGGATCTGAGGTAAGAAGAGAAAGGGAGAGAATGAACACAGGATGATAAGAGAGATAGGGAGTGATGGGGTATAGAAATCAATCATTCATCAATGATCAATCAAAGAGAAACTAATCAGTCAAAGATAATTAATGTATAAGGCATTGGTCAACCTCACCTGTTGATGTATTACTTTATATGGTCAATATTTATTTGAATTTGCTCACCTGGTCGAAATAGATGATCATGGTGCGGTTGCTCATGTCTGTGGGCTCGTGGTTTGTCTGGCGGGTGGCAGAGAAGGCCACCCGGCCGGTGCCTGAGCGTACTGACATGCCCAGGGCATTTCCCGCTGGCTCAGAGTTGGGAGTGGAGTCACAGATCACCAAACACTTTCCTTCCAGGACGATAGGCTCTGTGTCATTCTGGGTCTGGGCCCCTAGAGGCCCCCATAGGAGCAGCAGCCCCAGCAACACTGTGGGCTCTAAGGTGGATGAACGAACCACCCTGGGATACATGCTTTTAACTTGCTTTGTTTTGATTGTATATCTGTTATTAATTCTAGTATAGAGGAGAGTCACTTTGAAAGATTACAGACATAGATAAATATGCCCAGGCTAAATCGATGTCACTCAGGTCCTAAAATGTCTCACAATTGATGTTGTAGCTGATATTCAGCAGGATCATTAGTGTCCTCAATTGGTTGAACTTGGTCTACCACCCTGTTCTATGACAGCAGTCTCCTATCCCACCTCCTAGTGGAGACGCTATGTAGGAAGTCTCCCAGTAATAAATATAGAGGTTTGTCAACAGGTAGGACTCAGACTGACAACCAGGAGGGTTTGGAGTTGTCAGTGTTCAGCAGAAGTCAACGAAGTCAGAACATACAGTCTCTCCCCCTATTTACCCCACACTATCTGTCTGTCCTTCCCGCCCTCTATCTCTCTCACTCTGTTCTCATGGATATCTCTCCTGTGATTCTGGGCTGGTTTGCAACAGTGGCAGTAGGTGGCAGGATAGCATGGGCAAATAGACGTTTGAGTGTGTTCCAGGACCTGAGAGAAGGAAGGAAAAATGGTGAGTAGGATAGATGAAGAAAGGTAGAGCACTTGTGAGGAATCTCGGCTACCATAGAAGCGGATGAAGAGGAGGATGAAGAGGAGGATATTGTTAGGGGGAGGGAGAGGGAATGAGGTAACGTTCTGGACCGGTGTCAGGGGAGGATGTAGAATCCAGGAGGGAGTGAGAAAGAAAGAGGGAGTGGGGGAACAACTCCACTGAGAGACCATCTGTCTTTCACTCGCACTCTCTACCTCCTGACGTTCCATAACATGCCCCCCCCCCCCTTCCTCGTACCCACCATGTTCGCACTTAGTTTCTCCATCATCCTCTTGTATTTTCATACAAATTCCTTAGGTGTTTATCTTTTCACAACTACATAAATGGTTACTGTATATCACACGGAGAAGAAAGCACTTCATCCTATATTGATATTATAGATAGAACAACATTTTAGACTGTACCCCCTCTTTTGTATGTGATTTTCTCTTTCCTTCTAAAATAATCTCTACATGTCGTCAATTCAAGTGCAAAAAGACACTCTGACACATCTCTGATGATCACATTCTCTATGACATTAGTGATTAACACTGTTATCAACCACCTTATAAAACCACCACTCACTCTTTCTTCGAACACACACAGATGCACTTTCTCACACCAACCCAAAATAGTTTTTTTAGGGAGTTGGTCCCCAATATTCAACAGTCAGAAGATTAGCAGTTTTCCTGAACAATTCAAGATGTTAACACAAGGAAATTGCAGGACTAGGCATTTATCCACTGAGTACTGTCAGGCAATCCTGAAGTCTAAGTTTAAGTTCATAAATAAATAGTTGAGGGTATCACCTGTTTCAGTTTGAAAGGTGTCGTCCTTATTTTCCATATCGGGTGAAGTACATTTTTGCTCCTCGGAGATGGAGTGATAGTCACATATTCCTCATAACCACTTTCTACTCTGTTCTCTCACATTCTACAGGATCACAGAGACCTCCCTTTGAAACAGGCATCTAAATGGCCATGCCAGAGGACCCACTGTGTTATAATCTCTCTCTCTCTCTCTCTCTCTCTCTCTCTCTCTCTCTCTCTCTCTCTCTCTCTCTCTCTCTCTCTCTCTCTCTCTCTCTCTCTCTCTCTCTCTCTCTCTCTCTCTCTCTCTCTCTCTCTCTCTCTCTCTCTCTCTCTCTCTCTCTCTCTCTCTCTCTCTCTCTCTCTCTCTCTCTCTCTCTCTCTCTCTCGTTCTCTCACACACATTCTTTAATTCTCTGTCACTCACCCACCTACTCATTTTCTCTCTAACAATGAAAAGTGACAGTGAAAGTATTGCATCTGAGATGTTTTAATGTTGAAGGTAATTTTGTGACATCGTTTAGTCCGACACGAACTATGACATTGATTTAAAGCATATGAATCTGCCTTGAGCATCTTCAAGCGAATCCCTTTCAATATAATGGCTTACATAATTTCACTTTTGTGAAAGATTCTAATGTCTGATGATTTTGTTATCTATACTACAATATGGTTCAGTCCACACACCTTCCATCTCTTTTTTCTCAACATTATTTGGGTTATTTAGCTTGGTACATGAGTGCCCCATAGAACCCATTTTATTATATGCATAAAAAATTGTCTAAACACACTCAGAATAGGAAAAGGGACCCCATATCTATGTTGCATCACAAGAATCTAGAACTATCCACTGAATGTTACATTTTCTTTAGAATATTGTCCTGTAGATTGGATGTATTTGATTAAAACTCTCCCTTGGGTCCAAGTTGCTTGGGTCTTTCAAATTCCCCCAAACTGTGACAAAAGTAGGACATACACATCCATTCCTTACTGATTCAAAGTCATAGTTCATAGTACTTTGAGTCCTGAGCTCTGTAAGAATGTAGTCTTACCATTCGTCATGCTCACACAAGCTCTATTGTTCATCGTCCAATCCCTCATGAGGTCCTGGGAGATGTTCCAGAAGGAAACCTCCCACAAAGTCTCTATCCTTGAGCTCCCACCCCATTCTAATTCTCTGGTTCCTGATGATCTCTCAAAGCCTCACAATGGAGATTCTGCTATGGAGCTCAGCTTTGTAGAGGCCAAAGCCCAGGCACACGGGCTGGCTGAAGGAGGTGGTGAAGTTGTGCAGGTAGGTCAGGGTGTTGGATGGCCCCACCTCGGAGAAGGTGATGGTGCCTGCGCCATAGTCCAGGGCTACGCCAACACGGTTGCCTGACATTCGACTGGAGATGCGTGTCTTCCTGCGGTTGTGCCAGGCGGCCAGCTTTCTATCATGCTGCTGTGTCAAGCTCCAAGACATCTGCAAGTCAAAACATCATCCATCATCTAGCAGTCAATATAGAAAACTAACCATTTCATTTTTTATCACCATTTGTTTCTCGTGATAAAAGTTATATTCAAAGAGACCAATTAAAGAAAATAACGATGTTTCTATCCACAGTTTTTATGCGACTAAAGAAATGGCATAGCGAGAAATTCGTTGGTGGGTGGGCCTGCAGAAATGTGGGTGAATTTTCTTTGCCATGGGGCAAGGAGAAAAATGTGCAGTTTTATACCTAATCTCATGCTATTCCACACATTTTGCCATGGGGTAGAGAGAAAAGATAGATTTTTTAAAAAGCTAATTAAAACTAAAATTGCATGGTGCATATAGCCATAGAAGCACAGTGACATATGCCTCAATGAAGTCATATTCCTGACCTATTGGGTGGTGTGACTTTCAGTTAGATATTTTGGGCAACCCATCCCGTGAGAGTGAATGTCATTTCCAGGTAATCTGTTCTGTTATATTTCATCAAATCTGGCTAACCCAGTGCACTGCTTGCTATGATTTCTATCTGATGGTGTTTAGGTAAACGACAAATAATGTCCCGTTTGGAACACAAGTAAAAGAGCAGATTTTCCTCAATCTGATTGGGTGGGCCTGGCTCCCCAGGGGGTGCCTACGCCCCTGGAGTAAAGTCATATCATATAAAAAAATATATACACTGCTCCAAAAAATAAAGGGAACACTTAAACAACACAATGTAACTCCAAGTCAATCACACTTCTGTGAAATCAAACTGTCCACTTAGGAAGCAACACTGATTGACAATAAATGTCACATGCTGTTGTGCAAATGGAATAGACAAAAGGTGGAAATTATAGGCAATTAGCAAGACACCCCCAATAAAGGAGTGATTCTGCAGGTGGTGACCACAGACCACTCCTCAGTTCCTACGCTTCCTGGCTGATGTTTTGGTCACTTTTGAATGCTGGCGGTGCTCTCACTCTAGTGGTAGCATGAGACGGAGTCTACAACCCACACAAGTGGCTCAGGTAGTGCAGTTCATCCAGGATGGCACATCAATGCGAGCTGTGGCAACAAGGTTTGCTGTGTCTGTCAGCGTAGTGTCCAGAGCATGGAGGCGCTACCAGTAGACAGGCCAGTACATCAGGAGACGTGGAGGAGGCCGTAGGAGGGCAACAACCCAGCAGCAGGACCGCTACCTCCGCCTTTGTGCAAGGAGGGGCACTGCCAGAGCCCTGCAAAATGACCTCCAGCAGGTCACACTATGATATGGTGGTGGTCCTCCCACTATGACTCGGGAAACCATGCAGTTTATTAGGCTACACGTTAAATACATTATGATGAACTTCACAGGGTGGTGAAAGTGCACGGGGATGAGCTTGATGCTCCTTTCCAATAAATATTATGCTAGAGGTGTCTGTAGTGACACCTCTAGCACTGAGATGCAGTGCCTTGCGCCACTCGGGAGCCGACGTGGCAGAGTAGGCACATTTAAAGCAACAGTTTTTGTGACAAGTTTAAAATACGATTGATTTAAGATTTTTATTCTGTACATGAAACCTTAAGCGTAGAAGTACATTTTCTGTGCACTACATCATCACGCACTGATTTTTATCCCCAACAAGTCTGTTTGGTGGAAACACACCACTGGTGGGAAAATGCATATTTTATTTATGCATATTTTTTATATTTGTTATAACGACACATGACGAGACCCAGATGCAGACACAGGAGGCCGGTTGGCCGTCGATGAGACGGGGAGGACGAACATCTGGGCCGAGGGTATGTTGACCTCTTCTTCTTGCTCTGGGAAGAGCGGGGCCTGATATCCCAAAGGGCGAAAGCCCAGTGGCCGAGCAGAGAAGAGTGTTCTGGGCATACTCCACCCATATTAGTTGCCGCCTCCAGGTGGTGGGGTTGGTTGAGGCGAGGCACCTAAGCACAGTCTCCAGGTCTTGATTGGCATGCTCCTACTGGCCGTTTGACTGGGGATGAAATCCGCAGGACAGGCTGGCCGACAACCCAATCAGGGTGCAGAACGCCTTCCAGAATCGGGACGAGAATTGAGGATCACGATCAGAGACAATGTCAACAGGGAGTCCATGGATTCAGAAGACGTGCTGCACCATGAGCTGGGCCTTCTCCTTGGCTGGAGGTAACTTAGGGAGAGGGATGAAATTGTCAGCTTTAGAGAACCTATCCATTACTGTCAGGATAGTGATGTTGCCATCAGATGGAGGAAGCTCAGTGACAATTTCCAAGGATATATGGGACCAGGGACGATGAGGAACAGGGAGTGGCTGAAGGAGGCCAGCCGGAGCTTCCCACGGAGTCTTATTCTGAGCACACACCGTGCATGCGGCGACGAAGGCTGAGGCGTCAGGAACCATAGTGGGCCACCAAAAGTGTTGTCGGATGAAGGCCAGGGTTCGATGGGAGCCGGGATGGCAGGTGGGCTTGGAGGAATGAGCCCATTCACGGACCTGAGCTTGGGCCGAATCAGGGACAAACATTTGGTAAGCCGGGCCAGGGAGAGGAGTGGTAGAGGGTAACGATTCTTCACCTTGATGTCATTGAGGCCCCGGTAGTCGATACATGGACACAGGGTCTTGTCCTTTTTTTCCACAAAGAAGAACCCTGCGCCAGCAGGGGAGGCAGAAGGACAAATGCTCCCAGCAGCCAGAGAGTCCTCAATGTACTCCTCCATGGCCTTGGTCTCATTGCCAGACAGGGAATATAGCCGCCCACGAGGCGGTGTTGTGCCCGGGAGGAGATCAATAGCGCAATTGTAGGGACAATGCAGAGGGAGGGAGGTGGCGCGAGTCTTGCTGAACACCTCCAGGAGGTCCTGGTATTCCGCAGGAACAGCTGAGAAATCTGAGGCTTTACCAGAGCCCGCAGAAGGTCGTCCCGGTGTAGGATGCGCCTCCTTCAGGCAATGTGTGGCAGAACGGGCTCCAACCCAGGATAGAACTAGTGGTCCAGTCAATAACGGGGTTGTGCCTCTGGAGTCATGAAAATCCAGAAACAACAGGAACATTGGGAGATTCAATGAGAAGAAGTTGTATGGACTCACTGTGATTGCCCGACACACGCAGGTTAATGGGCACTGTACTATGAGTGACCCTGCCTATGGTGTTTCCGTCCAGTGCTCTGGCGTCCATGGGAACGGCGAGGGGTTGTGTGGAGATACCCAGCTCCGATACCAGAGTAGTGTTCATAAAACTCTCATCAGCTCCAGAGTCAATGAGCACCCGGAGAGATTTAGACCAGTCACCCCACAGCAGGATAACACAGAAGAGAGTACGAGTAATGTGATAGAAAACTCCCAGTATGGTCCACCATGGCACTCTTACCTAGCTGATGAGTCTGGTCTTTTACTGGTACTGTCATGCCCTGTAGCACCACAATACAGGCAACTGTTGGAGTTAAGCATCTGTAGTCAATTCTGAGGCAACAATCTAGATCTGCCCCGTTGCGTAGAAAACGAGTCGCTCGTTCTCGATGATCCCGACGGGACTCGGTTGACTTCAGATCCTCTCGAAAATGCAGGCGTCGTGGACTCCCGGGGTTCTTCGGGGGCGAGCCGGCAGCCGTGGACAAACGAGTGGGGCTGAAAACAGACCTCTCCCTCCTGCGCTCTCATAGACGTCCATCATCCTTATTGTTAAGGCTATGAGGGAGTCGAGGTCCAGGAGTAACTCCCGAGCTGCGAGGTCGTCTTTAATGTCCTTGGATAGTCCATGAAGAAAGGTATCAAACAGAGTCTCCGGTTTGCAGGCACTCTCGGTGGCTAACGTGTGACAGACTACTGCGTAGTCTGCCACACTACAGGGTTCTTGATGTAATCTGGGTTCTCGGGAAGGCGGGGTAGGCTGTACAAAATCATCACTGGCAGGGGAATTACTGAGCGTCCAGGAGGTCTCCATTGTGGCATGCTGCCTGATAGATGGTCCATGGAATTGCTCTAGTAACATTTTGAAACCCTGGTTATGGAGTCCCGACAGCATATGGAGACCTTCCATAAGGCTCTGAAGTAGCTCCTCATGTTTTTCAATGGTGCCTCCCTGCAGGGAGACAGCGTTACAGAGCCGGTCCGAGTCTGCTGGGTCAGTCATGGCCAGTTCCTACTATAACGACACAGGGCGAGACCCAGATGCAGACACAGGAGGCAGATGGTTCGAGTCTCTGATATTTATTAAAATACAAGGGGCAGGCAATAGGCAGGTCGAGGACAGGCAGGCTGAATGGTCAGGCAGGCGGGCTCAGTGTCAGGGCAGGTAGAACAGGTCGGAGCCGGGAGGGCTAGAAAACAGAGACTAGGAAAACAAGACCAACTGGCAACAGACAAACAGAGAACAGAGGTATAAATACACTGGGGATTATGGGGAAGATGAGCGACACCTGGAGGGGGGTTGAGACAAGCACAAAAACAAGTGAAACAGATCAGGATGTGACAATTTCAATTAAAATCGGTCGCCAATTGGATGGAAAGCTAGCTATTGATCAACTTCCAGATCAGTTTACAGAGATGACAACTAACATGTCATGTTAGTCTTATTACCACAGTTCTTGCTATTATTAAAGACCACATGAAGAAGAACAAGGGGAAGAAGAGTGATGACAATGTACCTTGTTAATTCCAAAGGCATTGCCCACCTTCCCCTTCCGCCCGATGCTCCGGTAGGACACCGCAATGTCCCAGAAGCCTTCTGCCTCCAGCTCCCAGTAATGGGTTCCAGAGGAGAATGTCTGGACGGTAAGGACTTGAGCCCAGTGATCGAAGCGGTCGGGGTGAGTGGCACATGGAAGGCGGTGTTTGACCCGCATGGCTGACCGCAGGCCATCAGAAATGCTCAGGAGAGGATGTGCAGAGTTAGTGTCCAGAGTCAACGGACTTGTCGCTATAGAAATAGAGAGAGACAGAAAGCACAGAGACAAAGTAAATATGAATGAATAAACCTGAATTCATCCCATCTCAGATATAAGGGTTGAAGGTTCAGCCTGTACACTCACAGAGCTCTCTCTTGAGTACGGTGAGACAGTGCAGAGTCTCGGTGATGAACTGTCTGTGCTTGCTCTCAATGTCCTCCACAATGTACTTCCTGTCCAGGTTGACAGGGTCAGGGGTGAACAGGGGGCAGTTCAGTTCCACAAGCAGCCTGTTATAGAGCACAGCAGGTATCAGGTTAGACACAAATCATGTTATACTCAAACATATGCACATACACAAGCACGCACGCACACAAACAGACACAAACAATATCATACCGATGAATACCTATTCCTTATTTACCTTGAGTCATCAGAATGAAATGCCTGTGGACAGAACAAAGAAAATGAGCCAAGGACTGTTATAAGACTGTAATAATAATTATACAGTGCATTCGGAAAGTATTCAGACCCCTTGAGTTTTTCCACATTTTGTTACGTTTCAGCCTTATTTTAAAATTGATTTAAAAAAAAAAAAAAGAATAATAATCTACAGACAATACCTCATAATGACAAAGCAAAAACAGGTTGTTAGAGATTTTTGCCAATTTATAAAAAAGAAAAAACAGAAATACCTTATTTGCATAAGTATTCAGACCCTTTGCTATGAGACTTGAAATTGAGCTCAGGTTCACCCTGTTTCCATTGATCATCCTTGAGATGTTTCTACAACTTGACTGGAGTCCATCTGTGGTCAATTGAATTGATTGGACATGATTTGGAAAGGCAAACATCTGTCCATATAAGGTCCCATAGTTGACAGTGCATGTCAGAGTAAAAACCAAGCCATGAGGTCGAAGGAATTGTCCGTAGAGCTCCGAGAAAGGATTGTGTTGAGGCACAGATCTGGGGAAGGGTACCAAAACATTACTGCAGCATTGAAGGTCCCCAAGAACACAGTGGCCTCCATCATTCTTAAATGGAAGACGTTTGGAACCACCAAGACTCTTCCTAGAGCTGGTCACCCGGCCAAAAACCCGATGGTCACGATGGTTCCTCTCTGGAGATGGGAGAACCTTCCAGGAGGACAACCATCTCTGCAGCACTCCACCAATCAGGCCTTATGGTAGTGGCCAGATGGAAGCCACTCCTCAGTAAAAGGCACATGACAGCCCGCTTGGAGTTTGCCAAAAGGCAACTAAAGACTCTCAGACCATGAGAAACAAGATACTCTGGTCTGATGAAACCAAGATTGACCTCTTTGGACTGAATACCAAGTGTCACGTCTGGAGGAAACCTGGCACCATCCCTACGGTGAAGCATGGTGGTGGCAGCATCATGCTGCGGGGATGTTTTTCAGCAGCAGGTACTGGGAGAATAGTCAGGATCGAGGGAAATATGAATGGAGAAAAGTACAGAGAGGTCCTTGATGAAAACCTGCTCCAGAGCACTCAGGACTTTCGACTGGGGTGAAGGTTTACCTTCCAACAGGACAACGACCCTAAGCACACAGCCAAGACAACGCAGGAGTGGCTTTGGGACAAGTCTCAGAATGTCCTTGAGTGGCCCAGCCAGAGCACGGACTTGAACCTGATCGAACATCTCTGGAGAGACCTGAAAATAGCTGTGCATCGACGTTCCCAATCCAACCTGACAGAGCTTGAGAGGATCTGTAGAGAAGAATGGGAGAAACTCCCAAAATACTGTGGTGCCAAACTTGTAGCGTCATACCCAAGAATACTCAAGACTGTAATCGCTGCCAAAGGTGCTTCAACAAAGTTTTGAGGAAACGGTCTGAATACTTATGTAACTGTTATATTTCCATTGATTTCTTTTTATACATTTGCTAAAAATTCAAAAAACCTGTTTTTGCTTTGTCATTATGGGTATTGTGTATAAATTGACAATTTTACGCACTGTAATTCACCATTATACATGGTTATAAGACAATAATACAAAACTGTCAATAAAGTTATTCAAATGTACTATCTTTAAAAAAGAGACATTCATTGACGGCTAATCAATAAAAGCAGAAAGCCTTCAATGCCATAGTACAAATCCTGCATGAATGGCACTGTGAATCGATCCCCAGATGGACAGGGAGGTAAACAGATTAGTTGAAATCCTCTGCTATGCAGTGTACAACATATGCTGTCTTGTAAATAAATAGGTTGTTTAAACATTGCAGTACAGTACAGAAGTGAATGTTCAGATTCAGAATGATTACCAGAATAGTGACCTATGCCATCAAATGATTTGAGAGGATGGCTTTGATCAAGTTGGTTTGTTTGAGGATACTCAAAGGTTGTGGCTAACTGCCTGAAATGGTTACTGTGAAGTTGGATATCTATTGTTTTATTGCAATACTGAGGTCCTAACTCTTGCGTGGTCACTAATGACACAATGGCACTTGTCCCAAAAGTAGGCTGTAAACTCCACTACCCTGGCGGAATATCCAACCTGTTTGCTCTTACTTCCATGGTATCCAAATCATCCCCAGATTCCAATTGGCTTCTTCAAACCCTCTCCTCTCTCTAGTCATCTTGGTTCCCGGTAATAATAAACATCTCACCCAGATGAGCAGGAAGGGGTCTGTCTCCTCCAGCAAGGATGCCAGGTAGTGGTGAATGTCCTGGGTCTTACTCAGGTCCACCCTCACCCTGCTGCAGTCGTTCTGCAGGCGCTCCATGACCTTCTGCCTCTCCCTCAAGGTGCTCTCCCTCAGGGCCAGCACTAGCCTCTCCACCTGCAGCTGCAGGTCTACACCCATACGTTCCACCTGGGAGTCATTTGCCACAGACATGTCCTGCAGGGGGACAACAACCATCACTATCGATTTTTAAGGTCATAACAGGACTCAGCTTTCAGGCAGAATAGAAGCTTGGATAGATTATTATAAGCATGAACAGGAAATTGATGGACCGCTATAAGCATGTGTGTGTGGTTACTCACTGTTATAGTGAGGTCAGTGTTCTGGTGCTCTTGGAGGATCCGTTCACCTTCATTCAGCTTTTCATCTGCTTTCTGGAGAAGGCTCTTGAGGATGACCTGTGGAAACACACGGATCTAGAACTGTTATAGCCACACTATAACACCAGTTGTAGGGAACTACAGGTTGTTTACTGACCTTGAGGTCCTCCTCCACCTTCCTCAGTCCTTTAATGCGGTGCTGTGCATGGCCACCTTCCAATAGGCACTCTGAACACACGTACACCTGCTCGTCTGCACAGTAGTAGAGGAATATCTCCTTGTGGGCGGGACACCTGCGGTGAGTCAGATCTCCCAGGGGTTCCACCAGCAGGTGTGTCTTGAAGGCGGGCCGCTCCAGGTGGGGCTGCAGGTGCTCTGCACACAGAGACACCTCGCAGCGCAGGCAGGTCTTCACCGCCACGGTGGTCCCCGCCTGGTCCTTTTCCCCCACAGGTGGGCAGCAGTCACATGCCACCACCCCTTGTTCCTCCTGGCACTGTGCGCAGGTGAAGCGACCCCTGACCCCAGCCTTCCTGTGCCCCCAGGTGTCCCGTACGCAGGCCGGGCAGAAGCTGTGGCCACACAGCAGGGACTGGGCCTGGCTGAAGACGTCGCGGCACAACGAACAGGTCAACTCTTCCTCCAGGGACGCCATGGCAACCGATTTTGTCACCAGGGAACACAAAAAGGGAAAAGGCACCTTTGCACAATTGATTTGGGAAATAATGTCAAAATCATTGTCAATTTGTCCAAATAATGAGCAGTTGAAATCATCTTTAATTCCCAGTCTTAGTGCCCAATGTCTTATTTTCTAGCCACTTCATGACCGCTATAAGCTGAGTCCTGGGGTCAGGTTTACAGTACAGTGGTCACAGAGTTAGTGACAGTGTTGGGGAAGCTACTCTGAAGATATAGTTTACCAAGCATCCAATTACTTCAAACTGTAAGAAGTTAAGCTACACTAAATCTACCCTTTATAGAAAAATATAGTTTACTTCACTAAAGTTAACTTTGAAAAAGTAGTTCACTACATCCAAACTACTTCGTTAAAAATCTGAAATGTCATAGACGACAAATTGCAAGAACATATTACTTTGGGGTCTTATTTTAACACAATGTGTAATTATTGCCTAGTTAACCATATTTTATTTTTGCCAACATAGCGTGTAGTTCCAGCAGCTAGATACATCACTAGATGGCAAAAGAAAGTAATTAACTAATGAAAACACTCCCTAAATCTGAATTTAGTTCAACTACCACCAAGCTACTGCAAAAGGTAGTAAAATTAGTAGTTGACCTACATGTAGTTCGCTACTCCCCAACACTGGTTAGTGACACTGTTTACTCATAGTTCACGCCAAAGTCACTTATGTAAAAACTAGGAAGAAGGTTTTAGGAACAGGGCTAGGTCAGTCCACTTCACCGACGCCAACTCCTCTATTTATCTTCCTACTTATCAACCATTAAGCCTGTTTATAAGGTTTTCGGCCATTGTCCATTATTATTAGAACACCTCAAGGTCTTCCCATTGTCCTAAGTGTCAGACATGACTACTTCTTCTCTAGTTAACTGGTATAATCTGCATCACTGCGTTTCTTCTCATGCATACGGAGGAGTTGCAACACTGCTTGACCTGATCTTTGTACCTATAGCGCATCCCAATCCCTGCCTGTTGCTATGGCGGGATCAAGACATCATCCTCCCTTTCCGCCTGCCTGTCTACATGTGCTCTTCCTATCTTGTTTACAACTGTCCTATACACATTCTGATATGACTTTCTTGTGTATTTTTTCAGGTTATTCAAAGGTACACAATATAGTATAGATTCCCCTTACCTGATTGTGTCCCAGGTCTGTCACAGTGTGGCCATCGTTGGGTGTCGTGCTGTCAGTGTGTGTAGAAACCGGCTAATCCCATAAAAATGTCTGCTTTAAGCAGAGGGACTGACCTCTCATAGCACATAGTCACATGACCTACTCAGAGAGCGAGGGTGCATCTCAAGACACTAAGGAGGATTCCTCTCCTTATCTCCTTTCCTTCACCTGCGCTGCTATGAAGGAAGTGTAGGAGTGAAAGCAACTCTCCAGTAGGCAACTATCATATTACCTATCTTGGGTTTTCGGGTGAGAGCTGAAACACACACACTCAGAGAGAGACTGTCACGTTCCTGACCTGTTTTCTGTTGTTTTTGTATGTGTTTAGTTGGTCAGGGCGTGAGTTGGGGTGGGCATTCTATGTTATGTGTTTCTATGTTGGGTTCAATGTGTTGCCTGATATGGTTCTCAATTAGGGGCAGGTGTTTGACGTTTCCTCTGATTGAGAACCATATTAAAACTTCTTGCCACTAGGGGGGTGCCATTTCGACATAGCACAAATTCGTATCCAAATTAAACTGCCTCGTACTCAATTCTTGCTCGTACAATATGCATATTATTATTACTATTGGATAGAAAACACTCTCTAGTTTCTAAAACCGTTTGAATTATGTCTGTGGGTGAAACAGAACTCTTTCTGCAGCGAAATCCATGACAGGAACTGCGAAGGTCTGAAAACGAGGCTCTGTTCTCAGATCAGTTTAAAGCTCTGTATGTATCCTATGGGTCGACATGAACTGCACCCGCCTTCCCCTGGATGTCAGTAACCAATGAGAAGTGGAATGGAGTTTCTACGTAGTTCTCAGAGTTTATAAAAGGCCAAGGAACGAGGGGAGCTCTCTTTTTGACGTTCGTCATTACGCAAAGCAAGACCTCAGGATGGCATTTTGAAACGCTCAGTTATCGACCTTAGATATATCCGTCTGTAATTTAATTCGATATAGGTGTTAGAAACATCATAATGAAGTTATTTTAAACCGAGTTATATCAGTTTATGCGAGTATATTGCTTTTTTCGGAATTTCCATTGTATTGCGTTTTGAGGATTTGGGCATGTTGTGGCCACATAGCTATTGTTAGCGGCTAATTCCGAAGTTGAAGACGACGTTTTACAACCAAGCAACGATTCTTTTGGACAAAGGACCACTTGGCCAAGATTCTGATGGAAGCTCGTCCAAAAGTAAGAGCTATTTATGATGTTATTCCGTATTTATGTGGAAAAATGTAAACGGATTTGTCCGCCATTATTGCAGCACTAGTCTGGCTGTAACGCACACTGTATGTCTAGTAACGTTAATTTAAAAAATCTAACTCAGCGGTTGCATTAATAACTACTGCATCTTTCATTTGATGTCCAACCTGTATTTTTTAGTCAAGTTTACGATTATTTATTGATTAGATTAGGTGCCTTTCCAAGATGGGGCCGGCCAGAATGCATGACCTGTTGCCACTGATCACATTGTATAACCACGATTTGTGCTGCTAAATATGCACATTTTCGAACAAAACCTATATGGATTGTGTAATATGATGTTACAGGACTGTCATCTGAAGAATTCTGAGAAGGTTAGTGAAAAATGAATTTATTTTGGTGGTGAATACGTTATCGCTATGTTTGGCTGGAATCAATCTGATTTGCTATTGTGGTAAGCTAATATAACGATATATTGTGTTTTCGCTGTAAAACACTTAGAAAATCTGAAATATTGTCTTGATTCACAAGATCTGTGTCTTTCAATTGCTGTACGCTGTGTATTTTTAAGAAATGTTTTATGATGAGTAATTAGCTAATACACGATGGTCTCTGTAGTTATTCTAGTCATTTTAGTGAGAGTTGTGATGGGGCTGCAATTGTAAACTATGACTTATACCTGAAATATGCACATTTTTCTAACAAAACCTATGCTATACAATAAATATGTTATCAGACTGTCATCTGATGAGGTTGTTTCTTGGTTAGTGGCTATTTATATCTTTATTTGGTCGAATTTGTGAGAGCTGCTGATGGAGTACAAAATGGTGGAGTATGGGAGTGGTGTCTTTTGCTAACGTGGTTAGCTAATAGATTTACATATTTTGTCTTCCCTGTAAAACATTTTAAAAATCAGAAATGATGGCTTTATTCACAAGATCTGTATCTTTCATTTGGTGTCTTGGACTTGTGATTTCATGAACATTTTATTATATGATATCCCTGTGGCTTTAGGCTAGGCTATGCTAGTCAGCTTTTGTGATGGGGGTGCTCCCGGATCTGGGTTTGTGAGGCGTTAGAGGTTTTAAGGTAGGGTGTTCACACTGTTTGTTTGTGGGTGATTGTTCCTGTGTCTATGTCTACCACACGGGACTGTTTCGTTTGTTCGTTCGTTTGGCTAGTCTTTCCCTGTTCGTGCGTTCTTCGTGTCTATGTAAGTTCTCAAGTTCAGGTCTGTCTACGTCGTTTTGTTGTTTTGTATTCTATTCAAGTGTATTTCGTGTCAGTGTTCGTCTTGTTAAATAAATTCTTTATGTCTGCATACCTCGCTGCGTGTTGGTCCGATCCATGCTCCTCCTCATCCGAGGAGGAGGAATATGATGAACGTTACAGAGACAGAGAGAGAGCGAAAGATTGCATTCTACAACCACCTAAAAGCAATTCCCAAACCTTCCATGACAAAGCCATTTCACCTACAGAGAAATAAACCTGGAGAAGAGCCCCCTAAGCAAGCTGGTTCACGAACAGAGCCCCAGGACAGCAACACAATTAGACCCAACCAAATCATGAGAAAAAAAAGAGAATTACTTGACACATTGGAAAGAATTTACAAAAAAACGTAGCATACTAGAATACTATTTGGCCCTAAACAGAGAGTACACAGTGGCAGAATACCTGACCACTGTGACTGACCCAAAATTAAGGAAATCTTTGACTATGTACAGACTCAGTGAGCATAGCCTTGCTATTGAGAAAGGCTGCCGACAGCAGACCTGGCTCTCAAGAGAAGACAGGCTATGTGCACACTGCCCACAAAATGAGGTGGAAACTGAGCTGCACTTCCTAACCTCCTGCCAAGTGTATAACCATATTAGAGAGACATATTTCCCTCAGATTACACAGACCCACAAAGAATTTGAAAACAATCAAATTTTGATAAACTCCCATATCTATTGGTTGAAATACCACAGTGTGCCATCACAGCAGCAAGATGTGTGACCTGTTGCCATAAGAAAAGGGCAACCAGTGAAGAACAAACACCATTGTAAATACAACCTATATTTCTGTTTATTTATTTTCCCTTTTGTACTTGAACTATTTGCACATCATTACAACACTGTATATAAACATAATATGACATTTGAAATGTCTTTATTCTTTTGGAAATTTTGTAAGTGTAATGTTTACTGTAATATTTTTAAAATATATGTTTTTTAAAATTTAAGTGTTTATCTATTTCACTTGCTTTGTCAATGTAAACATATGTTTCCCATGCCAATAAAGCCCTTAAATTGAATTGAAATTGAAATTGAGAGGGTGTGTCCGTGACGGCTGCCCTAAGTCACAGTATTTGTGGCGCTTTACAATTACAGCCTGAGACTCCCTGCTGTTTTTCAAAGCTCACCATTCAGCTTAGCTGTGCCTTGTGGCCATGGTGTGACATGTTTAACAGTAGGGGTGAGCATGCGGTCATTATTTAGGCTTTGTTTGTTTATTCATTTCCATATGCTCATCATCCGTGTTATGGCTCCTGCTTTATGGCATCATTATACACGTTATCATTTTGTTAGACTGACAATGTGAATTGGTGTCAATGTTTTACACGACACACAAATTGAATATGAAAAACTAAATCTAACCTGGTAGCCTATTGGCTGAGAGAGATGAATAGGAAGGAAGTGCAGCAGACAGAGTGATGTCAGACCCCCAGTCACACACTACATGACCAAAAGTATGGCGGATGCCTGGAGAATGCAACCTGCCCGAATGCATAGTGCCAACTGTAAAGTTTGTTGGAGGAGGAATAATGGTCTGGGGCTGTTTTTCAATGTTTGGGCTAGGCCCCTTAGTTCCAGTGAAGGGAAATCTTAACGCTACTGTAACAACTTTCGTTGGTGGAAGGAGAGGAGGACCAAAATGCAGCGTGGTACGTATCCATAATAACTTTTAATGAGAATGAATACAAAATACAAAAAGAAGAGAATCAAAATGAAAACCGAAACAGTCCCGAATGGTGAAAACACTTAAACGGAAAACAACTACCCACAACCCATAGTGGGAAAACAGGCTACCTAAGTATGATTCTCAATCAGAGACAACGATCGACACCTGCCTCTGATTGAGAACCATACTAGGCCAAACACATAGAAATATAACATATAGAACAAAACATAGAAAAACAACATAGAATGCCCACCCCAACTCACGTCCTGACCAAACTAAAATAAAGACATAAAAAAGGAACTAAGGTCAGAACGTGACAGCTACAGCATACAGTGACATACAGTTCTAGAAGATTCTGTGCTTCTAACTTTCTGGCAACAGTTTGGGGAAGGTGCTTTCCTGTTTCAGCATGACAATGCCCCCGTGCACAAGCGGGATCCATATAGAAATGGTTTGTTGAGATTGGTGTGGAAGAACTTAACTGGCCTGCCCAGAGCCCTGACCTCAAGCCAATCGAACACCTTTGGGATGAATTGGAACGCTGACTGCGAGCCAGGCCTAATCGCCCAACATCAGTGCCCGTTCTCACTAATGCTCTTGTGGCTGAATGGAAGCAAGTCCCAGCAGCAATGTTCCAACATCTAGTGGAAAGCCTTCCCAGAAGAGTGGAGGCTGAAATAGCAGCAAAAGGGGGACCAACTCCATATTAATGCCCATGATTTTGGAATGAGGTGTTTGACGAGCATACTTTTGGACATGTAGTGTATGTTATGTACACTGAACAAAAATATAAACGCAACATGTAAAGTCTTGGTCCCATGTTTCATGAGCTGAAATAGAAGATCCCAGAAATGTTCGATATGCACAAAAAGCTTATTTCTCTCCTATTATTTGCACACATTTGTTTACATCCTTATTAGTGAGCATTTCTCCTTTGCCAAGATAATCCATTCACCTGACAGGTGTGGCATATCAAGAAGCTGAATAAACAGCATGATCATTACACAGGTGCACATTGTGCTGGGAACAATAAAAGGCCACTTTAAAATGTGCAGTTTTGTCACACAACCCAATGCCACAGATGTCTCAAGTTTTGAGAGAGCGTGCAATTGGCATGCTGGCTGCAGGAAAGTCCACCAGAGCTGTTGCCAGAGAATTGAATGTTCATAAGCTGCCTCAAACATAGTTTTAGAGAATTTGGCAGTACATCCAACCAGCCTCACAAACCCAGATCACGTGTAACCACGCCAGCCCAGGACCTCCGCATCTGGCTTATTCAACTGTGGGATCGTCTGAGACAACCAAAGTATAAGGTATTTCTGCATAAACTGTCAGAAACCATCTCAGGGAAGCTCATCTGCTTGTTCATCGTCCTCACCAGGGTCTTGAACTGACTTCAGTTCGGCGTTGTAACTGACTTCAGTGGGCAAATGCTCACCTTCGATGGCCACTGGTACACTGGAGAAGTGTGCTCTTCACAAATTAATCCTTATTTCAACTGTAACGGGAAGATGGCAGATGTGTATGGCGTTGTGTGGGCGAGCAGTTTGCTGATGTCAACGTTGTGAACAGAGTGACCCATGGTGGTTGTGGGGTTATGGTATGGGCAGGCATAAGCTACGGACAACGAACACAATTGCATTTTATCAATTGCAATTTGAATGCGATGATGAGATCCTGAAGCCCATTGTTATGCCAATCACCTCATGTTTCAGCATGATAATGTACGGCCCCATGTCTCAAGGATCTGTACACAATTCCTGGAAGCTGAAATGTCCCAGTCCTTCCATGGCCCGCATACTCACTAGACATGTCACCCATTCAGCAAGTTTGGGATGCTCTGGATCGACATGTACGTCAGCTTGTTCCAGTTCCCACCAATATTCAGTAACTTCGCACAGCCATTGAAGAGGAGTGGGACAACATTCCACAGGCCACAATCAACAGCCTGATCAACTCTATGCGAAGGAGATGTGTCGAGCTGCATGAGGCAAATGGTGGTCACACCAGATACTGACTGGTTTTCTGATCCACGGCCCTACCTTTTTTAATGTATCTGTGACCAACAGATGCATATCTGTATTCCCAGTCATGTGAAATCCATAGAATTGGGTCTAATTTATTTATTTCAATTGACTGATTTCCTTATATGAACTTTAACTTAGTAAAAACTTTGAAATTGTTGCATCTTGCGTTTATATTTTGGTTCATTGTATAAAAAGCATCTTTATGCATTGTTTACTACTAGATTTCTTTAAAAAAAAACAATTGTTGTAGTTCTGGTGTTTGACTTGATTGATGGGTGACTGGGTGCATTCTTAAATATATACAGAGTGTACAAAACATTAGAAACACCTTCCTAATATTGAGTTGCACCCCCTTTAGCCCTCAGAACAGCCTCAGTTCTTTGGGGGCATGGACTCAAGGTGTTGAAAGTGTTCCACAGGGATGCTGGCCCATGTTGACTCCAATGCTTCCCACAGTTGTGTCAAGTTGGCTGAATGTCCTTTGGATGGTGGACCATTCTTGATACACACAGGAAACTGTTGAGCGTGGAAAAACCCAGCAGCGTTGCAGTTCTTGACACACTAAAACCAGTGAGCCTGTCACCTACTGCCATACCTTGTTTTAAGGCACTTGAAACATTTGTCTTGCCCATTCACCCTCTGAATGGCACACATACACAATCCATGTTTCAATTGTTTCAAGGCTTAAAAGTCCTTCTTTAACTTGTCTCCTCTCCTTCATCTACACTGATTGGGATTCTCTGCCTCTAACCCTATTACGGGGGTGAGTCACTGGCTTACTGGTGGTCTTCCGTGCAGTCACTAGGAGGGGTGCATCACTTAAGTGGGTTGAGTCACTAACGTGATCTTCCTGTCCAAGTTGGCGCACCCCTCGGGTTCGTGCCGTCTTCGTGGGCTATACTCAGCCTTGTCTCAGGGTAGCAAGTTGGTGGTTTGACGTTATCCCTCTAGTGGTGTGAGGACTATGCTTTGGCAAAGTGGGTGGGGTTGTATCCTGCCTGGTTGGCCCTGTCCGGAGGTATCGTCGGTCACGGTGTCTCCCGACCCCTCCTGTCTCAGCCTCCAGTATTTATGCTGCAGTAGTTTATGTGTCGGGGGGCTAGGGTCAGTCTGTTATATCTGTAGTATTTCTCCTGTCTTATCCTGTGTGAATTTAAGTATGCTCCCTCTAATTCTCTCTCCCTCTCCCTCTCCCTCTCCTACCGGAGGACCTAAGCCATGGGACCATGCCTCAGGACTACCTGGCCTGATGACTGACACCTTGCTGACCCCAGTCCACCTGGTTGTGCTGCTGCTCCAGTTTCAACAGTTCTGCCTGCGTCTATGGAACCCTGACCTGTTCACCGGGCGTGCCCTCTTGTCCCGGACCTGCTGTTTTCGACTCTCTCTCTCTACCGCACTTGCTGTCTCTAATTGTTGAATGCTCGGCTATGAAAATCCAACTGACATTTACTCCTGAGGTGCTGACCTGTTGCAACCTCTACAACCACTGTGATTATTATTATTTGACCCTGCTGGTCATCTATGAATGTTTGAACATCTTTGCCATGTACTGTTATAATCTCCATCCGGCCCAGACAGAAGAGGACTGGCCACCCCTCAGAGCCTGGTTCCTCTCTAGGTTTCTATCTAGGTTCCTGCCTTTCTATGGAGTTTTTCCTAGCCACCGTGCTACATCTGCATTGATTGCTGTTTGGGGGTTTAGGCTGGGTTTCTGTATAGCACTTTGTGACATCGGCTGATGTTAAAAGGGCTTTAGAAATACATTTAATTGATTGATAGCTTTCACCTGGATTCACCTGGTCAGTCTATGTCATGGAAATGTTTTGTACATTCAGTGTATATGTTTATTCATGAATGATTATGGATACATTCTGCAATGAGTTAATCTGGCTTTGAATCTGCAACAGAACAGAATTGCTTTAATACAGCAGGGCATTCTGACACCTCAAATTGAAATAGATTTCACCTCGTTCATATAGTTGGCAGAAATGAGAAGGGATTAAATATAGACCTCCAATGGGTGAAGGAGAAGAAGTTCTGGCAAAATAAGGCTATGTTGCTAATATCTTCTATAGTATGTAGGGAGCTAGCTAGATAGCTTCTTTACAAAAAACTAGCCTAGTATTCATGGCACGTTGTAAATAGCGTTGTGCTATCCGGGATCCTTGGGACGTCCTTACACCATTGAAGTTAAAATGTAAAATAGTTAAGCTAAGGGTTAGAGTTAGGTAAGGGTTATGGTTAGGGTAAGGGTAGGGGTTAAGGTTAAGGTTAGGGTTTAGGGTTGGGACGTCCCAAGGATCGCGGATAGCACAGACCATTGTAAATATGTGACCACTATTAGAAATCAGTACAAGACACAAGATCAAATGCATAAATAAGCCAACAAATATTAGTTAAATAAAATATGGAACAGTAAATTAAAATGTTCTATATATATTTTGTTTTGGATCAAGGTAGCTAGTAGCTAGCTAGCTGACATCAACGCACTGGGCACACACTGGTTGAATCAACGTCGTTTTCACGTCATTTCAACGGAATAACGTTGAACCAAAGTGGAAAAGACATTGAATTGATGTCTGTGCCCAGTGGGAAATGTGTCAGCTAGAGATGGCGTGTAGGAGCTTACAGGGATTTGTAGTCTTGCATGATGTCTACTTTGATGCTAATCAGAATGTTTGAATCTGAGATTAAATAGAGCCATATATATACAGTACCAGTCAAATGTTTAGAACACATACTCATTCAAGGGTTTATCTTTATTTTTACATTGTAGAATAATAGTGAAGACATCAAAACTATGAAATAACACATATGGAATCATGTAGTAACAAAAAGAGTGTTAAACAAATCAACATTAATTTTATATTTGAGATTCTTCAAAGTAGCCATCCTTTGCCTTGATGACTGTCACGCCTGCTCCTGCCTTCCCCCCAATGCGTACTCCTGCCATCATCACTACGCACACCTGCCTCCCCCCCCGTCACGCGCATCAGCGATTATTGGACTCACCTAAACTCAATCACCTCTGTCATTACCTTCCCTATATCTGTCTGGTTACCCGCTCTGTTCCCTGCTTCTGCATTAATGTTCATATGTCCTTGTATACCCATGTGCTGATGCTGTTTCTGTCCTGTTACCTCTCTGTTCCTATGAAATGTTTGACTCCCCGTACCTGCTTTTCATCCCCGGCATCAGTCCTTACAATGACAACTTTGCACACTTTTGGCATTCTCTCAACCAGCTTCATGCGGTAGTCACCTGGAATGCATTTCAATTAACAGGTGTGCCTTGTTAAAAGTTAATTTGTGGAATTTTTTTCCTTCTTAATGCATTTGAGCCAATCAGTTGTGTTGTGTAACTGGCTCTCATGAGGAACGCCACAGGAAAAGAAGACCCAGAGTTACCTCTGCTGCAGAGGATAAGTTAATTAGAGTTAATTGCACCTCAGATTACAGCCCAAATATATGCTTCACAGAGTTCAAGTAATCGACACATCTCAACATCATCTGTTCAGATGAGCCTGCGTGAACCAGGCCTTCATGGTCGAATTTCTGCAAAGAAACCACTACTAAAGGACACCAATAAGAAGAAGAGACTTGCTTGGGCCAAGAAACACGAGCAATGGACATTAGACCATTGGAAATCTGTCAAAATCTGAGATTTTTGGTTCCAACCACCGTGTCTTAGTGAGACAGAGTAGGTGAACGGATGATCTCTGCATATGTGGTTCCCACCGTGAAGGATGGAGGAGGAAGTGTGATAGTGTGGGGGTGTTTTGCGGGTGACACTGTCAGTGATGTATTTAGAATTCAAGACACACTTAACCAGCATGGCTACCACAGCATTCTGCAGCGACACGCCATCCCATCTGGTTTGCGCTTAGTTGGACTATCATTTGTTTTTCACCAGGACAATGAACCACAACACACCTCCAGGCTGTGTAAGGGCTAATTGACCATGAAGGAGAGTGATGGAGTGCCACATCAGATGACCTGGCCTCCACAGACACCCGACTTCAACCCAATTGAGATGAGTTGGACCGCAGATTGAAGCAAAAGCAGCAGCAAGTGCTCAGCATGTGGGAACTCCTTCAAGACTATTGGAAAAACATTCCAGGTGAAGCTGGTTGAGAGAATGCTAAGACTGTGCAAAGCTGTCAAGGCAAAGGGTGGCTACTTTGAAGAATCTCAAATATAAAATATATTTTGATTTGTTTCACTTTTTTGGTTACTACATGATTCCATATGTGTTATTGCATAGTTTTTATCTCTTCACTACTATTCTACAATGTAGAAAATAATTAAAATAAAGAAAAGCCCTTGAATGAGTAGGTGTGTCCAAACTTTTGATTGGTACTGTAAGTCACCTTGTCCGAGAGAGATTTACACAGTTATCAAAACATCATGCCAGGGAAATCCTACATGAAAGACATACCTTGTTAGAAGTGGTTATAAAATCCCCTATGGGAAAAATGTATGTTGAAAAAACGGTTGGAATCATTACCATGTTTGACCGCTAGATTTTATGGGTATTATGACTAGTCTACTGTGGGGATCTATCAGTCTACTGCAACACAACCTTGTTTTCGGTGTTAGTGATCCCCCTTGTGGACTCATTCCTTTACATGTTCATGAAGGGATCTCAGATTTCATAACTTGTTGCTGGAGGTATCTCAGTTCTGCTGTTTGGCAGGGACAAATCAAAGGCACTTTTGTAAGACTTGCTGTCTCTGATGTGTTGGAAAGCCTAACTGAAAGTGAAGAACTGACAGTCGTCATTGCCGCAGACCCATAAGACACAGGCCGAGAAGCAGGTCACCCTTGCAAAGTAGACAACAATGAGTTTAACAGGGAAGGGGAGAGGGATGACAGGAACTGTTAAAAAGGCCCTTAGAGACCACGATTGACATGCCAACGAACCAATCGCTACAAGGTATGTCCTCCAATTACCTTGTTGGCTCCCGCCTACTGGACGTGGCTAATCTGATAAAGAGGGGGAAATTGACACATGGGAGCAGAGCTAGCTACAAATAAGTGTTTGCTATGGTAGTGTGTGTGTTGATACAAAATAAACCACACACCCTGTTGTATATGTACCCAAAGTTAACTGGAGTGCGTTGTGTGGTGACAATAAAAACTCTTTGGCCTGACATCCTTTGGCTCTCTTCTTGTCATACATCTCTGTGATCCTTCACACATCCCTGAATCAGTACATTGTGTTTATTAGAGGTCATCCAGACCTTTTCAGTTATACAATTCCCTTTCGTTACCACATAGTAGTTTATCTTCAACCTCATATAGATTTGCAACTTTGCAACAATATTGACAGTAGCTGTGTTCGAATACTCAGACTAACCATACTATTTGTGATGTGAATTGAGTATGTAGTATGCTTATTGGTCATAGTATGGATATTTTTATTTTTTATTTTCACCTTTATTTAACCAGGTAGGCTAGTTGAGAACAAGTTCTCATTTGCAACTGCGACCTGGCCAAGATAAAGCATAGCAGTGTGAACAGACAACAACACAGAGTTACACATGGAGTAAACAATAGACAAGTCAATAACATGGTAGAAAAAAGAGAATCTATATACAATGTGTGCAAAAGGCATGAGGTAGGCAATAAATCGAATAATTACAATTTAGCAGATTAACACTGGAGTGATAAATCATCAGATGATCATGTGCAAGAAGAGATACTGGTGTGCAAAAGAGCAGAAAAGTAAATAAATAAAAGCAGTATGGGGGTGAGGTAGGTAAGTTGGGTGGGTAGTTTACAGATGGACTATGTACAGCTGCAGCGATCGGTTAGCTGCTCGGATAGCAGATTTTTAAAGTTGTTGAGGGAGATAAAAGTCTCCAACTTCAGAGATTTTTGCAATTCGTTCCAGTCGCAGGCAGCAGAGAACTGTAAGGAAAGGCGTCCAAATGAGGTTTTGGCTTTAGGGATGATCAGTGAGATACACCTGCTGGAGCGCGTGCTACGGGTGGGTGTAGCCATCGTGACCAGTGAACTGAGATAAGGCGGCACTTTACCTAGCATAGCCTTGTAGATGACCTGGAGCCAGTGGGTCTGACGACGAACATGTAGCGAGGGCCAGCCGACTAGGGCATACAGGTCGCGGTGGTGTTAGTAGTTAGTATGCCAAAAGTTCCCGGATGTCGAACTACTTTCGTCAAAATTCAAAGTATACATGCAGTGGACACTATTTCCGTGCTTTTTAGGGCCATAATGCAATTCTACAGAAATGGGCGTGGCTTCACAACGTTTTCAGATTTGAAGAAAATGGCGAAATATACGCAGTCAAAGTCTGACGAGAGCGGATACAAATGTAAGTGCAAAAACAAAAAATTAATTGCTTTAACTAATTATGACAAATGTTAAGAAATTAAAAAGTCATGACTTTTCAAATAAGTTACGTTACACGTAATGTTGGCTGACAATTTATTAGTTACGCTAGCCTTACTAACTGCATAGCATACCACATACCACAGTTGCTTTTATGTACCGGTATGTTAGCTAGCTGCCTAACATTGAACTTGCCAGTATATTAACTATATTCTAACTACCCAACGTTTATTGACTTGATTATTCACGTAATTCGTTATGCATTCTCAATCGACATTGTTAATGAAGTCGTAAGATGTCTAGCTAATCATTTGTTATGCTAACAAGAAGTTGCATAATAACAGCATCAACTTCCGGTAGACAGGCGAAGAGCTAGTACACTCAACTGAAAGGATACCGTTTGTTTACAATATACTAAAATGAACTAATAGTATATAGTATGTAGTATATAATTATTAAGTATGTAGTATACAGTATGGGTACACAGCTATTTTCTTCTGATTATTTTACAGAAAATCTAGTATAAAATAGGCTATGTCACATGTAACCTACAGTGTATACCATTGTGGTATCCAATAACTACAGCTTGGGAAACAAAATGCCAGCCGCTGTTTTGAATGACACAGTGTACCTGCATGCATCTGAGTCTTGACACAGAAACATCTGAGGGAGGAGTCTGTTATTCACCCTGTGCTGTACACTCTTCATTTGAAAAGAAACCCGCTGATCAAATTTTTGTGAACAGACTGCATTATGCATTATGCATTATACCAGGAATCATGGTCACAGGCAGGCAGTGGTCAAACACAGGTAGGCAGTCAAAAACAAACAATACCTCACAACCATACAAACAGAAAGAAAGAACTAAATAGGGAGCTGATGAGACCAGGTGAGAAATGAACACAGGTGAAATCAATGAACAAAAATGAGACTTGGCTACGTTCCAGAACACAAAGAAACAGGGCTACGTTCAAGAACAAAGAAAAATAACACAAGGTTGACTAAGAAAAGAAAAGCATAACCTTACACTGAGACACCATCATTGGAATAATTCACTGGAGACTACAATCAGTCACAAAACAAGCTACCTTTTTATTGGAAGTGTACGGTTACTGTGAACAAAAGGATTTGTTTTTCAGAATAGCTCCACGTTGTGCATTTTCAGACAGGCATTGGGAAAGAAAGTGATGGACACAGGAAGGTATGAACATGTGTGTGGTAAGTTATTCAGTGGTATCTACCTGCACTTTTAGATTTTGAGATACAGTAATATCCAAGTTGTAATGCAGTAATACTTTTGAATTCTGAGCGTTAGTGGCTGGAATGTTCATCTAAGGGAGTATGGAATGGGAACAAACCGGTTGCATCACCTCAGGGCAAAAGCGGAGATAGAGTGTGATTAAAAAAATATATTTTCAATGATGATGTACCAAAAACCAAAGAAAAAACATTATTTAAGACTATAAAACATGGCAAAATGTGTATATAATTTGATATATAATATGATTTCAGTAAATCCTGCAATTGGTCTGAGCTGGTGTTGCTTATTTTATTAAGCAATGTACAGCTAGCTGTGTCTGTCTCAATATCCCCTTGAGGGGCCCCCTGTCCTGGAACAGATTATTAGGTTGAACTATGGCTAATAACCACATGGGATTCAGTTCCTTGTGCTAGTCTACAGAAAGCAATATCAAAAATGGATGTGGGTGTGTCTGCTGCTTATGTCGGAGAACGCTTTATAGGTAATTTACGTGCCGGTAATTTACGTGCCAGCAGGTCAATCTGTCTGTCTGTCTGCCTGTCTAGAGGACTATCTGTTGCTCACTATCTGTTTGATAGGCGAGGCCCATCACCTATCAGAACTGAGAATTGTGCTACTGGGTTGGATGCTGACTTGGTAGACGAAGGTGGCAGACTTCATCATGGGTAGCGATGGAGACACAGAGGAGAGGAGGAGAACCAGTCTGAGTGTGAAGAGTCGTGGCCAGGTAGACGAATGGAAGGTCATGGTGGTGGACAAACCAGCCTGGTGGCAATACGCCTCACTTCGTGACACCCCAGAGATGGTAAAGCAAGGGATAGTGAAATCCATGTTATTGTGTCCCCCTGGACACCATGCTGTCTTCCTGGTCATTTCTGCTGTTATTGCCTTCAAAAGTCCACCTGAGGTTGGTAAAGGAGCACATCAAGCTTCTGGGTACTGATGCGTGGAGACATGCCCTGGTGATATTTAGCTGGTGTTACTCGCTGGGGGACACCACCATAGGGCAGTTAATTGAGAGAGGGGAGAGCCCTCCAGTAGCTCCTCAAGAAGTGTGACAACAGATACCAGATCCTCAACATCAAAAACAGGAGTGATGTCACTCAGGTCACAGAGCTTTTGGAGAGGATTGAGCTGATGGTAAAAGCGAATGGAGTGCTAGGACCACAGAGGAGCAGTCTGGTGAAGCAGAGAAATGGGAGGGGGATGAGACCATGGAGGATTCGCGGAGGGACTAGGGATTCACTTGTTGAGATGTTTGACGAGGTGTGCTGTGGGAGAGAGAGAAAGTTTCTTGAAGACATCAGGAGGTTGCTGTTCAAGCCAAAGAAAGTAAACAGCTTAACTGAACCGTCATACAGTGAGTATCCATATATTATAATTCTAAACAAAATATATGTCCAATTATACATTCCTTATTACATTTATAGAATGTGTCATGTTGAGTGAATGGCCAAATGTAAACGCAAACATTTTCTGTGTGAATTCTCAATGAGTGAATTCTCTTGTGCTGTGTTACCAGTGAGCTCGGCTGAACACGAGAGGGTGTCTGACTGGCTGAGAGCGGGGACGTCTAGGAATGCTGAAGATGTTTCCGAATATGAGACCAGTGGATATGAGACCAGTGAATATGAGACCAGTGGATATGAGACCAGTGAATATGAGACCAGTGGATATGAGACCAGTGAATATGAGACCAGTGGATATGAGACCAGTGGATATGAGACCAGTGAATATGAGACCAGTGAATATGAGACCAGTGGATATGAGACCAGTGAATATGAGACCAGTGGATATGAGACCAGTGAATATGAGACCAGTGGATATGAGACCAGTGGATATGAGACCAGTGAATATGAGACCAGTGGATATGAGACCAGTGAATATGAGACCAGCGAGTCCAGTGAACAAGAGAACTAGGACAACAAGTAACATTTTACTAGGGGAAAATAAACGTTTTAAATCTTGAAAGTGAAACTTGGTATCCACATGATCAGACCATGTACATTTATTTAGCTAGTTTGACAAAAAACAAAAGCTGACTGTGTGTAATGTAGGCCTATTTTTGTGTGTGAAATTGCCCAATGTTGTTTCTACATGTACTGAGATGACGTGGCTTGCTTGTGTCGTGTCGTGGAAATTCTTACACAGGGACACTCGAAGTCAATCTTTAATGAATCATCCTTTATTTGTCAGGCCGCTGGAGAGGTTCCAACCAACTCAATGCACTATAGTACACATGTCAATTAGGAGCTCTCCCTAGGCAGTCCCAGCAGTTGTCTTATATACGGCTAAACACAGACAAGTTATATTTGCATGATTTAACATAATTCATTCATCATTACCGTTTTGTTTCATTCATGTGACTGACCAATACTCGTTTATAATATGTGACAGACCAATGAGGGTTCTTCTCTCTAAGCTGAGACCTTGAAACTGAGATATCCTTCGTTCTCAAAACAAGGTCTGGGCGGACTGCCAAATTGCAGCTACTGATAGTGAGGATTCGTTCAGTCAGCCACTTGCATCAACACAGAAATTGGTTTATTAGAACAGCACATGAATTGAACACAGAAATTAGTAATAAGAAAAGCACAAACATTAAAATTCCCATTATACTTGTTTCAAGTTTGAAAGTGTACTGTGCCTTTATAAAGTATTCACACCCTTTGACCATTTTTCTACTTTTTTGTGTGTTACAGCCTGAATTTAAAATGGATTAAATATAGATTTGTGTCACTGGCCTACACAAAATACCCCTTAATGTCAAAGTGGAATTATCCTTATTGAAATTTTCACAAATGAATTACAAATGAAATGCTGAAATGTCTTAAGTATTCAACCCAGTGGCGGTATTAGACCATTTCAACTGGTGGGGCCAAGCTGGGGCCAGTTGTACTGTTAGAGGGGCTAGTTACATTAGACGTTATTGTTGTCATATCGTTTTCTTCACTGCATTGCAGGCAAACTTGCAGATGCATGTGGTGCGATACAGTTGTGTTCCGCCTAAAGCCGTCCCTCTAGAAAATGTGTGAGTTAAATTAATGTTCCGCGTTGCCACTGTCTAATAACAGATGTAAAAAAGAACGATAGCAAAAATTAGTCATGTAAAAATTATTTCATACTCCACAATTAGGGGGCCCACAAGGGGGTCCAAAATTGTTGTCACAGCGGCACTGCCCCCCCCCCCCCAGAACCGCTAGTGATTCAACCCCTTTGTTATGGTAAGCCTATTTAAGTTCAGGAGCAAAAATGGTCACATAATAAGTTGCATGGACTTATATTAATAGTGTTTAACATGAATTTTGAATGACTACCTCATCTTTGTACCTCACACATACAATTCTCTGTAAGGTCCCACAGTCGAGAAGTGAATTTCAAACACAGATTAAACAACAAAGACAAGGGAGGTTTTCTAATGCCTTGCAAATAAGGTATTTGTAGATGGGTAAAACAAAGCAGACATTGAATATCATTTTGAGCATGGTCAAGTTATTAATTACACTTTAGATGGTGTATCAATGCACCCAGTCACTACAAAGATACAGGTGTCCTTCCTAACTCAGTTGCCAGAGAGGAAGGAAACCGCTCAGGGATTTCACCATGAGGCCAATGGTGACTTTAAAATGGCTATGATAAGAGAAAACTGAGGATGGATCAACAACATTGTAGTTACTCCACAAAAGGAACCTAATTGACAGAGGGAAAAGAAGGAAGCCTGTACAAAATACAAATATTCCAAAACATGCATTCTGTTTGCAACGAGGCACTAAAGAAATACTGCAAAAAATTTGTCAAAGCAATTCACTTTTTGTCCTGAATACAAATTGTTATGTTTGGGGCTAATTCAATACAGCCCATTACTGAGTACCACCACTTTTTTTTAAGCATAGTGGTGGCTGCATCATGTTATGGGTATGCTTGTAATCATTAAGGACTGGGGAGATTTTCAGGATAAAAAATAAACGGAATGGAGCTAAGCACAGGCAAAATCCTAGAGGAAAACCTGGTTCAGTCGGCTTTCCAACGGACACTGGGAGATTAATTCACCTTTCAGCAGGACAATAACCTAAATCACAAGGCCAAATATACACTGGAGTTGCTTACCAAGAAGACAGTGAATGTTCCTAAGTAGCCGAATTACAGTTTTGACTTAAATCTTCTTGAAAATAATATAATGTAAATAAACACATGAGAAATAAGAGAAACATGAGATTGTGAGCTATATAACAGGGTCGGTGCCATGAATAATTTACAACAATTTTATGTGGGAAGATGCACATCATTTGTTGAGCATTGTAGAGATATTGATATTAATAACATAGACTGAGTTGAAACAGAAAGTATTGGCATACTCAAGTACTGTATAGTAGGCTATAGATAGATAAAGTTGTTAATGCAAAGTGTCTGTATGGTTCTCCATCACTGCATTGTGTATTTTTTTTCTGATTTTTTTTCTCCCTTTTTCTTCACACCAAATACAAACATAAACATACTAACAACAACTTACAGATGCACACAAACAACGACTACATCTCCTTTGCCCAGAACCGCATGCTCACACCCCCATCCCTAGTGCCTGCATTATAAATAGCCACATGGCCTTATATTTTACTAATTTGTTTTTCTCACTCACCCATGCTATTTCAATAACAAATCATTCGATTTTTCCATTGTGTTAGTGATGGTGGATGAACTGATTTCCAAATGTTTTGAAAATGTATACACTGAGTGTACAAAACATTAAGAACATCTGCTCTTTCCATGACACAGACTGACCAGGTGAATCCAGGTGAAAAATATGATCCCTTATTGATTTCACTTGTTAAATCCACTTCAATCAGTGTAGATGAAAGGAGGAGACAGGTTAAAGAGGGACTTTTTAGACTTGAAACAATTGAGACATGGATTGTGTATGCATGGCATTCACAAGGTGCCTTTGAACAGGGTATGGTAGTAGCTGCCAGGCGCACCGGTTTGTTTCAAGAACTGAAACGCGGCTGGGTTTTTCACTCTCAACAGTTTCCCATGCGTACCAAGAATGGTCCACCACCCAAAGGACATCCAGCCAACTTGACACAACTGTGGGAAGCATTGGAGTCAATGCTTTCGACACCTTGTAGAGGCCATGCCCAGACGAATTGAGGCTGTTCTGAGAGCAACTCAATATTAGGAAGGTGTTCTTAATGTTTTGTACACTCATTGTATATGCCCAACTAGAGTCGGCAACCTGGCGAGCTAAAGCAAATGCATTCACTGGCCTACCACACAACCTTGTTTTTGGTATTAGTGAGCCCCCTAGTGGACTCATTCCTCTACATCTTCACGAAGGTACAGTATGTCAGATTTTATAACTTGTTGCACGAGGCCGTTGGTTGTCATCAGTGCTGGCTGGGTCAGACCAATATACACTCACCTAAAACATACCCTTGCTATCTCTTATGTGCCTTGAAGTGTGACTACTGTCTAAAACACAATGAGAGACTATATACGCTGGGTCTGATAAGAACACATACACAGCCTGATAACAATTGCATTGGTGGGGAGTTCAGTAGGCCTACACGCTGGACAAAAGAGTGATGATGAGCATTATCATTTTTATAGACCTGTGTGTGATATTTGGGGTGACATTTTGACTGCTAAAATGTTTTACTGACTGTTGTAAACATTCTTCATGTCATGTGCCATTTATGTGCTGTATATTTTGCTAAAGGCCTATGCATTCTTTCCATGGTCCCTAATGAATTTCCTCTATGAATAGAATAGGAATAGAATGGGGTTTGTTCTAAGAGACATTATAATGTTATAGTCTAGTAGTTGACAAAAATGATAGCCAGGTGGAAAAATAAGTCCTGCATTGGAACTTCTAGGTTAGGAGCTATTCAAATAGTTCCTAGGTGTTAGGCCTACACGAGATTTGCACAATGCCCCCATGGATTTAATACGGGGAAGATATGCGAGTCGGTAAAAAAAAAAAATCAATTGGTAGACTAGTCTAGTCGTGGTCAGGCTGTGTCCTATAGGACAAGTCATGGTGGCGATGAATGTCATTAATTATAGTGGGACAGTGTCCGGATAGGACGAACAGACCGATGAACAGACAGCCGCCACTGCTGCAGAAACCACAGACACAGAGCGAGAAACAGGCCGCCCTCGCCAAATAGCCTACAAAGAGGATTGAAAGGGGAAGGGGAGGAGGATGACAGGAATACTAATCCAATTCCCTTTCATTACCGCATAGTATGCTAGCCTATCTTCACCCTCCCCCGCCTCTTTCTCTGGGTCAGTAAAAACAATGAATTGATACATTTAAGATACCAAATAGTCCCTCTACACTGCGACGATATAAATAAATAATTTGCCAATGCGGTGTTCCGCCCGTCTGTCTAAGGGACGACTGCGCATCTTTGTGGCTGAATGCCGGAAAAGGCTATGTCGATGTCCCGACTGGGAGACTTAGCCTATTGCCCAACATATTTTATAATTTTGTAAACCACTGTCAAATATCATCGATTCTAACATGGTGAGTAATTTCCGTTATTTTATTTATGTCGACGACGCAAACGAGGGACATGAGCAATTTCTAGCGATATTTTAGGGCAGTCATAATAATTTATGAAATCATAACTTGTTATGATCAGTGCGCGCGCACGCATGCAACAGGTCGCCGGTACAGTAGCGGGACAGCAGAAGTTATAGCGCTGTTCTCAAGCGTTTTTAAAATGTTAGATCGTCGATTTAAATGTCATTGTGCGATGCTACGAAAAACACAAATGCTTTGTTGGCACAATAGGCTATGCTTAAATATAATTAAATAGTTTGCGATACACGAACAACGTTTTTGATTTATTCTTCGTTTTTTTCCAACTATAAAACACTGTTTCTAGTGATGAAAGGTTGTATAAATATATCGTACGTCTCTGAAAAGCGAATTCTAAAATGTATACGTGTAGGCCACATCAAACAGTCAAATCAGGATAGGCCTATACATCACTGTCTGGCAGCAGACACGTTGATCCCAACACATTAAGCTATACATTCAATGTCCAAATTATGGGAGGCAAGGATGACAACTGTATTATGACGCATACATTGTTATTGACTCAAAGCATAGCCCCCAAATAGAATAGTCCTACCCATGGTGCCAACTGTGAATGGGAAACCTATTTTAGAGGTAACCCAAAATAGGCTTGGTGAATAACTGTCTTTTTTATTTTAATGTTCAGATATTTGTAGGCCTACAATCCACAATACCAAATTATATTTAAATTGCTTGATATTTACAAGATTTATGTTTATATCAATCGATTTTTAATGGTTCTTTAAAACAGGTTTGGGGGAAACAGCAGAGGGTTAAGTGTATGTGTGTGTGTGTGTGTGTGTGTGTTTGGGGTGGTGATGTGCGTACCAGATGTGCGGGCCTATGTAGAACAGGAGGATACGGTCAAAATCAGGGCAAAGAAATGTGCATTTTGCGCAAAAAAATACACAATTGTGCACAATCATGTACACACATGATATGATGCACTATAGCATACTGTACATTTCTGAAAGGGTTTCATGTTGGCCATAATGTGATGCAAGTGCAACACAGGGAACTAAGTATCCTATAAAATAAATGAAGAGCAAGCTGCCCGGCTACAGCTATATAGGAGGCTAAACGTGCGTCATAAGGCCTTTCATTTCTTTAAGCCTTCTGTAGCGTTCTCTGTTTGTTTTGTGTTAACTTGTCATGCAAATCGATTGTGTGGTAGGCCTGCAATGTAGCTGTGCGTATGCAATTGTGGCCTTAATGTAAAATGTGTGTGTGGTAAGGTAAGGGCTCTCCACCCAGCAGTAGCAACTCAAGGTTTATAATCGTAAAATAGTTGAAAACACGACTAGGTGGATTAGTATGTGATTAAAGTTTATTATAGTTTGCAGTTTTTATATTCGTTTTTATTTCTATTCGTTTTTCGATTTTATTTTAAATTCAGTTTAGTTTCACTTAGTTTCCCGACTTGATTTACTATTTTTTATTAGGTTTTAGTTTGATAAAAACACTCCTATTTCGTGTTTACATTATTTAGTTTCCGTTTTAGTGTTAGTAAAAGAGAGTATTCTACTGGTTTGTGACCCACTTATCCTGCCCCTGGTTAGAGGGGAATAAGACATGCCCAGAGTTGATACACACAATAACTTTATTTACACACGCTTGAGATGTAAATGGGGATGAAAAGTAGGAAAGGTAGTGGTTCTGTAATGGACAGAAACAAAGGTAATGAATACACACATACAACATGAATACACCAGGGCACAGATACTGAATCTTACAGAATATAGCAGTAAGGACTGTATAGATTGCATATGCCACCTGCAGAGTATTACACAACACAGTAAACTCAGAGGGGCAACATACAATAGGCAATAGTAGTAACTAACTATGAAGAACAATATACAAATGTCACACAACTCACTTTGGGCACACACCATCCAACAAGTCCAGAGATATAAATGAGTGCAGTTGTTGATGGGCAGAGACAGAGATGTTGCTCTCTGCCAATGCCTGAGGGAGACTTCCAAGTATTTTGTGACCTGTATAATCAAGAGGATGGGCAGATGTCTGGCCCCCTAGTAAACTCCCTAGCAACCTATCACGACACAGGTCAGAGACAGTTTGAGAGGCAGGTTTAGGTTACCTCCTAGACTCTCAGGGTCTGGTCGTGGGGGATGGAGAGTGGAGTTCCTAACACTTAGGGACAGAAAGAAGCATATGCATGGGAGGCTAGGAACCATTTATGTGGTGTAGGTTGTATTTCTCCCCTGTTAGCCAGTGATAGCTAGTAGTCTCGGAAATCCCAGGTCTAGAGCAACAGCTCTAGGTATGTGGAAGATATCAGATTCTCTTGGACATTTCGAAGAAAAATCTGGGAAGGGGCAAAACCTTTGCAGTGGTTTTAGTGATGGTCGATGATGCAAACTAGCCACTTGCAAAATGCACTCATTAAAAATAAGCTCATCTTTTTCCATTTCGCTAACTAGCTAGCTACTAATTTGTGTCCGATGGGGATGTTGATGCTAGGGCAACAAGTTGATAAGGCTGTGATGTCACTAGATAAGCCAGTGACGTGCTTCGCTGTTCCATAGAGATGTATAGAGACCATTACATGGAAATAACACGTTCTTCCACAATTTTAAAGTAGGCAACTGGGTGGGGATTCCTATGGGTTGGATTGATCAGCCAGTGATCAGAGCATTGTCTTCTTCTTCAAATTGGTTTGCCTAGTTTGTAAATGGCTTTAAGCTACATGACCGCCATCTAGTGGGCACAATAAATAAATTACGCAGACTCCAGCACTGCAGGTGGAGGTTAATCACCAAAATTAGCTTGACACTATTTTCAAACATAAAAACAAGAAGAAATTGGACTACTTTAAAATGGAGATAACCTCAATGGCGGGCCCTGAAGGGATCAACCAATGAATTATACTTGTGAGCAAACATTCCATAACGGCAGGTGGCAGTAAATTGCCAACCTTGTCTTTATACTTGTTCAAACAACACACTCCAGGTGGTAGTATGCACCGTTTCAGTTTGTTTACCAACTTATAGAAGTAGTAGAAGAAGAAAATAGACCACTTCAAAATGGAGATGGCCTCAATGGTGCTGCCCATGCGCTCACAGACACCATAATCTCGCCCACCAGCCTCTGTTGAACCATCTGGTTTCCAAGCGCCTCAGATCGGGAGTAACCTTGTAGCCTATGGCGGGAGCGGACAAAAAAAACACTGGTTTTAATCTCTCAGTCCATCATCATCTAGTGCAACCCTTAGAACCTCCCCTAAAGTGTGCTGCATCCAGGGGCCAGTATTGTTTTTGTGTTTGTGTGCAACAAAGAGAACTTGGTTAGTTCGCGCAATATGGATATTCTTTTTCTCAAAATAAACTGCCTATTCTCGCCAATTCAAAGATACGTTTGTAGTATCCTCTAAGAAGAGTTTTAAGAAGAGTTTGACACTTCGCAAACTGTCTGTGGCAAGCCATCTCCCACAGAGATGTGTCCAACAATTTCCTCCAGTGCTTTAAAGTAGTCTTGGCGTTATGCATCATTGCCATTGGTACGGAAAAGATCGTGTTTGTACTTTTTACTGGGGATAGTGTTCCGCACAACTACGCCGCCTTTTCTATTTGAAGGGAAGGAAAAGAGGATACCTAGTCAGTTGCACAACTGAATGGATTCAATCATGTTACAGGACGGCTAGCAGAGTTACGCTGGCTAGCTATGTATTCGCATGAACAGCAATATTTGAATTGATTATCATGTCACCCAGTAAGTCCACACCCCAAACAGTCCCGAACAGTCCCACACTGTTACCAGGCTCTATGCACCAGCAATTTGGGCCTGGGGACGAGGAAATAAACACCATAATGGGACAGATACAACATTGCGAACTCTATACATCTCTAAGGCTGGAACATTGTTACATTGTGGGAGGCAACCCGTCTAGACTAGATAGCTAGTGATAGTGCTTTGAAACATCTCCATCTCCTGGCACCATTTACCTGCCAGGTTCAGAAGCTTGTAAACCCCATTGGAAAAATAAGACAAGGTGTATTTGTGTGTGTGTGTTTTTAGTTTTACTATCCTTGTGGGGACCAGAAGTCCTCACAAGGATAGTAAAACAAGGACAATTCGGACGAGTGGGGGCATTTCGCCTGTCCCCACAAGGAAAAAGGCTATTTTAGGCTTAGGGGTCAGGTTTAGGGTTAGGGTTTAGGTTTAGGGTTAGGTTTAGGGTTAGGAGTTAAGGTTAGGTTGAGTGTTAGGGGGTTAGGGTTAAGGCTAGGGTTCAGTTAAAGGTTTAGGGTTAAGGGTTAGGGGTTAGGGAAAATAAGATTTTGAGTGGGAATCAATTGTTTGGTCCCCACAAGGATAGTAAAACAAACATGTGTGTTTGTGTGTGTGTGTGTGTGTGTGTGTATGTCTGTGTGGTTGTGTGAGCATGTGCGTGCATGTTTGGGTACAGGTTGGCCTACCCACAAAATAGCATCCTCCCTTGATTATAGATATACTATTCAAAGAGGTGAGTCCAGTCAACTCTTTGTAATGGATGATTGACGGACGGTGAGCAGCAGTGTCCAACCAATCTATTGGTGGAACCCCAACTTGGAATTCCATCTACCTCCCTTCCAGCGTTCCCGATGCAAAAGCTCCATTAACAGGCCACTGAATGAACAGGAATTTGCGACAATGGCGCTAGGACACAGCTGAGTGAGCATCACCCTCCGTGAGCCTCTCGAATACACAGGACCACTGACGCGAAGCACAATGCTTCCTTTTCAACATCCGGCTCTACTGCTTACCACGTGGAGAGCTAATGAAAATGAGGGGCAGCCAGAGTGAGAGATTTTTTTAAATGTGTTTTTTTTTACTGGATCTACCCCCCCCCCCCCCCCCCCCCACACACACACACACACACACACAGCTATGTCTTACTATACTTGTGAGGACTTTTTGGGGACCAACAATTGATTCCGATTCAAAATCCTATTTTCCCTAATCCTTAACCCTAAACCTAACCCTAACCACTAACCCCTAATTCTAACCTCAACCCTAAACCTAACCCCTAAAATAGCCTTTTTAAAAGTGAGGACCGGAAAAATGTCCTCACTTCTCTGAATTTTAGTTGGTTTACTATTCTTTTGAGGACTTTTGGTACTCACAAGTATAGTAAAACGTGTACACTGATACAAAGAGACAAATCAAATCAAGTGAGAGGTGTAAATGAATTGACCTACTGTTCTTCATCAAATGTAGGCTATATGGACTAAGATGAAATGTAGTGCAGTTTTGAAGTTTTATTTGCGTCATGGGGATGATTTAGTATTTAAATCAATGGACAGCACTTTTTTGGGTCCACATGATTGTGTTTGTCTGAATGACAGAACGTGATGGGTTTTTGTGGGTGAGGTGGAGGCAAGAGGAGTGAGGAGGGAGTCATGGCTCAAAAGAAGTGGTGTTCATTCGCCATTTGAATGCAAATGTAGTGGTTGAACAAGAGGACTATGTGTGTGTGTGTGTGTTTTGTGAGAGAAGGGGGGGGTCTAACGGTGAGTTTGAGAAAAGAAGACTTGTTGAGAGAAAAAATTGAAACACATGCCTGTAGTCTTCACAAGTTTTTCACTTTTGCACCACGATGCCACCAACGGAGTTGGACATTTGTGGCGGAAAATTCACCTGTGCTTCTCTTCTAATTCGCGTAATTTAGTTAACCACTTTTTCAGTGTGCAGGGAGAAAAAAATCTAAGCATTCTGTTGGCCCATGTACCGCTGCATCAGTCGCGTCCTGCTGAAGCATGTCTCGTCGGAAACAGAAACGACCCCAGCAGCTCATGAGCCCGCTCCCTGCCGCCTCTCCAATACTAGAGCATGGTGAGAAATGGACTATTATTGATATGCAAGTCAACACCTGAATACAGTAGCTATTAGTATGGAAATAATCAACTTTTTATGTTGTGTTGTCAAATGTTTGTTTTTCTCCATTTGTGTTTTTCTAAATATAGCTTGACACGATTTTTCAAATAAATAGGCCAAGTTGTTATATTGTTTTTTGGAAATATATTTTTCTGGGCAGTTAATAACTTGATTTCCTCCACAGAACAGTGCTTGTGTAGTGGCACATGTTTAACGAGACTTAAAGAGACAGTATATAGTACCTGTCACCTGGAAAGTTTTGGCGAGAGTTTTATTGAAAACGTTGACCCTATCTCTGTCAGTTCAGAATCTAAAGTTGTGGGGATGCTATGATGCTCCTTTTAATATGTCAGCAAGGGTGTGATATTATTGCAATTATTGTGTCTTAGGAGTCTTGTTTTCTTCTTTCTGATCCTAGGTATTAGTGTATGTGTTTTTTTCCTTCTCACTGCCTTCACCAACCCTCCTTGTATTGCCAGATTGAAAGACACAGACCACCCAGTTGGTGGGCATATAAAGAGGAGGAAAGATGAAAACGTAGAGGCAATAGAGTATAGAGAAGATGTTACAGTGTTACACTGAAAACTCTATCATTCCAAATATGCATGTTTTTTTCGATTTTGGAACGCCATTTAGGAGATGAGAGGGAGATGGTAGAGGAACTGATGAAGTGGTGCTTTATAAGGTGTTGTAACTGCAATAACATGCAATCCCATTGTCCCTCTAGGGCTTTGTCGTTGAGCAGTGAGGCATGAACATACCTAAGAACTAGTGTGTGTGTGTCTATATGTGTTTATATGTGTTTGCAGGTCTACGACCAGTCACAGAGGGCTAATTAGGTGTAATAGTCTAGTAACATTGTGGTGGTAGGTTTTAGTAATATTGTGTGTGTGTGTGTGTGTGTGTGTGTGTGTGTGTGTGTGTGTGTGTGTGTGTGTGTGTGTGTGTGTGTGTGTGTGTGTGTGTGTGTGTGTGTCAGGATTCCCCAACTGCCGGCCCACGGCGGTTTTATTTGGCCACCAAGTTTTCTGAGCAAAAAAAAAATAATATATATAGGGTGTATATTAATATTTTTTTGTTGTTGTTGAATTTTTATTGTTTGACATGAGACTGTAAAAACACCAGGAAATCAGATCCAAGCGATTATAATTTTGGAAATATGTTCACAAGTATTGCCACGAATAATAGAGAGACATGATCGTATACAAATAATAAATGATAATTGATTGGATTTATATAGCGCTTTTCTACCAACTGAGGTACTCAAAGCATTTTACATACAGTGGTGGGAAAAGTACCCAATTGTCAAACTTGAGTAAAAGTAAAAATACCTTAATAGAAAATTACTCAAGTAAAAGTACAAGTCACCCAGTTAAATACTACTTGAGTAAAAATCTAAAACTATTTGGTTTTAAATATACTTACGTATCATAAGTAAATGTAATTGCTAAAATATACTTATGTTTTAAAAGTAAAAGTATAAATCATTTCAAATTCCTTATATTAAGCAAACTAGACGGCACCATTTTCCCCCAAAAAATATTTCAAATCCAACACTGACACAATTTACAAATGAAGCATGTGTTTAGTGAGTCTGCCAGATCAGAGGCAGTAGGGATGACCAGGGATGTTCTCTTGATAAGTGAGTGAATTGGACAATTTTCCTGTCCTACTAAGCATTCAAAATGCAACAAGTACTTTTGGGTGTCATGGAAAATGTATGGAGTGAAAGGTACATTATTTTCTTTAGGAATGTAGTGAGGTAAAATTCAAAGTTGGCAAAAATATAAATAGTAAAGTAAAGTACAGATACCGCAAAAAATGACTTACTTTCAAGTATTTTTACTTACGTACTTTACACCACTGTTTACATAGTATGGGGAAACTCACCTCATTCACCATCAATGTGTAGCACCCACCTCAGTGATGCACGGCGACCATTTTTGTGCCAGAAAGCTCACCACGCATCAGCTATCAGGTAGAGAGGTGAAGAGTGATATATGCCAATTAGGAATGAGGAGGTTGATTAGGTGGCCATGATGGAATGTAGCCAGGTTGGGAATTTAGCCATCACATCGGGGTGAACACCCCTACTTTTACAATATGTTCCATTGGATTTTGAATGACCACAGAGAGTCAGGACACTAATTTTATCGTCCCATCCGAAAGACGGCACACTACGCCAGGCAATGTCCCCAAATGTAATCAAGTTTTGAAAATATTCTATTTTAGTAAAATATTATATGTGTTTAGGCTTCTTGCAGTCAATTTGCAATCTAAAAATATTTGTTTTATTATGCCCTCTGACCAGCCACTCAATAAATAAATTGGCTGGTTGGTGAATCTAGTTGATGATCCTTGCTATACAGTGCGTTCAGAAAGTATTCAGACCCCTTTACTTTTTCCACATTTAGTTACGTTACAGCCTTATTCTAAAATGGATTCAATTTTTAAAAATCATCATCAATCTACACACAATACCCCATAATGACAAAGTGAAAACAGGTTTTTAGAAATATTTGCAAATGTATTAAAAATAAAAAACAGAAATACCTTATTTACATAAATATTCAGACCCTTTGCTATGAGATTCGAAATTGAGCTCAGGTGCATCCTGTTTCCATTGATCATCCTTTAGATTTTTCTACAACTTGATTGAGTCCACCTGTGGTAAATTCAATTGATTGGACATGATGTGGAAAGGCACACACCTGTCTTTATAAGGTTCCACAGTTGACAGTGCATGTCAGAGCAAAAACCAAGCCATGATGTCAAAGGAATTGTCCGAAGAGTTCCAAGACAGCATTGTGTCGAGGCACAGATCTGGGGAAGCGTACCAAAACATGTTTGCAGCATTGAAGGTCCCCAAGAACACAGTGGCCTCCATCATTCTTAAATGGAAGAAGTTTGGAATCACCAAGACTCTTCCTAGAGCTTGCTGCCTGGCCAAACTGAGCAATTGGGGTCAAGGGCCTTGGTCAAGGAGGTGACCAAGAACCTGATGGTCACTCTGACAGAGCTCCAGAGTTCCTCTGTGGAGATGGAAGAACCTTCCAGAAGGACAACCATCTCTGCAACACTCCACCAATCAGGCCTAGGTAGAGTGACCAGACGGAAGCCACTCCTCAGTAAAAGGCTCATGACAGCTCGCTTTGAGTTTGCCAAAAGGCAACTAAAGGACTCTCAGACCATGAAAAACAAGATTCTCTGGTCTGATGAAACCAAGATTGAACTCTTTGGACTGAATGCCAAGCGTCACGTCTGGAGGAAACCTGGTACCATCCATACGGTGAAGCATGGTGGTGGCAACATCATGCTGTGGGGATGTTTTTCACCGGCAAGGACTGGGAGACTAATCAGGATCGAGGGAATGATGAACGGAGCAATGTACAGCGAGATCCTTGATGAAAATCTGCTCCCTAGCGCTCACGTCCTCAGACTGGGGGCGAAGGTTCACCTTCCAATAGGACAACCACCCTAAGCACACAGCCAAGACAATGCAGGAGTGGCTTCTGGACAAGACTCTGAATGTCCTTGAGTGACCCAGCCAGAGCCCGGACATGAAACCAATCAAACATCTCTGAAAATACTTGTTCCCTATCCAACCTGACAGAGCTTGAAAGGATCTGTAGAGAAGAATGGGAGAAACTCCCCAAATACAGGTGTGCCAAGCTTGTAGTGTCCTACCCAAAAAGACTCAAGGCTATAATTGCTGCCAAAGGTACTTCAACAAAATACTGAGTGAAGGGTCTGAATACTTATCTAAATGTGATATTTCACTTTTAGATGTTTTATACATTTGCAGAAATGTATAAAAACCTGTTTTTGCTTTGTCATTGTGGGTTATTGTGTGTAGATTGATGAGAAAAAAAATATTTAATCCATTTTAGAATAAGGCTATAACGTAACAAAATGTGGAAAAAGTCAAGGGGTCTGAATGCTTTCTGAATGCACTGTATGTGTTTATGTGCATTTGTAGGTCTGCAACCAGTATAGTTGGGTCTAATAGTGTAGTAACATTGTAGTGATATGGTGTAGTAATATTGTGTTTGTTATTGTAGATGTGGGTGTGTGTATGTATTTGTGTGTGTGTGTTTTGGTAGTGAAGTGTGGTCGTTGATGGTCTGTGAGTCATCGAGTCTGGTAGCCTGTTTGTTTTCTTTTGACCCCACCTCTTCCTCTGCCTGCCCAGAACTAGAAGGAATGTGTGACCCCAGTGTTCTTAAGGTCAAGTCTGCCTGCCAAACACAGCCACTGTCCAGTACCCACAGACTGCCTGTCCCTGACACCCTATTGGGTTATGGGGGAAGGGTGCACCAAGAGATGAAAGACAGAACAAATGGAGAGAGAGAGAGAGAGAGAGAGAGAGAGTGTGATAGAGTGCATGTCTATATATGCGTGTCTTTTTCAGAGGTCAGGGTTGTAAGAGGTTTTAGGGACCATTGTCCTCTGTCCTGTGTTGCCGTGGAAACAAGGTAGGCTGCTCAGTGTGGCTGGTGTAGTCTTGCAAGCCAGGGGAATTTGGGTGTGGGGGGGCAGAGTTGACAAGGACAGAGACAATAAAGAGTGAAGTAAAGAGGGAAGAGAGGGGGAGTTTGGATGATGAGGTGGTGGAGAAGAGAATAAAGAGGCAAACTGGGCCTTGATCTGATGTTCACCTGACAGCATGGTCTCCGAATGTATAGATGTTATCTGAGGGCTTCAGTCCTATCTGCTACTACTTGCAAAATCACAATTCTCAGAGGGACAGAGGCATTTCATTTACTCGTAGTTGTTACCTGTATGATGGATTTGCGTCAGTTGCTATTCTTTGCTACCCACTGATCATCATTTGCGTGTCAACACTCACTGTCAGATAAGGTTGACTGGTGGAAAACACTCTCAAGAGAGCGTTCTGAGCAGTGCTCAAATAGATTTCACTGAGTTTTATGAACTGAAAGTAGTAAAAGTGTGTTAAGTAGATTCAAAGCTCTGTCTTGCTCAATATTCCAATAACTAAGTCAACTTTCTCTCTTGTCTTCTTTCTCTACTTTTTTCAGATGACCAGTTGGCAGTGAAGTCATTTTCCTTTCCTTTGACCACAGACTCCTCCTCCTCTTCATCTTCCTTCTCTCCTCAGAGCTACCACCCCCCACTGGCTCAAGGTCCCAACTTCAGGGGGCTTCACACCCCCTCTCTACCAAGCGAGGGCTCCCCCCTCTCCCGCTCCCCCTGCCAGCCCACTCCCTGCCCCATCTCCTTTGCAGACCCCCAGTCCTCCCTCTCCCCTGACTTCCCCGATCCCTCCCTCTCCTCCCAGACAGTCCTGAGCCTCCCCGACCTCACCTCCACGTCACCTTCCAGTCAGACCCACCCTCCCCGCTCTCTCATGGCCTCTCCCAAGCTAGGCGTGTCAGCCACTACCACCTCCTCCTCCTCTTCATCAGCCTCCCTCTGCCCCCCGCCCCACCCTGGCAGCCCTAGCCCCGTTCCAGAGGGCCCCCCCAGCCCCGTGACGCCCTCCCCAAGCCCGAGCACTGCCTCTGCCCCTCCACCCCGTGCCCACCTTAGCATCGCAGTGATCCTGGAAGAGCTGCGGGTGCTGCAGCAGAGGCAAATCCACCAGATGCAGATGACGGAGGAGATCTGCAGGCAGGTGCTGCGGCTGGGTGGGGCCTCCTGTGCCCTGGAGGTGCCCCAGATCCTCCTGCCTCCTCTGCCCCAGCTCTGTCTAGAGGGCAGTGAGAGGACCTCCAGTCCTCCCCAGCCTACACCCACTCAGCCTCCTAACACTGTAGCCCCTCTCTTGGCCTGCTTCTCCACCCTGCTCCCTCCCCAGCCGGCCTCCAAGCCCTCCAAGCCCAGCCACAGCCTGTCCCATGTCCTGCGTCCACACAAGCCTCAGATGGAGGGTGCAGGAGGGGCTACTGGGTCTTATCTTTACCCTGGGACCAGTGTCCGCCCTTCCTCCTCCTCCTCTTCCTCCTCTGCCTCGTCTGCCATCTCCACCATGGCTTCCTCCAACTACCCCCTGGCCCTCTCCCTGGCCTTGCCCACTCGTTTCCTCCATGAGAAATCCCCCAACACCACCTTAACCAGTGGCCACAGTGGTCTGTCCTTCCTCACCCCGCCCCTGCCCACCACTGCCTCTATGGCACCCCCCTCCTCTCAGGAGCCCCACCTGTCTGTCTCCTCAGCGGGGTCCTCGTCCTCCTCCCTGGGGCGTCTGCAGCATGCCTGTCGGTTCTGTGGGAAGCTGTTCAGCAGTGACTCGTCCCTGCAGATCCACCTGCGCTCCCACACGGGTGAGAGGCCCTACCAGTGCCCTGTCTGCCTCAGCCGCTTCACCACCCGCGGCAACCTCAAGGTGCACTTCCTCCGCCACCGCGAGCAGAACCCAGAGCTCTCGCTCTCCCTCCTCCCCCCCTCCCTATTTGGAATGGGTATGGGACCAGTGGGGGGGTCTGAGCCCCAGGGTCAGCCAATGAGCAGCACTGGTCTGAGCGTAAGCGCAGCGCAGGCTCAGAGGCGTCGTAAACGGCGAGCTGAGGATGACCCGTATGGAGACGGTATGGAGGTGGATGGTGCCGGAGGGGGCTTTTCTCTGGGGGTGTCCACCAGTGCTCCCCCCTCTTCACTTCCCCTGCCCCCCAGTGTGGACCTGGCCCTCATCTCCACCGCCCACTCCCTCCTGCGGCTCAACCAAGCCGCTGCTGCAGCTGCCGCTGCCTCCATATCCTCTGCTGCTTCCTCACTCACATCCTCTTCTTCCTCCTCTGCGTCCTCCTCCCTCGCCTCCTCTCACCTCTCTGTTCCCTCCTCGGCCGCCTCCGCCATTGCTGGGTTCTTTAAAGGGGCCAAGCAGCAGTGCTTTGATGAGAACACGCCCCCTCACCTTCCCATGATGTCTCACTCTGCTTACTCCCAGCTGGCCCACCTCCCTAAACTCCTCTTCCCCTCTGGTTCCCCCCACCATCACCCTGCCTTGGGCCTACTCCGCCCTCCACCCCCTGCTCCAGGCTCTTCCCACCTCTCCTCCACCCACTCTCAGCTCTCCTTCCCCTTCTCCCACTACCCCAAAGCCCAGGCCTTCACCACCTCCACCTCCTCCTCCACTCCTTCCTCAGACACCTCCAAGCTGCAGCGACTGGTGGAAAAGCTGGAGAAGGAGCCTCCCACCTCCGCTTCCTGGGCCTCCTCCTCAGGGGAGACCTCTCACAGCAGCATGGCCTCCGCTGGGTTGTTCAGCAGCGGCCTCATGGGTGCTAGTACCTCCAGCACCTACGTGATGGCCTCACCATCATCCTCCACCCACGTCCCCACCTCTGTCTCCAACTTCACCAGAGAGATGGTGGCCGCTCTGGGCATGAGTGCCAACGGGGGCAGCGCTCTGGCAGGCGCCATTCTCCCCGGCCTGGGCATCATGAACACTGGCTCCCTGGCCTCCAACCAGTGTGGGGTGTGTCTACGTGTGCTGAGCTGCCCCAGGGCACTGCGTCTGCACCAGGCCACCCACCTGGGTGAGCGCCCCTTCCCCTGTAAACTGTGTGGACGCTCCTTCTCCACCAAGGGCAGCCTGCGGTCCCACCTGGCCACCCACCGTGCCCGCCCGCCCAACTCCCGTGCCCAAAACTCCTGCCCACTGTGCCAGCGCAAGTTCACCAACGCACTGGTGCTGCAACACCACATCCGCATGCACCTGGGAGGGCAGCTGCCACCGGAGGGCGCTCCGGAGTCTCTGTCAGAGCCAATGGCAGAGCCAGACGCTATATTCCAGTCCCAGCCCCAGCCCCAGCCCAATGACACCTTCAATGTCTCTACTGAGAGCTTCACTGCAGCCTCAGGCAGCCAGTCAAAGAGCTCAGCAGCGTCCACCCACATTCAAACCCTAGTAGGAGGCTCTGCCCCCATATCCGTCAGTGTGGCATCACCAGCGTGTGTCGGGGAGCCAAGCAGATCTCACTCCTCCAGCCCCGACCTGATCCCGCCCTCTGACCTCAGCCCTGACCCTTTCCTAAACCCCACCTCACATACCCCTCCGCCTGGCAGCGCCGACCCCCCGGTCTTGTGTGTCAGCGTGCCCTCCCCACCTCCAGCCCTGGGCGACTCAAGCTCCCCAGTCAGTGATGGCAAACATGCGGAACTCCTTGATACAACCATTGATACTCCAGCCAGTAAGACAAGCCCTGCTCACACTTCCTCCAGTGTTCTCAAAACCACCCCTTTGTCCAGTCTCATGATGTCAGACTGTCTATTGGGTGAGAATTCCCTTCCTCTCGATGTCTTCTTCCCTGGCCCAAGATCAAACCTGGAAGATCTACTGAGCACTCCAACACTTGGTGCCCCAGTAGCACACCCTAGCCCAGCCCCCTCCTTTACCTCTGTCCTTAGCCCAGAGTACCCTAAAACCTACCTAGCACCCACACTAGACCCTGAACAGCCTACTAAACCCAACACCCCAGAGCCCACAGAGGAAGACAGGGTTGAAACCTCCCCACCTGCAGCACCAAAGCAAGCCCCTGTGCTTGATATGGACCACAGAATGGCACCACTGTCAGAGACTACAGAGACAGGCAACACTGAGGCTGGGGATGTTCCCCAGAAAGCTGTCGCCTACACCAGGGAGACGAGGCTGGGGGCGTACCTCAGCTCCCATGGGAAGGAGGATGGGATGGGTGGTGTCAGAGACCGACTGGAAGGCCCTGTTCCGATCAGTCTGGCTCCCACTCTCCCCCCTCCCATTTCTCGCCCTGAGAAGAAGACCTACAGCTGTGTCGAGTGTGGGAAAGAGTATGCCAGCCGCAGTGGACTGAAGGTAAGAGAATGGGGGAGAGAATGATGTGGGTATAGATTGGTGTGGGGTTGGTAAAAAACTTGGCCCTCTCTTATGGACTACATGTTTAATGGACTACATGTTTATAGCTGCTTTGAAGTGGTTTATTCATCTGTGGAATTGTACATTCGATGTCCAAAACATTGCAACCTATGAACCTGACATTACTTCTAAAACTAGTTTGATCCGATAGTTGGTTTTCAGGTTACATTGAACTGAAACATTCACTGATGAGAAGGCTCCGTCCAGACTGAGGTGAATCAGTCAAGCTAAATGTTTGTGATATAAATGCTATATCCAGCCAGGGTGACTCAGTGGTTGGTCGGAGTGGCACTTATTAAATCTGTTATTTTCATGTTCATCCACAGGGACACATGAAGCATCATGGAGGGGTTGTCAAGGCAATACGTCCCCCTGTACGGAGCGGGCGCTCAGCGTCTGAGCGACTTCCTGCTAACACACCTACAACGTCCTCCACCCCGCCAGCCACCAGGAGCAACGTGGGCTTCTGGAACCAGTACCAAGCCTTCCTCAACACCAGCAACGACCCGGCAGACGACCCAGCACAAGGCCCGACCAGTGGCAGCCAAGGAGAGGATGGGGAGATGCCCCGATTGGCTGAATCTCCTGTTAGATCCCAACTGTCAAAAGAGCCGACCACTGGGAGGGGCTCAGGGGAGGGGTCTGATGAAGGGCCTACTCTAGAGTCAATGTGATTGGCTCTGTGATGCTCTGGTGCTCTCAATGGACATTCACTGTTCCTTAGGGTCAAATCATGGGCTTTTGTATTGTATTGCTTCCAAAATAATTTGAGTAGTCTGTCGGTTTGGTAGTGCCTGAGTAAATTGCTTAGTTAGTTTGTGAAAACTGTAAGTTGGCCATCCTGGCCTTTTGTTTTAAACGAGGAGGAAGCTGAAGGATGCAAACAGATGACATGACTCCAGGATTGAGAGCTTGAGGAGGCCAGAAGTCACTGTCAAGATGATGAGAGTTGGAGCTGGTTTCTAGAATGAGAGTTCTGTTAGACAGAGCTCTTCTTTAGCAAGTTTTAAAGGTCATTTTCCTGAACAGAGTCTGACTCAATGTTTATTTGATAGATAGAATCTCTAATGAAAATGAGGCAAGGTAGAGAGGAAGTAACACTGTTCACACATAAACAATTCCTTCATTCAAACATAAAAGGGTAAGGTAGGTGGAACATATTGGGAGGGGTCACTAAACTAAACTTGTACAGTAGCTTCAACCCTGACAGTCTATGGAGATGCAGTCTCTCCTCCTCAACCTACTAATGTACAAAACCTAATCTTTTATGTCATGGTGAATAACTCTAGATTACTCCAGACTCTTCTTCCAACTGATGGGCAGAGAAGCGCAGAGTAGAGGAGGTTGTGGTCTGCCAGGTAGAGAACGAGACAGTTTCCTGTGTGACCCTTTCCTTTGGATCTTATGAGTAAGCTGATTGTTGTTTGGTCCCACAGTGATGTCCGTTTTCTGTAACTCGTTGTCTTCGGTTCGTGTTGTGTCTTTACTACAAAAAAAGAAAAGAATCAGAGGTGTACGTCTGATATTGTTGTGAGTTGTACTTTCAGTGTATGCCAGAGAATTAAGATTGATTAAAAAAAAGAAACAGATAAAGAAACAACAACTGGGACGGATGACGATGTCCCTGTGTTTTGGACGCCTATCATGCCTGTTCTACATTCTGCCGTAGAGCTGTGTGTTTTGTTGATTTGTGACATACATATGTGTGCGGCACACACTGCCGTTAGTGACATCAAATAAATGGCTACATGCACGCAAGAACATAGTGTGTGCGTGTGGGCATTTCTTTGTGCAAGTGTGTGACCGTGCGTGCGTGTTGGCACAGCACTGTGTAGTAGACCCTAACTGCCTTCATCTTGGCAGGTTTCCTGACACACAGGCGTCACTAATTCCTGCTCTCTTTCAACACAATTCAACTCCTCTGCCTTCTTCTGTGTCTGTCACATCAACCGAAAGGAAGAGAGGGGAAAGAGGCCAGCTGTCCCAACTTCAGCCCCTAATCTCTTCAGCCATGACAACCAGAGCAGCCATGCAGAGTCCCTGTGTGTGTGTGTGTGTGTGTGTGTGTGTGTGTGTGTGTGTGTGTGTGTGTGTGTGTGTGTGTGTGTGTGTGTGTGTGTGTGTGTGTGTGTGTGTGTGTGTGTGTGTGTGTGTGTGTGTGTGTATGCTGCACGTGCATTGTGAATGAAACCTGAATCTCTGTGTGAAAGGTCAGGAGGGGGCTGACGGCTCAGACAGTGATCACAGGCTATTGAGGGTTGCAAGGATAGCCAAGGTGTAAGCATTACAGTTCGAGAGTGTGAGTGCAACTAAACACACACAGATGCACCAGTTACTGAGTATTCTGTGGGTTTGGTGTCTGTGTGGATCTATTTAGCTAGTGCCAATTCATCTAACCACTTACAAAAGAACATTGGTGCATGTGACATACAACTTATCACCACATGCATTACAAATATACTAAGTAGGAAAGATTAGTATGTCTGTACAGCAGGTGGCAGTGTGCACAGTTTCAGATGCAGGTCCAGACTCCAGACAAAGAGGTGAAAGGAGGAGTGGAAGTGGTGGACAGAACAGCCCATAGAATACCCTCAAGTATGACTGTCAAGGCATTATTGTAATGTGTCACTTAACTTCGAGAGTTTGGGCGAAGAAAAAAAAAGACTTGATATACAGTGCTGTACACAACCTTCAGGATTTTTTAAATGTAGTTAGATACGTTAAATAATATAGTACTGGTTAAAGCCACCAGGTGACAGTGTTAGGCCTTCAACATGAGAACTAACTGACCCATTTGGGCTGAGGTAACCTAACTAACAGCTTTTCTCTCTTTCTGGTCCTGACGACAAAAAAACTGTCTGGGAAGGTTTTCTTCTGAATTGTTGAACCAATCCAGTAAATGTGGAGGAGGAGTTAACATGGCGTGTTGCCTTGTTAACCCTTTACACTCATGGGAATTGGCCTATTTGGATAGGGCTAAATTTAAATGTTTCTTACAGATGAAATAGGAAAATGCATAACCTTTATAGAAATTGAAAGGGAACAGTTGGGAGATAGTGGGACAATTATTAGACCAAAGGTGAGGACACAACAGTTCACCTGACACAAGACTGAATCCAAAAACCTACACTGTTGATTTTATTTGCATTTTACATTTACTGTACTTTTCGCCGCATTTGTTGATAACGAAATCTGAAAGTACTCTGCATACATTCAGTAACATGATAAGACTATTCCTGGAAAAGTGGGGTAGGTGCAACATAAGACAAAAAACTAGTGTATCTAAGTGGCCACACACCTCTCAAAAGTGTGCACAGTTCCTAAGCAAGTTCAATGCACTTTTATGACTCAAACAAGAGTTTTTTATTATAAGGTACTTTAAAAAAAATCTCCTAGCTGTGCTGTTTCAGGAACTACAGCAAGTACACACTTGTAGATGTTTTGTTTGGAACACAACCCTGCATCCCCGCCATCGAACAATTACTCTTGTTGTTTACGCAATCCAAAAACAACCCGTTATAAAGGTTGGCATGATTTGAAAGCTTGTTCTATTGCCAACATGACTAGCTAAGTTATAAAAATGTTGTGCGCATAGAAAGGAGTCAGGCGCGTCAGCTGCTGCGAATGTTCTTTTCAATAAACAAACATAGGCTCATTCTGTTTAGAACAACCCAGGGTATGACGCAATGTCATCTTGGAATTGTACATCAAACACAGTGATCATGAACGTTGACGCTGTATATGACATGAGTTTTATGATGTGGAAATGTGAAGTGTACATTTGGACTCACAGGTGTTTGGCTTGCTCGTATGACATCAAAGCGGTATTTATTATAATCCTCAACATATCATCTTTCAAAACACATAGTCCTCTTAATTTTACAGCATTTCCCTCACTCAGACAACAAACATTTAGCAAAAGTTGCCCAATTAGCTGGAGGGACGGAGGAAATGTATTGTCGTGAGCAGTGCTCAAGTGCAGAACGTCTGTCAGTCAAAACCCATACAGCACTTTGAAGCGCAGAGCCAGAGCTCTGACATCATGTGTAGCATATTACTGTACAGCCACTTCCAATTTAGGTGCTTGTTAGTGCCCAAATCTACGATTATCAAGCCGTATACGGGTACAAGTGTAAACGGCTACAGGCGTGCTCTGGAACTTTGGCAACTAGTAAGTATTTTTTAAACCTCCTATGTAGTTCATACATGCATAATCTATGAGCAATTCTGTTTGAAATCAATTAGCCACGAAATCCCTAGTTTGAAAGCAACTGTTTACTTGAATCTGTGCAGCACCATTTTCCCTACATTTTCCTCCCACACAATTCTAGTTCCAGCCAAGGAGGTACAGCCCCTCGCCATTTGAGTAACAGCTAGCAAAATGCACACAGAGCAGAGAAAGAGAGAGAGAGAGAAAGAGCAATGACATGGTGCACATATCTGAACATATGTGACGTAGTTTTCAATTTTCGGGGACCGCTTTTGACTTGTGAGTGCTACATTCAGAACTACTAGCTAATAAGTATATAACATTACTGGAGAATCTTTTTAACATCCAAAAGTGGAAATCTTGTTGCAGGCTCTCTTTCCATTTCTCCTGAAACGCGGATGCATCTGGTTGTTTCGACCCCAATGAGGCTGAGGTGACCCCTTTACCCTCTTTCATTAACAAATATCAACGGCCCATACTACCTACCATTGCATATGCCTGCCTGATGATAACTGTGTCATTTATCTGGGAGAAACGGTCTTCTATCACAGAACATTTGAGCATGTCCCCAGACTAGGCTACCGATGAACATTTCAGAAAAAATGTGAGAGTCTTATTCATCGCTATACCTATTTGCATAATACTTGAAATACATAAACATTTATCTCATGTATTGATACTTTTATGGAATGACCTGATGTGTGACTGTAGACAGTGTTGGTGATAAGCTTACTAACTCGTAATAACTCCTTTATAAAGCAATTACTCAGAGGTAGGCTTACAGAGGCTGACTGGGCACCATTTTCCCTAGCAGAAGACAGCCATACATCTCTGCCAAGGTCATGAGCTAAAAAGTTGACCATACCCCTTCATGCAAAAGCAGAAGGGAAGGGCCAATGTTGAAGGGGGAGGTATTACTATTTTCTAGCAAAGGCCTCGCGGGACTGTCAAACCAGCAGTTGCTGTGTGGCAGAGAGAGAGGGGGTGAAGAAAGAAGAATCAAAACATCCCGACCATCCCGACACAAGGAACATTTAGGGCATAAGCTGAAAATAAATGTATAGGCCTAAAACGCTGAGACTGCGACAAAGAGGAACAAGGTCGTCGTTTATAATTATTGTGGAATGTGAGCTTTTGAAACGTTGGATGCCAAATTATTGAAGCAACCTCTCGCAGCTCTTTAATCAAGTTACTCCTCAGTTTATGTTTACAAATACATCTGGTTTTGATTTTAAAACAAGTAAAGAATGTCCGGCTTTCATCAGCGCAAATTGCTGTTTAAACAATTGTATTTTTGATCCATAATTCTGCATTTGGAAGCGCTCTTCCTACCGGTGTAGCTACTTCAAGAATCAAAGAAAAGTTATACAGGGAAAACAGGGCCTATTTGGTAGTTTTTTGCCTGTGTCGTGGTCGAGGAATGGCATTCCGGGTAGAGGCATTTGCCCAATTGCTGTTGCTCGTGTTGGCATTGGACCTGAGTGTGCAAGGAGCGGCGCCACAGTATCAAAAACCAGAGGTGAGTGAGTAATAGCCTGCTCTTGGGAGGTCACTCGAAAGTAAATAACGGATTGATAGTTTGTTGCCAGATTCATCAGAGTTAACGGTTACCCTGGAGCGATTGGGGTTATGTGCCTTGCTCAAGGGCACAGCGACATATTTTTCACCCTGTCGGCTCCCGGAATCGAACCCGCAGCATTTCAGATTACTGGCACAACGATAGGCTAACCACTTGGCAATATCCTATCTTAAACTATGTAAAAAAAGAATATATGCATCGTGATGTTTTAACCTGTTACATAGCAATGGGCCCTACTGTTAACCTTAAAAGCGCAAATAACTTATTCTTATCCCAAATTGGTAATGATTGCAGAGAGAGACACTGTCTGTCAAGCAGTAAGACTTCTCATTTGGTTTAACATCTGATTTAAAATCTGCAAAATAAGCATATATTTTAAACTGTTCACACATTTATAGTCAAAATTGATGATTCAAAATAGACGTGTTGAACAGATATTTTGATCAATTTCACCCATAGCCAATTGTTATAAACATTTGTGTATTATTCATTTAAAGTGTTGTGTTTCTGTCATACCCAGAGCTGAAAAAATTGGAAATTGAGCTAATCTGATATTTTTCTATTTGTATTATTTAACTTTTATAGCCTAACGGTATGACCTAAGATGTCAAACCTATATGGGCGATATGCGATCAGACTTTTGGAACGCTATAGTCTACCAACTCAGTTCCAAGTGTATCTGAAGCATCACACTCTCCACTTGGTATCGAGACATTGACTGGAAGCTAAATATGTATTTACATTTAAGAGTTATTTTTGAGTTATAGTGGCTGCCATGTTCCCCAGGGTCCAAATCTGGGGTGGCTTCATGCCTATATCTTTTCAGGGTACATACATCGACCTTATGGGGTGAGAAATGTACCCTTGTTGGCGCTTTTAGGGTTAAAAAGTTGTACCCCAAAAGCAAAGAAATAATTTCCCAGGTCTGGGATGTCAGACTGTCAGTAGAACGGGGGGGATGTGGGATGGATCTGACCTCAGCTAAAGGACGCAGACCACAATGATGATGGCTCACATGACAACATTTAGAAATGCTGAGGAGGCAAAATCAAAGAAAAAGAGAAGAAGAAGGCAAATGGGGAGAAATACCATGGTCTCTGTATTGTGGTCAGGTACAGAGGCACTTTCTGAAAGGATAGGGGATTTGGAGTTGCGGGTAGGACCCAACTTCAAAGACATGCGGAAATATAATTGTTGACATCTGTCCTGAGTTAGGGTTGAACTGGGGGAAGGGAGTTTTACAGAGAGAAGGGCTGTGTCTGAAGAGATGATAGTCTGATGGTCAGCAGTGGAGGAGGACTCACCAGCAGTCAGTATCCCTAGTCAGAGAGATATGAAGTTCCTTTGTTTCGATTACAGGAAGTCACCATCATGTTAAACCCCCACGCACCCCATACTCCTACTGACAGACATATATCATTTAGGAAAAGACAGTCGGCTAGCTAGATCATTTATGAAAACAGTTAGCTAAATCATGTCACATGAAGCTCTGACTAGATCACTGTAGATGTCAAATGTCCTTGTGATGTTTTTAATCTGACTGCTGGCGCATGAACTGTAATCTGAGCATACTGTAGGGGCCTGAATTGCAATTCCAGCTGTGCAAATGGAAAGAATAATTTATCTACATTAGGGATGGGAAACAGACTATTGTAGGCACGCGGAACAATTTCCAAATAAAGCAAATCGAAAATATTTTGGAACTCAGTGTCAGGGGAGCGTACTGGCAGTAGAGAAGTCAGACGCAGGAGAGCGAAACTGTGTTTCCAACAGCTCAGTTTAATAATAAAAACCCACCGGATACAGAACAATACAATAAATGGGTACAAAACCCAACGCACACCAGAACATAACGTGCACAAGCACTGACAACAAACAATTGCGGACAAGGACATGGGGAGGAACAGAGGGTTAAATACACAACATGTAATTCATGGAATTGGAACCAGGTGTGATGGAAGAAAAGACAAAACCAATGGAAAATGAAAAGTGGATCGGCGATGGCTAGAAGGTCGGTAACGTCGACCGCCGATAGCCGCCCGAACAAGGAGAGGGACCGACTTCGGCGGAAGTCGTGACAGTACCCCCCCTTGACATGCGGCTCCAGCAGCACGTCGACACCGGCCTCTGGGACGACCCGGAGGTCGAGGCGCAGGGTGATCCGCACGAAGACGGTGGAACTCCTGCAGCATAGAAGGGTCCAACACGTCCTCGACCGGAACCCAGCACCTCTCCTCCGGACCGTACCCCACCCACTTCACGAGATACTGAAGGCCCTCGCCCGACGCCTCGAATCCAGTATGGAGCGAACGGAGTACGCCGGGGCCCCCGGATGTCCAGAGGGGTGTGGAGGAACCTCCCGCACCTCAGACTCCTGGAGCGGGCCAGACACCACCGGCCTGAGGAGAGACACATGGAACGAGGGGTTAATACGGTAATCGGGGGGAAGCTGTAACTTATAGAAAACCTTGTTCACTCTCCTCAGGACTTTAAATGGCCCCACAAACTGCGGGCCCAGCTTCCGGCAGGGCAGGCGGAGGGGCACGTTTCGGGTCAAGAGCCAGACCCGGTCCCCCGGTGCGAACACCGGGGTCTCACTGCGATGGCGATCTGCGTTCTTCTTTTGGCGCGTCACGGCCTGCTGAAGGGAGACACGGACGGCTTCCCATGTCTCCTCCACGAGCCTGAACCAGTCGTCCACCACAGGAACCTCGGTCTGACCCTGATGCCAAGGTGCCAGAACCGGCTGGTACCCCAGTACGCACTGGAAGGGAGAGAGGTTAGTGTAGGAGTGAGTTCTGTGCCATCTCGGCCCATGGCACGTACGCCGCCCACTCCCCCGGCTGATCCTGGCAATAGGACCACAGAAACCTACCCACATCCTGGTTCACTCTCTCCACCTGCCCATTACTCTCGGGATGAAAACCTAAAGTAAGGCTGTATCCCCAGATGCTCCATGAACGCCTTCCAGACCCTAGACGTGAACTGGGGACCCCGATCAGACACTATATCCTCAGGCACCCCGTAGTGCTGGAAGACATGTGTAAACAGGGCTTTCGCAGTCTGTAGGGCCGTAGGGAGACCGGGCAGAGGAAGAAGACGACAGGACTTAGAGAAACGATCCACAACGACCAGGATCGCAGTGTTACCCTGTGAAAGTGGAAGATCAGTTAGAAAATCCACCGACAGGTGCGACCAAGGCCGCTGTGGAACGGGTAAGGGGTGTAACTTACCTCTGGGCAGGTGCCTAGGAGCCTTACACTGGGCGCACACCGAGCAGGAGGAAACATAAACCTTCACGTCCTTAGCCAAGGTAGGCCACCAGTACCTCCCGCTCAAACAGCACACTGTCCGACCGATCCCAGGATGACCAGAGGAGGGTGACGGGTGGGCCCAATCGATCAACCGGTCACGAACAGCAGACGGGACGTACAGACGCCCAGCGGTACACTTGACGGGAGCGGGCTCTGCACGTAACGCTTGCTCAATGTCCGTGTCCAGCTCCCACACTACCGGCGCCACCAGGCAGGAGGCGGGGCGTATGGCAGTGGGATCCATGGGCCACTCCTCTGTGTCATACAGCCGGGACAATGCGTCTGCCTTCACATTCTGGGAGCCTGGTCTGTAGGACAGAGTAAACACAAAACGGGTGAAAAACATGGCCCACCTTGCCTGGCGAGGGTTCAGTCTCCTCGCTGCCCGGATGTACTCCAGATTACGGTGGTCAGACCAGATGAGAAAAGGGTGTCTAGCCCCCTCAAGCCAGTGTTTCCACGCCTTCAAGGCATTTACGACAGCCAACAGCTCCTGGTCCCCCACGTCATAGTTCCGCTCCGCCGGGCTGAGCTTCTTCGAGAAGAAGGCACAAGGGGCGGAGCTTCGGTGGCGTACCCGAGCGCTGTGAGAGCACAGCTCCTATCCCAGCCTTGGACGCGTCCACCTCCACTATGAACGCCAAAGAGGGATCCGGATGGGCCAGCACGGGAGCCGAGGTAAACAGAGCCCTCAGGTGACTAAAAGCCCTGTCCGCCTCAGCTGTCCACTGCAAGCGCACCGGGCACCCCTTCAGCAGTGAGGTAATGGGAGCCGCTACCTGACCAAAACCCCGGATAAACCTCCGGTAGTAGTTGGCAAACCCTAAGAACCGCTGCACCTCCTTTACCGTGGTGGGAGTCGGCCAATTACGCAAGGCTGCAATGCGGTCACTCTCCATCTCCACCCCTGAGGTGGAAATGCGATACCCTTTCTCAGCTTTGACATACAGGTCATGCTCCAACAGGCAACCAAGCACTTTGCGCACCAGGGACACATACTCGGCGCGTGTAGCGGAGTATATCAAAATGTCATCAATATACACCACCACACCCTGCCCGTGTAGGTCCCTGAAAATCTCATCTACAAAGGCTTGGAAGACTGATGGCGCATTCATCAACCCGTACGGCATGACAAGGTACTCATAGTGACCCGAGGTGGTACTAAAAGCCGTCTTCCACTCGTCTCCCTCTCAGATACGCACCAGGTTGTAAGCGCTCCTGAGATCTAGTTTAGTGAAGAAGCGCGCCCCGTGCATTGACTCTATTGCTGTGCCTATGAGCGGTAGCGGGTAACTATACCTAACAGTGATCTGATTCAGACCCCGATAGTCAATACACGGGCGCAGACCTCCCTCCTTTTTCTTCACAAAAAATAAACTCGAGGAGGCTGGTGAAGTGGAGGACTGAATGTACCCCTGACGCAGGGATTCAGAGACATATGTTTCCATAGCCTCCGTCTCCACCTGTGAGAGGGGATACACGTGACTCCTGGAAAGTGCAGCGTCTACCAGGAGATCTATCACACAATCGCCCCGTCGATGAGGTGGTAATTGAGTCCTGGTCTGAATATGCCAAATCGGCATATTCAGGGGGAATGCGCACGGTGGAGACCTGGTCTGAACTCTCCACCGTAGTAGCACCAATGGAAACCCCTAAACACCTACCTGAGCACTCTCGAGACCACCCCGTGAGAGCCCTCTGTGGCCAAGAAACAGTAGGGTTAAGACAAGCTAATCGGGGTAGGCACAGCACCACGGGAAACGCAGGAGAGTCAATAAGGAAAATACCTTTTCTCTCCGTGTGACCCCCCTGCGTCACCATGCCCAAAGGAGCAGTGACCTCCCTAATTAACCCTGACCCTAATGGTCGACTATATAAGGCGTGAACGGGGGAGGGCACATCCACGGGAACAATGGGGGTCCCTAAACTATGAGCTAACGCTCTATCAATGAAATTCCCAGCCGCGCCTGAATCTACGAGCGCCTTATGCTGGAAATGAAGGGAATACTCAGGAAAAGGGACAGACACAAACATATGTGCAACAGAGGGCTCTGGTTGAGAATGGTGCCGGCTCACCTGGGGTGACGCCAGAGCGCCCTGCCTCGATTCCCAGAGGAACCAACCCGGCACCAACCGGCAGTGTGACCTCTGCGGCTACAGATGGTGCACGAGCGGGAACCCCCTCCGGTCTCCCTGCGCACCGTCCCTCCCAGCTCCATGGTTATCGGAGAGGGGGTTTGGGAGGATGGAACCACCAGACCCCGATCTAAACGTCTGCGAGTAGCCAGCAGGTTGTCCAGACGGATGGACAGGTCCACCAGCTGGTCGAATGTGAGGGTGGTGTCTCTGCAGGCCAGCTCCCGATGGACGTCCTCGCGCAGACTGCAGCAGTAATTGTCAATCAAGGCCCTGTTGTTCCATCCCGCGCCGGCAGGCAGGGTCCTAAACTCCAGGGCGAACTCCTGGACGTGCCTCGTCTCCTGCCTCGGATGGTAGAGGCGTTCACCCACCCCTCTACCCTCGGGCGGGTGGTCAAAGACTGCCCGGAAACGGCGGGTGAACTCCTCAAACTGGTCCAACGCCCCATCTCCCTCTCTCCACACAGCGTTGGCCCACTCCAGGGTTTTCCCGGTGAGGCACGAGACGAGGGCAGACACCCTCTCACGACACGATGGAGCCGGGTGGACGGTGGCCAGGTAGAGGTCTAATTATAACAGGAACCCCTGGCAGTTCGCATCCCTCCCGTCGTACTCCTGGGACAAGGAGAGACGAATCCCACTGGGTTCAGGCGGGAAAGGGGCGCTCAGGGGAGACGCCGGTTGTGTTGGTGGAGGCGCTGGAAGAACTCCCTGTCTCTTCCAGCGGTCCATGGTCTGGACAACGTGGTCCATGGTGGTGCCAAGATGGTGTAGTATTGCTGCAAGCTCCTGGACGCGCTCCTCCACTCCTATGACCGGGGTACCGTTTCCTGCTGACTCCATAGTTAGGTCGGAGATTCTGTAAAGGTGTTTAACTGGCGGCAGAGAAGTCATACGCAGGAGAGAAATAACTGTGTTTCCAACGGTGCAGTTTATTCACACAAAAAAACACAGGAAAACATAACAATAAAAATCAATGGGTAACATAACCCGACGCACACCAGTGCAGATGTACACATACACTTACAATAAACAATCAGCGACAAGAACATGAGGGGAAACAGAGGGTTAAATACACAACATGTAATTGATAGGATTGGAACCAGGTGTGATGGAAGACAAGACAAAACCAATGGAAAACGAAAAAAGGATCAGCAATGGCTAGAATGTTGGTGACGTCGACCGCCGAACACCACCCGAACAAGGAGAGGGAACAACTTCGGCGGAAGTCGTGACAATAGTAGAATACACAAGGTGTAATTTTGAAATGTGATTGTGCATCAGCTGTTTTTCTCTTGTTATATTAGTCACTGACAGTCACTCAATTAGCCCATGTCAGCTGAAATGTTTCAGAATGGTAAATTAGTCTAGCGGCCAGCTATCTAAACTTGTAGTAATCATGGTCGAATTACCGACAGGGGTGGGCCCCATTGATTTTGTTAGTCATTGTCACTCATATATCATATTAAAAACCGCAAACCTTTCTCTCCACCCCTCTCCACCTGGCATAATTTGTAGAATTGCGTGAAATTAGCTGTTAAATTGTATTTTTTCTCTCGCCTTGGGCTGGGTGATATATTTTACTATATATCGGTATTGATACATGGACCACTTTGGGTTTTTACTTTACGTTAACCGTATTGACATTTCTGGTTTGTTAAATGTGATACGCAACTCAGGAGGGTGTAATGTCAGTTTTTATAGTTTTCTCCGTTTCCTAGTTGTGTCGTCTTTCTCCCTCCTTCTGCATGTCGCTTCCCACACCAATCCCTGCTCCCTGTCACTCAAGGTGAGAGCAGTTGCTCTGAGTTACAAACACTTTCTTGCTGTTCACTGCAGTCTGCATGGTCAGGTAGATGCAACAAGATGTTGGTGAAAACAATTCTGATTCCCACAAGTGTTCTACAATTACTCTATTAGACCTATATTACTCTCTGCTAGTTTGTCTTTTCTTAGCAAGTTGTGACTAAAATAAATGTTGTTAGCCGCTAATGCTAATCGCTAGTTAGCTGGCTAGTTAGCTTGTTAAATGTACTAAGAGACCAGTGCAGGCTCCTCAGAGGAGAAAGGGGAGGACCATCCTCCTCAGTGAATTTCAGAAAAATACATATAGTGAAACATTAAAAAAGTCTGTGTTTCAATAAATAGCATTCCTGTCTTCTCATCTGTGTCTGGTCTTGGGTTTCCCTGTTCCACTCCGCGGAACAATCATGTCAGTCAACAAGTTTGCCATTTAGACAGATAAATCAGTTTTTTACTTTAGAAGCAAGTAAAGAATGCGCAGCTTTCATCAATGAAAATGGCTCTTTAAACAATGATATATATTTTTTAATCCGGGCCTTTACTACCCAGGCGTTTCTTTACTTTGCGGGTGTCGTGGTCGAGAAATGGCACTGGATAGAGGGAATGGCTGACTGCTGTTGCTCATGCTGGCATGGGACCTGAGCGTGCAAGGCGCCGCACACAACTCTTGGGAGGTCACTCGAAGAGAAATAACATGGATTGTTGGCTTATTGCCAGATTCATCAGAGTTAACGGTTACCCTGGAGCGATTGGGGTTATGTGCCTTGCTCAAGGGCACATGGACATATTTTTCACCTCCCGGAATTGAACTTGCAACCTTTCAGATTACTAGCACAACGCTCTAATCGATAAGCCACCTGCTGCCCATTTGAACACAGCAATCCATGTTTGAATAGTTAGAGGGGCAGTATCCTCTGAAACTATGCATTGCGATGCTCTTACATGATATAAAGCAATAGGCCCTACTGTTAACCGTAAAAGTTCAAATAACATACAATATTTTTAGCTTTAAAGTGCCAAATTGGTAATGATTGCGGAGACAATGTCTGTCGACCATTAACACTTATTTTTGTAACAGTCAAATGGTTTACATTCCGCAAAATAAGCATATACACTATACAGTACCAGTCAAAAGTTTGGACACACCTACTCATTTGAGGATTTTTCTTTGTTTTACTATTTTCTACATTGAAGAATAATAGTGAAGACAACAAAACTATATAATAACACATGAAATCATGTAGTAGTAATTTTAGACTCTTCAAAGTAGCCACCATTTGCCTTGATGACAGCTTTGCACACTCTTGGCCTTCTCTCAAACAGCTTCATGATGAATGCTTTTCCAACAGTCTTGAAGGAGTTCCCACATATGCTGAGCACATGTTGGCTGATTTTCCTTCACTCTGCGGTCCAACTCATCCCAAACCATCTCAATTGGGTTGAGGTCGGATGATTGTGGAGGCCATGTCATCTGATGCAGCACTCCATCACTCTCCTTCTTGGTCAAAGAGCCCTTACACAGCCTGGAGGTGTGATGTGAGTCATTGTCCTGTTGAAAAACAAATGATAGTCCCACTAAGCACATACCAGATGGGATGGCGTGTCACTGCAGAATGCTATGGTAGCCATGCTGGATAAGTGTGCCTTGAATTCTAAATAAATCACAGACAGTGTCACCAGCAAAGCACCCCCACACTATCCCATCTCCTCCTCCATGCTTCATGGTGGGAACCACACATGCGGAGATCATCCGTTCACCTACTCTGCGTCTCACAAAGACACGGCGGTTGGAAACAAAAATCGCAAATTTGAACTCTTCAGACCAAAGGACAGATTTCCACCTGTCTAATGTCCATTGCTCATGTTTCTTGGCCCAAGCAAGTCTCTTCTTATTATTGGTGTCCTTTAGTAGTGGTTTCTTTGCAGCAATTCGACCATGAAGGCCTGAACAGTTAATATTGAGATGTGTCTGTTACTTGAACTTGTGAAGCATTTATTTGGGCTGCAATTTCTGAGGCTGGTAACTCTAATGAACTTATCCTCTGCAGCAGAGGTAACTCTGGGTCTTCCTTTCCTTTGGCGGTCCTCATGAGAGCCAGTTTCATCATAGCGCTTGATGGTTTTTGCAACTGCACTTGAAGAAACTTTAAAAGTTCTTGAAATGTTCCGCATTGACTGACCTTCATGTCTTAAAGTAACGATGGACTGTTGTTTCTCTTTGCTTATTTGAGCTGTTCTTGACACAATATGGACTTGGTCTTTTACCAAATAGGGCTATCTTCTGTATACCACGCCTACCTTGTCACAAAACTGAATGGCCTTACTGAAGAGCTTAGTGACTTTCAATGTGGCACCGTCATAGGATGCCACCTTTCCAAACTGCTTCTGGAAGCAACGTCAGCACAAGAACTGTTCGTCGGGAGCTTCGTGAAATCACCATGCGCAATGCCAAGCGTCAGCTGGAGTGGTGTAAAGCTTGTCGCCATTGGACTCTGGAGCAGTGGAAACGGGTTCTCTGGAGTGATGAATCACGCTTCACCGTCTGACAGTACAACGGATGAATATGGGTTTGGTGGATGCCAGGAAAACACTACCTGCCCGAATGCATAGTGCCAACTGTAAAGTTTGGTGGAGGAGGAATATTGGTCTGGGGCTGTTTTCATGGTTCAGGCTATTAGCCGATTCCAACAGGGCCAAGCCACTTATTTCCAGTGAAGGGAAATCTTACTCCTACAGCATACAATGACATTCTAGATGATTCTGTGCTTCCAACTTTGTGGCAAAAGTTTGGGGAATGCCCTTTCCTTTTTCAGTATGACAATGCCCCCGTGCAAAAAGTGAGGTCCATACAGAAATGGTTAACGGTACCAAAACATTTCTGAATGTGTAGGTCCCCAAGAACACAGTGGCCTCCATCATTCTTAAATGTTAGAAGTTTGTAACCACCAAGACTCATACTAGAGCTGGCCGCACATTTATAGTCAAAATTGATGTTTCAAAATATAAGTTTTTTTAATGTTTGGACAGATATTTTTTATAAATATCGCCCATAGCCACTTTATTATAAACATGTGTGTGCTATTCATTTTAAGTGTTTCTGTGATACACAGAGGCTGAGAAATTGGCAATTAAGCTAGTCTGGTATATAGCCTACCGGTATGACCTAAAATGTCCACGGATATGGGCCATATGTTATTTGTGCGCCAGTGCCATCAGACCTTTGGAATGCTATAACTCAGTTCCAATTGACATCTTTTCACTGTTTCTGTTCTACATTTGGGGTAACTCTCCAACAAACCAAAATATAATATTACCGGTAATTTGAGCGACGTTTGGCCATAATCTTTGCACCAGAACGCTCACTAGTATTGAGAGAGAGATAAACCCTAAATGAACAGTAAATCAAGATCTGCAGGTCTGTGTAATAGACAATTAGACTGGGCTCAATGCAGCTGTTTGAAGACCACAGTACCAGTCAGAGCATGGAAGGTAGGTGTGTCATATATTGTGGCCTCAGGGAAAGCGAGAAAGTGGGCAGAGGATTTCCTCTTTGCTTGAAAACACCTTGTATTGGTCTCACTGCGGCAATACGCCTGCAGCCTGACATTTACGTTTACATTTACGTCATTTAGCAGACACTCTTATCCAGAGTGACTTACAGTAGTGAGTGCATACATTTTTATACTGACAATGACAATAGACAAAGCGAATGACACAGGAAAGGGGAGGAAGGCGGAGGGTCAGCCAGTACGAAGAGGGAACCAGTCTGATGGAAATGTGAATGAGTGGGAAATGACGGAATACAACAGGAAGGAGAGAGAGAATTAGAGGGAAGGAGGTCATACCCCACAAGAAGGAAGAGAAAATAAGTAATTGTGATAATGCAATTTGGGAACACAACAGTTTAGGTTTATGAATGGTGCAATTATGCCATACCCAGTGGGACAGGATGTTAATCATAGGTCACAAATGAATAGTACACTTCCGCAAGCAGGACTGCTGGGTACAAACATGGCCACCAGCCTACATCCCAGTGACCAGGAAAGTTTCCTGACCATATGACCTGAACAGGAAATACTCAGGATCTTAGTTATAATCTTATGATAGGTCAAGTCATCTATTCATTAAAAAAACTCTGGCCCCAATTGTTATTAATGATACGATATTGAAGGATATTAAACTTTGACCATCTCCTCCATTTTCTTGTTTTTGAATTTGAGCAGAGCATTCTCTGTTATGACGAAGTACAGATATGCAAATAGATTGGCTAATGCTGAAAGGACTTTGGCAACAGTGTGATGTTTTTCAGATTTTACTTCATCTGTTGCTCAATCTTGTTGACGTTGGCGAGCTAGAGGACTGTTTGCTTAGACAGCCGCTGGCAATTCCATACACACTTAGGTAGAGAAAAGTCAGAGGTCAGGGAGGTTTATCAATAACATCCACATAATGTTGCAACACCACCCAGAAACACACATTTATGATTAATGACTCTGATGATGTGTGTTTGTGTGTGTGTGTGTGTTTGTTTGTGTGTGTGTTCTGATTTGTAGTAGTGTGTTCTGTAGCTCCTAAACCAAGTGTCTTGTATGGGCCAGAGCATTGTGCCTGTATATTGTGTATATAGCTATGAGCTATGAGCCTTCTTTCTCATGATCAGTTGTTATGTTTGTGTGTAGTCATTGGGGCACACTAAGTTGATCAGTGATCTGGAGCACTGAGACATATTCCCTGTAAGGCGCCTTCACTGTCGACCAGAGTTTTATTTCCATTGGCCCAGAGCAAACGGAACAACTGACTTCGTTTTTTCTTCTTCTTTGAAATGTAATTCAGTCATCTTTCTCTATTTCTATGCAGGGGCGTGAGTGCACACGCACACGCACACACACACACACACACACACACACACACAAACACACACACACATATCCTTTGAACTCTCATTTTTAAGGCCAGGGAACATCCTTACCTCTAAAATGTGTAGGCCTATTAGTTTGTTACTTTGTTCACGTAAAAGTCTAAATACTAGGTCTGACTCACTCAACTAAAGTAAATAAAGGGACCACTATAACTGCCCACTCTTTTAGGCTTCGGTGATCAAAACTGTTACAGTCAGAAGTTGCGTACACGTACAGTGAATAACACTTAAAGACGTTTTTTATGGACCCACCAATGGGACCATATATGGGAGGAGTGGGACTCACTAGGCTTATGGTTGAAAGAAGTGTTCAGTGTTACTGAATGTCTCTTTTGCACGTACATCCATTTTAAATACAGTCTAACAACATACACTATGAAAGACCCAGATAAAAGACGAACAAAAGGTATAGTGGCCTGAGAAAGAGCTGCTGTGGCCTTATACCATGCATAGAATTGAAACTTGTCCTGAAACAAACTCTTCCTCTAGACATGTCCTCCCACCTCCATTATATTTAAACCATCGTAACCCATTAATTACACACTTCGCCATCCCCGTCTCTTTCATGATGCTCATCTACCTCTCTCCACCTCACTCCTTCATACGGATTTACAATACTGTAATACAGTGAGTTCCCCCCACCCACACACAAAGTATAATGCAACTGCTGACATATAACTGGAGTACAGTTTGATACAAAGAAAATGCTGAAATTACATAATTACTAGTTAATTAAAAGTGTTGTTTTTGTTCATATATTCATTGTGCTCCTGGAACATGTACAATAACCTACCAGGCAGTTACTGTACACTAACGATGTACTGACTGTGCACTGGGTGTGGTTGTTCACAATTATTTACCCTCAGGCCTCTGGGTTTTCCGTAAGATAAAAGAGAGGGAGAGTGGGAGGAGGAGTGTGGAGAGAAGACGACAGGGAGACGGGAATGTGGGGGAGGGGGTTTGATTTTGGTTTGTATGGGATCACAGAGAAATTCTCAGTAAAATGACTGACTGTGCTGTTTCACAATACACTGACAATGTTAATGCAACAAAAGAGCTGAATAGTTGAAGGTCAAACATGCAGCCAAACAATCCATATTTTAAAGTTGTGAAAAACACTTCCTGGGTGTGTGCTAACTTATTGCTAGCTTATTGACAATGTTCAAGTCAGGGTGTGTTCAGTAGAGGATATCAGATAGCTGGGTCTCAGGTTTACCTACCTCACATTAGCCACAATGTTGTTTCCAACTCCTGTTTTGGGGGTGGGGGATAGAAAGGGCAGAGCTGAAAATGTATGGGAGAGGTTTGGAACCCAGTCAATGGTTCTGCCACAGATAAAGAGAGGGAGGCACCAGAGTTTGATGAGCTTCCAGGGAAATGCAATGTCAAATATATACTGTAATCATCCGGCCCCTTCTCTAGTGTAGCCCCAGACACTGTAATCTCACAAGGAGAAGCCTGGAAAGCGAGGCCAGTCTAGATCTATAGTGATGTAGGTTAATCTTTTACCTACAGAAGGTTTTTAGTTTCACTGTTAAGTTTTGTCTACCAAGATTTGGGCTTTTCCCTACAAGGGCTTGAGTGAAATCTGAGCTGTCTTTGTATGGTGCCATTTTGTCCTGGTTTGGTTTCAGTGTGTCAGTTTCGGTCAAATTGGCCTTAGTTTCATCCGTCTGGACACAGCCACTGAAGAGTACTGTTTATGTTTGAATACTTTTATAGTTACTCATTGGAATTGCCATTGCCTGTCTGTGGACCTTGTGCTTCTCACGCAGGCCAAAACATATGAAAACATAAATTGGAAGATACAGTTGAAGTCGGGAAGTTTACATACACTTAGGTTTGAGTCATTAAAACTCGTTTAACAACCACTCCACAAATTTCTTGTTAACAAACTGAAGTTTTGGCAAGTCGGTTAGGACATCTACTTTGTGCATGACACAACAAAACAAAGGAGATGATCGTGGACTTCAGTAAACAGCAGAGGGAGCACCCCCCCTATCCACATCAACGGGACAGTAGTGGAGAATGTGGAAAGTTCTCCAGAGGGTAGTGAGGTCTGCACAACACATCACCGGGGGCAAACTACCTGCCCTCCAGGACACCTACACCACCCGATGTCACAGGTAGGCCAAAAAGATTGTCAAGGACTGACATTATTGGAGTCTATTGGAGGTGTACCTGTGGATGTATTTCAAGGTCTAACTTCAAACTCAGTGCCTCTTTGCTTGACATCATGGGGAAATCAAAAGAAATCAGCCAAGCACTCAGAAAAAAATGGTAGACCTCCACAAGTCTGGTTCATCCTTGGGAGCAATTTCAAAAACGCCTGAAGGTACCACCTTCATCTGTACAAACAATAGTACGCAAGTATAAACACCATGGGACCACGCAGCCATCATACCACTCAGGAAGGAGACGCATTCTGTCTCCTAGAGATGAACGTACTTTGGTGCGAAAAGTGCAAATCAATCCCAGAACAACAGCAAAAAACCTTGTGAAGATGCTGGAGGAAACAGGTACAAAAGCATCTATATCCACAGTAAAACGAGTCCTATATCGACATAACCTGAAAGGCCGCTCAGCAAGGAAGAAGCCACTGCTCCAAAACCGCCATAAAAAAGCCAGACTACGGTTTTCAACTGCACATGGGGACAAAGATCGTACTTTTTAGAGAAATGTCCTCTAGTCTGATGAAAAAAAAATAGAAATGTTTGGCCATAATGACCATCGTTATGTTTGGAGGAAAAAGGGGGAGGCTTGCAAGCTGAAGATCACCATCCCAACCGTGAAGCACAGGGGTGGCAGCATCATGTTGTGGGGGTGCTTTGCTGTAGGAGGGACTGGTGCCCTTCACAAAATCGATGGCATCATGAGGGAGGAAAAGTATGTGGATATATTGAAGCAACATCTCAAGACATCAGGAAGTCAGGAAGTTAAAGCTTGGTCGCAAATGGGTCTTCCAAATGAACAATGACCCCAAGCATACTTCCAAAGTTGTGGCAAAATGGCTTAAGGACAACAAAGTCAAGGTATTGGAGTGGCCATCACAAAGCCCTGACCTCAATCCTATAGAAAATTTGTGGGCAGAACTGAAAAAGCGTGTGCAAGCAAGGAGGCCTACAAACCTGACTCAGTTACACCAGCTCTGTCAGGAGGAATGGGCCATAATTCACCCAACTTATTGTGGGAAGCTTGTGGAAGGCTGCCCAAAACGTTTGACCCAAGTTAAACAATTTAAAGGCATTGCTACCAAGTACTAATTGAGTGTATGTAAACTTATGACCTTGGTATTGTGATGAAAGAAATAAAAGCTGCAATAAATCCTTCTCTCTACTATTATTCTGACATTTCACATTCTTAAAATAAAGTGGTGATCCAAACTGATCTAAGAGAGGGAATTTTTACTAGGATTAAGTGTCAGGAATTGTGAAAAACTGAGTTTAAATGTAGTTAGCTAAGGTGTATGTAAACCTCCGACTTCAACTGTAATTTGTTCTTTAAGTCATTGTGGAATGTATATCAAGTCTACTCTGCCTTATTTGCCAACATTCATATCCTACAGATGCAAAGATAGAAGCAGAATCCATGTACTTTACTGGATACAGTATTTCTGACTTATCTGTGGTGTATTCATTCTTCAACCATTCAGGACATTTTAACATTACAGCCTCTTCCTGTTCCATGTTTTAGGTGTGGCTGCAGCAGTATGGCTACCTACCCCCAGGTGACCTGCGGACACACGCTGCCCGTTCCCCTCACTCCATCACCACGGCCATCGCAGCCATGCAGAGGTTCTACGGCCTGACCATCACCGGCTCCATTGACCCCAAAACTGTAGAGTGAGTGCCTCTCACGCTAAACAACTGTTATTGTAAACAAAGGCCGGTTTGTGTGACTAGTCCCTGACTTGTGTTTGTCAGGGCAATGAAGCGGCCACGCTGTGGAGTTCCAGACAAGTTCGGGACTGAGCTGAAGAGTAACCTGAGAAAGAAGCGCTACGCTATCCAGGGCCTGAAATGGGATAAGACTGATCTCACCTTCTGGTAAGTTATCCCTCCAACTGTAGGATAAGAATGAAAAGAACAGCCACAACCCATATGGTGAAGTCATGTAAAGTCATACTAATCCTAGCCAGATTTTCTGAAATTTCCCAGTGATTTATTATGCCGTAAAGATAATCACTGTTTTCCCCGTCTTCTCCTTACTCCCTCCATTTCTATATTTTTCTGTCACTAACTGTGCTCTTCTCTCTCTAACGGGGCTCCCTCTCTCCCTCTTAGTATACAGAACTACACCCCTAAGGTGGGGGAGTATGAGACCCATGAGGCTATCAGGAAAGCCTTCCAGGTGTGGGAAAGTGTGACCCCTCTACGCTTCCGGGAGATCCCCTACAGTCACATACGGGACAAGGTAGAGGACTTTGCAGACATCATGCTCTTCTTTGGTGAGGGTTTCCATGGCGACTCCAGTCCCTTCGACGGCGAGGGGGGTTTCTTGGCACACGCCTACTTCCCCGGTAACGGCATAGGGGGAGACACACACTTTGACTCTGCAGAGCCTTGGACGGTCGGCAACAGTGATCTGTCAGGTAAGTGACCTCGAGTGTTTGGAAGAGGGAGAGGAATGTTGTGATGGGAAATTCACTGGCGGGATGTCAGGTTCAATCTGTTGGGAGTTGCCATGCTCCCCGGGCAGTTGTGAGCGGCAGGCCACAAAAACACATCATGAGCAGGCCCCGACGTGTGTGTGTTTTGAACTTATCCCCAGGGCGTGTTTGTGTGGGGAAAATGCATAATATACAGTTTTTTCTTCTTTTCGTTTTGATGGTGAGATAGAGGCCTGCTATTTACCACAGGGATATCTTGTCAATACTTTAGAAGTTTCCAGCCAGTTCAATTTGAATAGTGCTTTTGCTATACATGCACACATACCATTGTTGTAACAAGCTTAAATTTAATGGGACAATTTAATGTGATGGTGATGACATAGTTCTGTTGGTCTTAGGTAATGACGTGTTCCTGGTGTCGGTACATGAGTTGGGTCATGCCCTGGGACTGGAGCACTCCAACGACCCCTCCGCCATCATGGCTCCATTTTACCAGTGGATGGAGACAGAGAACTTCCAGCTGCCTGAAGATGACCTCAGGGGAATACAGCAAATTTATGGTGAGCACAGGCTAAAGGGAAATGAATTATAATTACTGGTAGTTGTTATACTGTATCTAGGCTATAACTAGGGCGCAAAGTTCATTTGAGTCAGATCACACAAAAAATGAAGGGCCTAGGTATTGATAGTAGTAGAGGATTACATGCATTTCTCTCTCCCTCTACCGTGCAGGGGGTAGATCTGGTGGTGGCCCCCGCCCTCCCCCACCTACCCCACGCTCCCCTCACCACCCACCCAAACCCACTCACACCCCATACAACCCTCGCTTTGGCCCTGACATCTGTGAGGGACACTTTGACACCATCGCCATCCTCCGAGGAGAAATGTTTGTCTTCAAGGTACTTCATTACAGATATGTATAGCTGAAATGAGCTTTGTCATTGCATGTATATTTATAAACTGGGTTGTTCGAGCGCTGAATGATGATTGGCTGACAGCCGGGGTATATCCGACTGTATGCCAAGGGTATGACAAAACATTTATTTTTACTGTTCTAATTACATTGGTAAGCAGTTCATAATTACAATAAGGCACCTCGGAGGTTTGTGGTACATTGCCAATATACCACGGCTAAGGGCTGTGTCCAGGCACTCCGTGTTGCGTCGTACATAAGAACAACCCTTAGCCGTGGTATATTGTTCATATACCACACCCCCCCTGGCCTTATTGCCTAAATATACAGTACCAGTCAAAAGTTTGGACACACCTACTCATTCCAGGATTTTTCTTTATTTTTAATATTTTATACATTGTATGATAATAGTGAAGACATCAAAACTATGAAATAACATCATGTAGTAACCCAAAAAGTGTGTAACAAATCATCATATATTTTATATTTGAGATTCTTCAAATATCCACCCTTTGCCTTGACAGCTTTGCACACTCTTGACATTCTCTCAACCAGCGTCATGAGGTAGTCACCTGGAATGCATTTAAATTAACAGGTGTGCCTTGTTAAAATTTATTTTGTGGAATTTCTTTCCTTCTTAATGTGTTTGACCCAATCAGTTGTGTTGTGACAAGGTAGGGGTGGTATACAGAAGATAGCCCTATTTGGTAAAAGACCAAGCACATATTATGACAAGAGCAGCTCAAATAGTCAAAGAGAAACGACATTCCATCATTACTTTAAGACATGAAGGTCAGTCAATGCGGAACATTTCAAGAACTTTCAAAGTTTCTTCAAGTGCAGTTGCAAAAACCATCAAGAGCTGTGATGAAACTGGCTCTTATGAGGACAGCCACAAGAAAGGAAGACCCAGAGTTACCTCTGCCGCAGAGGATAAGTTCATTAGAGTTACCAGCCTCAGAATTTGCTGCCCAAATAAATGCTTCACAGAGTTCAAGTAACAGACACATCTCAACATCAACTGATTAGATGGGACTGCGTGAATCAGGCCTTCGTGGTCGAATTGCTGCAAAGAAACCACTACTAAAGGACTCCAATTAGAAGAAGAGACTTGCTTGGGCCAAGAAACACGAGCAATGGACATTAGACCAATGGAAATCTGTCCTTTGGTCTGATGAGTCCAAATTTGAGATTTTTGGTTCCAACCACTGTATCTTTGTGAGACGCAGAGTAAGTGAACGGATGATCTCTGCATGTGTGGTTCCCACCATGAAGCTTGGAGGAGGAGGTGTGATGGTGTGGGGGTGCTTTGCTGGTGACACTGTCAGTGATTTATTTAGAATTCAAGGCACACTTAACCAGCATGGCTACCACAGCATTCTGCAGCGATACGCCATCCCATCTAGTTTGCGTTTAGTGGGACTATCATTTGTTTTTCGACAGGACAATGACCCAACACACCTCCAGGCTGTGTACGGGCTATTTGACCAATAAGGAGAGTGATGGAGGGCTGCATGAGATGACATGGCCTCCACAATCACCCGACCTCAACCCAATTGAGATGGTTTGGGATGAGTGGGAACCCAGAGTGAAAGAAAAGCAGTCAACAAGTGCTCAGCATATGTGGGAACTCCTTCAAGACTGTTGGAAAAGCATTCCAGGTGAAGCTGGTTGAGAGAATGCCAAGAGTGTGCAAAGCTGTCATCAAGGCAAATGGTGGCATCTTTGAAGAATATAAAATATATTTTGATTTGTTCAACACTTTTTTTGGTTACTACATTTATTTATTTATTTTATTTTACCGTTATTTTACCAGGTAAGTTGACTGAGAACACATTCTCATTTGCAGCAACGACCTGGGGAAGAGTTACAGGGGAGAGGAGGGGGGTGAATGAGCCAATTGTAAACTGGGGATTATTAGGTGACCGTGATGGTTTGAGGGCCAGATTGGGAATTTAGCCAGGACACCGGGGTTAACACCCCTACTCTTACGATAAGTGCCATGGGATCTTTAATGACCTCAAAGAGTCAGGACACCCGTTTAACGTCCCATCCGAAAGACGGCACCCTACACATGATACACATGACCCTACATGATTCCATGTGTTATTTCATAGTTTGGATGTCTTCACTATTATTCTACAATGTAGAACATTGTAAAAAATTAAGAAAAACCCTTTCCAAACTTTTGACTGGTACTGTATATTTAGTTTGTACAGGTATTATCCATGTCTCTCTCTCCTCTAGGATAAGTGGTTCTGGAGAGTCCGTAACAACGCAGTTCTGGACGGATACCCAATGCCAATAGGCCATTTCTGGAGAGGCCTGCCATCAAACATCAATGCTGCTTATGAAAGGGATGATGGGAACTTTGTATTTTTCAAGGGTAAATCTGTCCTTACTCTAGAGTACTATTACCACCCCTGCATAATACTATTCTATAGACCTTTATTTTATTTAACATTTATTTAACTAGGCATGTCAGTTAAGAACAAATTCTTATTTACAATGACAGCCTACCAAAAGGCAAAAGCACTCCTGCTGGGACAGGGGGTGGGATTTTAAAAAACATATATAGGACAAAACCCACATCACGATGGGCATCAAAATAGCATGGCAGCAACACATGACAACACAGCATGATAGCAACACCACATGACAACAACATGGTCGCAACACAACACGGCAGCAGCACAACATGGTAGAAGCATAAAACATGGTACAAACATTATTGTGCACAGACAACAGCAAAGGCAAGAAGGTAGAGACAACAATACATCACGTGAAGCAGCCACAACTGTCAGTAAGAGTGTCCATGAAGAAGATATATGGATATATAGAAGACATTGTAATTCTGACTGAGGAAAACCACTCATTCAGATTCTTTCTCTCTCTGTGTAGGAGACAGGCACTGGGTTTTCAAGGAGTCTATTCTGGAGGATGGTTATCCCAAGTCTCTAAAGGAGATGGGCAGTGGTCTACCCAAAGACAAAATAGATGCCGCCCTCTTCTACACCCCCACCGGCAAGACATACTTCTTCAGAGGAAACAAGTAAGTCTCTTTACATCTGAATGTCTCTGTGTGTTTGAATACATCAACATGACATGACTGAGTGGAGTGGGAATGTATACACTAAACCAAGTTGAAAACGTAACATTATGACATTAACTACTGTTCCCTGAAGAAGGGAAACGAGATGTAGCATTTGCACTCTCGCAAATTTGGTTGAAGAATCTACAATCATGTGGGGGGCGTACAATGAGTTATAGCCTGTACCCCGACATCATTGTTCACATTACCCAGGGCGACACTGCGCATGAGCGCCATTAGTCGGAGGAGGCAGCGAGTCTCCCATAAAGCGTCATCTGAGGCCTCATGGACTTGGAGAAATAGGTTATTTTTTAAATATTTTCTTTTATCTCCACCACTCTTGACAACCTTGTGTCTGAATGTGGAGGAGGGACATGTTTTATTGAACTCACATGTGGAAAACACAACACACATCAAACCCAAAAACAATGGGGTTGAAAAAATGTGTTTAGCTGCAAACATTTGCCTGAAGCTCGGTCGACTCTGGGTTCGAGGGCTTCGTCCATCCGTGACGTACCCAAATTGGCAGTGCCACTTAGTGGTACTCTTGTGACCACAGGTTTTTGGGGGGGCTGGTAAGTGAGGACCCGATCTCGTGCCATCCCCAAGCTAGGTGCATGGGGGCTATCACCTTCCAGCAGGACCATCTCTTACCTCGCCTCTGGAAGTGGGGCGGCGCTTGTGTCAGGCAGACTGGCACTCTTCCTGCTTATTTTTGGCCTCGAACCGGGCCTGCATATCCTCTAGGGCCGAACCGAACAACCCTGTAGGAGAAATCAGCTCATTGAGGTACATCTGTCTGTCCCTCTCCGGCACCTGCGAGAACGTCAGCCAAAGATGACACTGTGCCACCACAGTAGCTCCCATTCTCTTCCCGGGCGCTAGAACGGTGCTCCGGGACACGTGCAGAATGAAGTAGACCGTAACACGGATATCATCCAGGAGCTCTGCGTGGGACTCACCTGGGGCCAAAGCCATGCCTCGCTCCTTCAGCATCTCGGGCTGGTAGACCTGCAGCATAGTAAAAGACAACAGTGAACGGGCAGCCACCCCCTCTCTCCTATACACCTTCTCCAGCTGAGCAGCCGAAAAGCTACAGTGCTTGTTAGGGAGTGTAGGATTTGCAATAGCCACGACCTAGCTAGTCAATGGGGATAGGTTAGCCAGCTAGCTTGCCATCCACCTGAGGCGTGTGCACCAGCCCTGTCCCCTTCAGCCCTTCCAGATCCATGAAGGGGGCACACCCATGCAGCATCAGCTTAGCTGAATGCGGGTTGGACTAGGTTGTTGTCAATTCTTCGATGAAATCCAGAAAAAGGGGTAGGTGGTGCTTCCCACCGAACCTTCATGACTTCTGCTGCGGGGGTGAACACGCCCACTTCACCTCCAAACGTATAGGCGCCCTGCGGCACAGTTCTATGAACGATGCGCTGGATACTAAGTTTCCCACCGCTACCCCCGTAGCGTGAGGGGTTGGCTGTCCCAGAACTAAGTCCTCTTTGTCACCCGCGAAATCCCTGGAGCCGTCCAGAGACACCAAGGCAGCATCTGAACATGGGCCATATATGTAAGCAGCCATGTCACTATCTCCCTGTGGGATGCTAGTTCCACCCGTTCTGACCACAGCCCCAAGTCTCTCTCTGCTTCCTGCACCTTGGTCCCAGCCGAGGTACCAGCATTTGGGAAAGGAAAGTCGCCATCGGTAATCCTAGTATCTTTTAGAGAAATACTATAACCGTATGCCTGGGGGCATGATCTCAACCCCGAACCCCGGCTTAGCCATCGTCGTCTTGGTTGCTTTCTTATCCATCTTACTCATTACGCAAATTGAAGAAGAACTATTTGTTTTTGATTAGGAAACTTGTGAGAACAAGTACGAACTTCTCCACCCAACGTCCACGGGGTGAGCACGCTCTACCGCTATGGGACAGTTTAGTTGGTGCAACGTCAGATAGTCTCGTTTTCCCATTTTTTGTTTTAGTTGCGTGAATCGTTCCTGTTCACACTGAGGGGAAGAGCGAAATAATTGAAGGAATGAATCCGAGCCTCACGCTTATCACCTGACCAAGGCGGGGCTTCCAGCGAGGCATGCATTTCATTGTCAGGTGTGATTGTGGATCCTTCAACCGAAGTCGCGAGTATGCGATTCCCCATAGTATGTTGTACTGAAGTTGACTGACTGAAAGGGAACATCATATTTCTGTCATGAATTGCTATTTGGCCAAAAGATGCTTGCTAATTCCCCAAATAAGTACTGCCACCTTTCCTTGTAAGAGGTCTCTGACATTGAGTTGAGAAACACAGAAATGCTACAATTATACTATCCATTGCACATGGTTATCCTGCTGAACTCAGTTAATTAAGAGGCTTAGCTAAAAGAAACATAACATAATTCTGTGTCCGGGAGGCTTTGTCTTTCATTGGCCCACCTAGCTTACATCTCATAACTCAGACCATACCAGCTGAGCAGCCCCATCTTTGGATGAACAATAGACCTGTAGGTGTGTGTCAACACAGACCAGAGGTTTGGAGATATGCAGATGCACTCATGTTAAACTGAAACATGTCTGTCTCTCCCCATGTTAGGTACTATCGTTACAATGAGGACTCACGCTCTGTGGACCCTGAATACCCCAAACCAATCAATGTGTGGCAGGGCGTCCCAGACAATATTAAAGCTGGCTTCATGAGCAGAGACCAAGGTAACCATCCCGTGTGTTTTTGTGTCTGTGCATGGGTGCATGCAAGCGTGCAGTGTGTCTTTTTTTATGTCCTAATCTAAAGAAAACCAATGGTGTTTTTTTGTGTGTTTTTTTTCAATGGATAAAGTTATCCCAAGTTTGTATTTCTTATTTGACATCTTTATCTCGCCACTGTTTTTGGCTCTCAGGACACACCTACTTCTACAAAGCAAATAAGTATTGGAAGTTCAACAACCAGAAACTTCGTGTTGAGCCTGGATTCCCCAAGTCTGCTCTTAAAGACTGGATGGGCTGTCCAGAGGAGGACCCCAAGACCGACGGAGGAAGGGGGGGTGGAGGACATGACCGGGAAGACAGAGAGGAGGATAGAGATGAGACAGAAGTAATCATCATCGAGGTGGAGGAGGAAGGAGGATCTGGCGGAGGGGCAGGTGCGGCGGCAGTGGTGGTTCCCCTCATGCTGTTGGTGTGTGTGATTCTCACTCTGGGGGCACTGCTGTTCTTCCGCAGGTATGGCACCCCACGCCGTCTCCTGTACTGCCAACGCTCCCTACTGGACAAGGTGTAGAAGGGGAGGAGAGGGAGAGGAGAGAAAGGGAGGAGAGAGAGGAGGTTGATGAGTTGAGAGGGACTGTAGGGGAGAGAAGAGAGCAAATAGAGAGTAATGCTAGTGGAGATAAAAAGAGAGAGAATTAAAGTCTGTGGACCGTGAATGAGGGTTAGCCAGAGCAAGATATACTTGTTAGCTATAGCTAAAATATTCCTACCACTACCAACTTACACATGGAAGAGATTCCTTTTGCTCTTCCACTCCCACTCTTTTCTTCCATTTCTGCCCCCTCTGCTCTTCCCTCCTTTCTCTCTCGTTCTCTCTGTGGTTGTTGACTCCAGCTCATCGCTGTTTGTTTAGCCTTTTTAAATGTCCTTTTTTTAGTGGATGTCGTCAGTGTTTGTGTCCTTGCGAATTTCAGCTTTGAACATAATTACGTTCAGTGCCTCCATCTGCCCATTTTAGTGTCTATTGCGTTAAAGAATGCAATCAGCATCATTTCATGTCATGTAATGTTCTGCTCCATGATAGTACATGACGCTAGATTCTGTCAAAGCCTTCTACACATTAAGCGTTGTCTGCTATATCTCAGTTATATCACATGAACTATGAACTGTCTAAAGAGAGGGGGTATATATCAGATAAGTCTATTCACTAAACATTTAATGAAACACAAAAAGTGCTGCAGATAATGTGTGCCCCCAGTCCATCTTTACCACAATTTGATATGTCGATTTCAGAGAGCCAGTATTGAACATAAAAAAGGGAAATGATAAACTAACAGTGTCCATTGGAAGCATATATAACACTAATTTGAAAGCTGAGCAATTTGTCCGTGTCATTAATATTCCTTTATGTCTTGCAGTGTTTTAATGATTATTATTATTATGATTATTATTATCGAGGATGTTGTCATTATTATTATGTCTATTACTGTTGTTATTGTTGTTCTCCATGTATAGAATGTGTCTGTGTACATTGTCATTAAATGTCCTGCTGGACAGGGAACTGCATTTTGAAAGTGGCCTTAATTTTATATTCATTTTAGGGGAAAGTGAATGGGATGGGGATATTATTTTTGAAACTTGCTTGTTTTTCCGTCTCAATGCAATAAATTGAAGATATGGAAATGACTCCTTTTTGTCAATGCACTTGTTTACAGTTCTCAATTCATGGTGCTGTTTTTATTTCAGGGATGAGAGGGTTTACTAGTAGTTAAAACAATAATAATTATATTAATTTTTATGATAATAATGATAACTATCGGAACTATTTGAATAAGATTGTGCCTGTCTTTTTCACTTTTATACTTTTCTTTCAAATAAAATGTTTTGAAAAGTTCTAGCTATATCTGTTATTTATTTTGGTGTTCAGCGCTAAGTGGTCAGTCACAGGCACGCACACTCACACACACACTCAGAGGCACTTTAACAAATGACTTTGTAAAAACATACACAAGCAAAATCTTAACTGAAGCTCATTATCACCTTGGTATTGCATTCACCAATTACCTCTTAACAAACTGTCCACATAGCACTTCCTTATCCGCCTTATTATCATACCGCAACTGGTCCCATACTCACTCTTCCTTTACCTCCAGGGTTCTTGCTCCCCAAAAGCTCCATTGGTGCTTGGAAACTGGCAGGCCTGAGACTGGGTCGGAAAATAAAGGCGACGTCCAAGGATTAAGTGAAAGCAGGAATGAAGAGGATTGTGTAAACGGTTTGGCATTCACAGCAGAAAAACATGTTGGCTATTGTGTGTGTGTGTGTGTGTGTGTGTGTGTGTGTGTGTGTGTGTGTGTGCGTGCGCGTGCGCGTGCACTATACGTGTGTTATATGAGCCAATAAAGCAGGTAATCAAATCTCAAAGCAACAGGCTAAGGCGTTTCCTCTCAGCTAATGGGCCTTTGACAAACAGCCGAGGTGCATGGGAGAGGGCAGAAAGACAGAGGAAATGACTAGTTGACATAAGATATTCTTATGATTAAAGAATGGCGCAATTACATTGATGAGGTACTGTATTTTCCTATTGTGTTAAAACGATTTAGGTTGACCAGCATTTCCATCTGCTCCAGTATGTTGTGAAGTTGAGTTTTGGCCTGGGGAGAGAGTCACGAGGCTCACTCGGTTGGGAGGGGGAGGGAGGGTTAAGTTACGACATCTGGAATTCCGACTGCATCTGAACTGCCAGACACTCAGCAGGACAACAGGATGGGGGATTGGAGGGGGGATTTCCATTGTGTGTGTTCAGTTTATGACTGTGTCTTGCTATACTAACTGCAGAATGAGCTGAGAAAAGAGAATGTGCATGCATACACACACATAAACACACACACACAAATGCATGCACACACGTCTGACAAGGTAGCAAGGCATGGAGGATATAAAACACAGTATGTGTTTTGTCCTTCATGCTTTGCTAACTTGTCAGACGTGTGTGTGCATGCATTTGTGTGTGTGTGTGTCTGTTTGTGTGTGTGTGTATGCGTGCACATTCTCTTCTCCCAGCTAATTCTGCAGAATGAAAAACAACCTCAGCATATTCCTCCCCACAACTCCCCCTCTCTCTCTCTCTTCTTCTACCTCTCTCTCTCTTCCTCTGTGTAACTGGAGACAGTTTCTTTCCTCTCTGCTAAATGACTCACTTTATTCACAAGTCTTAACAAAGATCACTCCGCTCAATGCCTCCTCCACTCCCAGCCCCTCGTTCCTCATCCATCTCTCATCTCTCTCTTCACATCTTTCCAATTTGATGATGAACAGATGAAAACATACTCTTCCTTCTCTATGGAGCCTACATTTCTTGCAGTCCAACACCAACCCATATCATATGCACCCCTTCTGCTGTCCCTTTAATTTAGCTTCCCCTCTATTTTCCCAGTCTCTCTATCTCTCCAGGAGAGACTTCCTGTGGCTGTTTTAGTTGCCGTGCAACTGACCTGCTAATTAATGGACCTTGGTGATGAGGAAGTCACACTCTGTCTGCCCACAGTGTGACATCACAGTCTGGCCAGACAAAACATGAATAGGACACAGAGTTTTTGCTGAACACAAGACTTGACCAGGAAAAACTCAGGCCCGAGTTGTAGACTACAGCTAGGAACTGAAGTTGTTTTGGTCAAGTCAATTGGTCAGGAAAACTCAAGGCCCTACTCATGAACCATTATCGCAGCAATACTCAACAGGCGGACCACGGTCTGGATCCAAACCCGGGTCAATATGGACCGTCGGTCCCTACAAATTTTTTACAAAAAATAATAAATGTTTATTTTTTAGGAACTCAGTCGGGCTTCGATCCATGGTATGATATGAACACAAATAAGACATGGCAAAATGTGTAGAATTGCAGGAAATTAGCTTTAAAACGGCAACATTTTCTCTCCGCCAACAAAAGGGGTGTGAACAGTTTGAACACCCACTGGGCACAGATGTCAGTTCAACGTAATTTCATTTAAACATTGATTCAACCAGTGTGTTCCCAGTGGGCAGTTTGGGTTGTGAGGTGGGGCTTTGTTACTACGCCGATAAATGACAATATCCATTCTGACCTTTGCCACCTAGGAAATGTGTGTGACCAAACCTTCTCAAATAGTACTTGAGTAGCCGTGCATTACTGTAAACTATGCTAAGATATAACTCATAGAATTTACTGTTGTACAGTGTATTCCAAACCTCTCCTCCAGTACCCCCAACCATTTTACTTATTCAATGTATTCCAGTACTTACACAGGGCAAAATCCCTTGGTAGTGAGTAAGTATATAGGCTACATATGGCTTCAATTTCAAATAGCCAAGTCATATCCTGCACAAGCTCTGATACACCAAAAAAAACTTTATCACACTCCAACACCACACAAATTCATTCACACACAGACACACTGACACAAATACGCTTGTACACACAGAAACAAAGACACCTACACTTGTTTGTATGGCATTTTATCGGTGCGCATACAGTGTTGTATGGTGGTGTGTAGCTGGATTCAATGGAAAAGAAAAAGGGTGGAAAGAGGAGGGGAAAGACAGATGAGATGTCTAATATTCACTCCTTTTGTCTCGCTTCATTTCTCTTGCAATTCTTCTATTAAGTATTCTATTAGTTTCACTGGAAATATAACTGGGAAAATGTACTCTTTCGCTCGCTGAGGCCTACATTTTATGTATGTATGTATGTGTGTGTGGCCTACATTTGATGTATGTATGTGTGTGCGTTCTTACAGATGTGCTAATCTTCCTTTTTTTCCTCCAACTCAAGAACTTCATATCTCCTTACCAACTGTTTTATTTCTAATAGTTTCTCTGTCTTCCTTTGTGGTACAGTATGTCTCTCTCCCACCAGTGCTGAATCTGCACACAGCTATCTTGGTATGGGTGAAACAGCTGCATTAATGTGCTATGCTATGTAAGTCTGTCTGCACTTTGACTAGTGTGTGTTGAGATCTTTCATAGCCAAAAGTATAGTGTAAAAATAATACAGGTTATTCTACAGGTTCTACTCTTATAACCTCATTGTGCTTTCTCCCCCAAACTAGGCAGGAAGAGACTTCCCATCAGGAGCTGCTGAATCAGACTCTCTCTCCTTCCCTCCTCCCCCAAACCCCAGCCACCTTCGTTCTGACCAAGTCACATCCGTTAGGAAACCCCCCTGCTTCAATCTGGGCCTGGTCTGGACGACTGGCACTTTGAACCTGGCAGCTAAATATACACACACTGTTAGTCTAGACCATATGAGAGGGCAGAGAGACCCCTTTTCACCTCATGCTGTTTCTACCACCCTTCCACCTCTCTCACTCGCTCTCGTTAGTTAACGAACTGCCTTACAACCTTGTGCTCAGTCAGTGATTCTGTCTCCTCCACCTCCACTTTAATGCAATAGCCTACATCTGGTTCTTATCACTAAGTTGTGGGGGAGAGACAAAGAACAGGAGGCCGAGAGGGTAATAGGTATAGAGTGAGTGCATTCACACAGTGAAAATGTAGTTTTTGTGCATTAGATCTCTTGTGCATATATGGCAAAGACAACCGATTACCCAGATATCACTGTCTTTCAAGTTGTCTGCTCCTTATCTCAGTACAGTCGTGGCCAAAAGTTTTGAGAATTAAACAAATATTAATTTTCACAAAGTCTGCTGCCTCAGTGTCTTTAGATATTTTTGTCAGATGTTACTATGGAATAATTAAGTATAATTACAAGCATTTCATAAGTGTCAAAGGCTTTTATTGACAATTACATGAAGTTGATGCAAAGAGTCAATATTAGCAGTGTTGACCCTTCTTTTTCAAGACCTCTGCAATCCGCCCTGGCATGCTGTCAATTAACTTCTGGGCCACATCCTGACTGATGGCAGCCAATTCTTGCATAATCAATGCTTGCAGTTTGTCAGAATTTGTGGGTTTTTGTTTTTCCACCCACCTCTTGAGGATTGACCACAAGTTCTCAATGGGATTAAGGTCTGGGAGTTTCCTGGCCATGGACCCAAAATATCGATGTTTTGTTCCCCGAGCAACTTAGTTATCACTTTTGCCTTATGGCAAGGTGCTCCATCATGCTGGAAAAGGCATTGTTCGTCACCAAACTGTTCCTGGATGGTTGTCGTCACCAAACTGTTCCTGGATGGTTGGGAGAAGTTGCTCTCGGAGGATGTGTTGGTACCATTCTTTATTCATGGCTGTGTTCTTAGGCAAAATTGTGAGTGAGCCCACTCCCTTGGCTGAGAAGCAACCCCACACATGAATGGTCTCAGGATGCTTTAATGTTGGCATGACACAGGACTGATGGTAGCGCTCACCATGTCTTCTCCGGACAAGCTTTTTTCCAGATGCCCCAAACAATTGGAAAGGGGATTCATCAGAGAAAATGACTTCACCCCAGTCTTTAGCATTCCAATCCTTGTACCTTTTGCAGAATATCAGTCTGTCCCTGATGTTTTCCTGGAGAGAAGTGGGTTCTTTGCTGCCCTTCTTGAGACAAGACCATCCTCCAAAAGTCTTTGCCTCACTGTGCGTGCAGATGCATTCACACCTGCCTGCTGCCATTCCTGGGCAAGCTCTGTACTGGTGGTGCCCCGATCCGGCAGCTGAATCAACTTTAGGAGATGGTCCTGGCGCTTACTGGACTTTCTTGGGCGCCCTGAAGCCTTCTTCACAATTCAACCCCTCTCCTTGAAGTTCTTGATGATAAGATAAATGGTTGATTTAGGTGCAATCTTACTGGCAGCAATATCCTTGCCTGTGAAGCCCTTTTTGTGCAAAGCAATGATGACGGCACGTGTTTCCTTGCAGGTAACCATGGATGACAGAGGAAGAACAATGATTCCAAGCACCACCCTCCTTTTGAAGCTTCCAGTCTGTTATTCAAACTCAATCAGCATGACAGAGTGATCTCCAGCCTTGTCCTCGTCAACACTCACACCTGTGTTAACGAGAGAATCACTGACATGATGTCAGCTGGTCCTTTTGTGGCAGGGCTGAAATGCAGTGCAAATGTTTTTTGGGGGATTCAGTTCATTTGCATGGCAAAGAGGGACTTTGCAATTAATTGCCATTCATCTGATCACTCTTCATAACATTCGGGAGTATATGCAAATTGCTATCATACAAACTGAGGCAGCAGACTTTGTGAAAATTAATATTTGTGTCATTCTCAAAACTTTTGGCCACGTCTGTATTGTCCTACAGGTCAATCTCGTCAGTAAGAGGACACGAAGAAAGTGAAAGAGAGAGGTTGAGGTTGAGAGGAAGTTCTGAGCAGCCACATCAGAGGAGCCAGGGGCTCCTGTCAGTTTTATGTTCCTGTGAGAGCTGGTCTGAACACAAAGGGCCATGTGGTTTCATTGAGCCGGGTAGGCTGCTTACAGGGCCTAAACTGTGTTTTTACTGCCCAGTCATCAGCATGGACTGACCTGGCTCAGCTCAGTCTCCAGGGAGGACTGGAGGGGCCTGTACTAACCGGAGTATACCCCAGACAGAGGTGGGCAGAGGTTCTGCTAGACCTAGCTACAACCAGAGAGCCATGCATTTGAGCTCCTTCTTCCCACACCAGAAAGTTGCTGTGCTCAGGGAACTAAACCGAGTGAGCCTACTGGCAACCCACAGGGCGAAAATAGCCAAGTATCCATTTCGTCCTCGAGGCCGGCCGGCGCTCTATCCTGTAGCACTTAGCCTACTTGGCCAGCGGAACTATTTCCTTGTCCTCTTCATTCCCTCTCTCCACAAAGAGGTTTACTTTGCCAAACTCTCCCGGGCTCACTGTAACTACTGTCTCATACAACAGGCTCCAGGCACATGTCATGGATAGAAGGAAAACAGCTTTTGTCAAATTAAAGTCATAAGTTGATTCTTATTTTGCATTTTAGCTAACCTTAACCTAATTATCCTAACCAGCTATCTTAATTCTCCAAACCTGTTACGAAGTCAAATCGGACAAAATCTGTATTCGTTCTAGTCAAAACAACTACAAATTGTCAACACCCACAATGCATTACTCAGACACACACAATGTCAACTCTTTCTCTACTGCTACTTCCAAATACACTCATCTGCTAATATTGGTAATTATGTACACCCTTCAGTCTTCACACATAAATGAACACACAAGGCAGGGTTGTTAATCGAGGTAAACACTGTTCCTTTAGGTAACTACTTCTTTTAAAGATGTGTCAAATACAATTCTCTCATTTCTAGAGTGAGTTTCTCCATAGAGTGTGCCGGCTGGGCCGGGGTGCCGGAGAAAGGAGGGTCGGCCCAGTTCACTTGAGCCGCCCGGCACAGAGTTGCATCAGGGCACAAAAATTTTCCGCTCAGCGACCAGAGAGCTGTAATTATAGAGGAGCTCTGCTGAGCTCAGTAGGAAGAACGTCAAGGCCTGAAAGAAGTCGCGAGGATTGGCACTTCACGATGCACTAAAGACAAAGAGGAAGGGTGGGATAGAGATAGAGGGAATTGGGTGTGAGTAAGGGAGAGATTGACATAAGTTTCCATAGCAGACTCTCAATTGACTCACAATGACATTTCTCATCTAGAGCTTTTTGCGTTCAGTAAAAAAGTTAAAGTCACATTTACGCCAGAAAACCTTTCCATTACTATTCCCTATTCATTACTCACCTTCATCAGCCTATCTTCATCTAATTCACTCCAGAGCCCTATACGAACATATTCAATCGCTCCCAATCCCAGCTGCTGTCCCCACATGCTTCAAGATGGCCACCATTGTTCCTGTACCAAAGAAGGCAAAGATAACTGAACTAAATGACTCTTGCCACGTAGCACTCACTTCTGTCATCATGAAGTGCTTGAGAGAATAGTCAAGGATCAAATCACCTCCAACTTACTTGCCACCCTAGACGTACTTCAGGTTGCATACCGCCCCAACATTCTGGAGTATATGTAAATTGCCGTCATACAAACGGATACATATGGATGAGCGATGGCCGAGCGGCATAGGCAAGATGCAATAGATGGTATAAAATACATTATATACATATGAGATGAGTAATGTAAGATATGTAAACATTAAAGTGACTAGTGATCAGTTTTTTAAAGTGGCCAATGATTGAGTCTGTATGTAGGCAGCCTCTGTTAGTGATGTCTGTTTAACAGTCTGATGGCCTTGAGATAGAAGCTGTTTTTCAGTCTCTCGGCCCCTGCTTTGATGCACCTGTACTGACCTCGCCTTCTGGATGGTAGCGGGGTGAACTGGCAGTGGCTCGGGTCGTTGTTGTCCTTTGATCTTTATGGCCTTCCTGCGACATCGGGTGCTGTAGGTGTCCTGGAGGGCAGGTAGTCTGCCCCCGGTGATGCGTTGTGCGGACCGCACCACCCTCTGGAGAGCCTTGCGGTTGAGGTCGGTGTAGTTGCCATATCAGGCGGTGATACAGCACGACTGGATGCTCTCAATTGTGCATCTGGAAATGTTTGTGAGGGTTTTAGGTGACAAGCCAAATTTATTTAGCCTCCTGAGGTTGAAGAGGCGCTGTTGCGCCTTCTGCACCACACTGTCTGTGTGGGTGGACCATTTCAGTTTGGCTGTGATGTGTACGCCGAGGATCTTAAAACTTTCCACCTTCTCCACTGCGGTCCTGTCGATGTGGATAGGAGGGTGCTCCCTCTGCTGTTCCCTGAAACCCACGATTATCTCCCTTGTTTTGTTGACGTTGAGCGAGAGGTTGTTTTCCTGACACCACACTCCGAGTGCCCTCACCTCCTCCCTGTAGGCTGTCTCGTCGTTGTTATTAATCAAGCCCACTACTGTTGTGTCGTCAGCAAACTTGATGATTGAGTTGGAGGCGTGCATGGCCACACAGTCAGGGAGTACAGGAGGCGGCTGAGCATGCACCATTGTGGGGCCCCAGTGTTGAGGATCAGTGAAGTGGAGATGTTGTTTCCACAGGAACATAAAACTGACAGGAGCCCCTGGCTCCTCTGATGTGGCTGCTCGCTCAGAACTTCCTCTCAACCTCAACCTCTCTCTTTCACTTTCTTTGTGTCCTCTTACTGACGAGATTGACCTGTAGGATAATACAGTCGTGGTCAAAAGTTTTGAGAATGACACAAATATTAATTTTCACAAAGTCTGCTGCCTCAGTTTGTATGATGGCAATTTGCATATACTCCAGAATGTTATGAAGAGTGATCAGTTGAATTGCAATTAATTGCAAAGTCCCTATTTGCCATGCAATTGAACTGAATCCCCAAAAGACATTTGCACTGCATTTCAGCCCTGCCACAAAAGGACCAGCTGACATCATGTCAGTGATTCTCTCGTTAACACAGGTGTGAGTGTTGACGAGGACAAAGCTGGAGATCACTCTGTCATGCTGATTGAGTTCAAATAACAGACTGGAAGCTTCAAAAGGAGGGTGATGCTTGGAATCATTGTTCTTCCTCTGTCAACCATGATTACCTGCAAGGAAACACATGCCGTCATCATTGCTTTGCACAAAAAGGGCTTCACAGGCAAGGATATTGCTGCCAGTAAGATTGCACCTAAATCAACCATTTATCGGATCAAGAACTTCAAGGAGAGCGGTTCAATTGTTGTAAGGACGGCTTCAGGGCGTCCAAGAAAGTCCAGCAAGCGCCAGGACCGTCTCTTAAAGTTGATTCAGCTGCGGGATCGGGGCACCACCAGTACAGAGCTTGCCCAGGAATGGCAGCAGGCAGGTGTGAGTGCATCTGCACGCACAGTGAGGCGAAGACTTTTGGAGGATGGCCTTGTGTCAAGAAGAACCCACTTCTCTCCAGGAAAACATCAGGGACAGACTGATATTCTGCAAAAGGTACAGGGATTGGACTGCTGAGGACTGGGGTAAAGTCATTTTCTCTGATGAATCCCCTTTCCGATTGTTTGGGGCATCCAGAAAAAATCTTGTCCGGAGAAGACAAGGTGAGCGCTACCATCAGTCCTGTGTCATGCCAACATTAAAGCATCCTGAGACCATTCATGTGTGGGGTTGATTCTCAGTCAAGGGAGTGGGCTAACTCACAATTTTGCCTAAGAACACAGCCATGAATAAAGAATGGTACAAACACATCCTCCGAGAGCAACTTCTCCCAACCATCCAGGAACAGTTTGGTGACGAACAATGCCTTTTCCAGCATGATGGTGCACCTTGCCATAAGGCAAAAGTGATAACTAAGTTGCTCGGGGAACAAAACATCGATATTTTGGTCCATGGCCAGGAAACTCCCCAGACCTTAATCCCATTGAGAACTTGTCGTCAATCTTCAAGAGGCGGGTGGACTAACAAAAACCCACAAATTCTGACACACTCCCAAGCATTGATTATGCAAGAATTGGCTGCCATCAGTCAGGATGTGGCCCAGAAGTTAATTGACAGCATGCCAGGGCAGATTGCAGAGGTCTTGAAAAAGAAGGGTCAACACTGCTAATATTGACTCTTTGCATCAACTTCATGTAATTGTCAATAAAAGCCTGACACTTATGAAATGCTTGTAATTATACTTAATTATTCAACAGTAGCATCTGACAAAAATATCTAAAGACACTGAAGCAGCAGACTTTGTGGAAATTAATATTTGTGTCATCCTCAAAACTTTTGGCCATGACTGTAGACCTTAACCAAATACATTTAAACTCAGTTTTTGACAATTCCTGACATTTGATCCTATAGAAATTCCCTGTCTTAGGTCAGTAACGATCACCACTTTATTTTAAGAATGTGAAATAACAGTAGAGAGAATGATGTATTTCTTTCGTCACAATCCCAGTGGGTCAGAAGTTTACATACACTCAAATAGTATTTGGTAGCACTGCCTTTAAATTGTTTAACTTGGAACAAACGTTTCAGGTAGCCTTCCCACAATACGTTGGGTGAATTTTGGCCCATTCCTCCTGACAGAGCTGGTGTAACTGAGTCAGGTTTGTAGGCCTCCTTGTTCACACATGCTTTTTCAATTCTGCCCACAAATTTTCTATGGGATTGAGGTCAGGCTTTTGTGATGGCCACTCCAATACCTTGACTTTGTTGTCCTTGAGCCATTTCGCCACAACTTTGGAAGTATGCTTGGGGTCATTGTCCATTTGGAAGACCCATTTCTGACCAAGCTTCAACTTCCTGACTGATGTCTTGAGATTTTGCTTCAATATATCCACATAATTTTCCTCCCTCATGATGCCATCTATTTTGTGAAGTGCACCAGTCCCTCCTGCAGCAAAGCACCCCCACAACATGATGCTGCCACCCCCGTGCTTCACGGTTGGGATGGTGTTCTTCGGCTTGCAAGCCTTTTTCCTCCAAACATAACGATGGTCATTATGGCCAAACAGTTCTATTTTTGTTTAATCAGACCAGAGGACATTTCTCCAAAAAGTACGATCTTTGTCCCCATGTGCAGTTGCAAACCATAGTCTGGCTTTCTTATGGCGGTTTTGGAGCAGTGGCTTCTTCTTTGCTGAGCAGCCTTTCAGGTTATGTCGATATAGGACTCGTTTTACTGTGGATATAGATACTTTTGTTCCCATTTCCTCCAGCATCTTCTCAAGTTCCTTTGCTGTTGTTCTGGGATTGATTTACACTTTTCGCACCAAAGTACGTTCATATCTAGGAGACAGAACGCGTCTCCTTCCTGAGCGGTATAACGGCTGTGTGGTCCCATGGTGTTTATACTTGCATACTATTGTTTGTACAGATGAACGTGGTACCTTCAGACGTTCGGAAATTGCTCCCAAGGATGAACCAGACTTGTGGAGGTCCACAATTGTTTTTCAGAGGTCTTGGCTGATTTCTTTAGATTTTCTGGAATTTTCCCAGCTGTGTAAAGGCAGAGTCAACTTAGTGTATGTAAACTTCTGACCCACTGGAATTGTGATAGTATATTATACACTGCTCAAAAAATAAAGGGAACACTTAAACAACACAATGTAACTCCAAGTCAATCACACTTCTGTGAAATCAAACTGTCCACTTAGGAAGCAACACTGATTGACAATAAATTTCACATGCTGTTGTGCAAATTGAATAGACAAAAGGTGGAAATTATAGGCAATTAGCAAGACACCCCCAATAAAGGAGTGGTTCTGCAGGTGGTGACCACAGACCACTTCTCAGTTCCTATGCTTCCTGGCTGATGTTTTGGTCACTTTTGAATGCTGGCGTCGCTTTCACTCTAGTGGTAGCATAAGACGGAGTCTACAACCCACACAAGTGACTCAGGTAGTGCAGCTCATCCAGGATGGCACATCAATGCGAGCTGTGGCAAGAAGGTTTGCTATGTCTGTCAGCGTAGTGTCCAGAGCATGGAGGCGCTACCAGGAGACAGGCCAGTACATCAGGAGACGTGGAGGAGGCCGTAGGAGGGCAACAACCCAGCAGCAGGACCGCTACCTCCGCCTTTGAGCAGGAGGAGCACTGCCAGAGCCCTGCAAAATGACCTCCAGCAGGCCACAAATGTGCATGTGTCTGCTCAAACGGTCAGAAACAGACTCCATGAGGGTGGTATGAGGGTCCGACGTCCACAGGTGGGGGTTGTGCTTACAGCCCAACACCGTGCAGGACGTTTGGCATTTGCCAGAGAACACCAAGATTGGCAAATTCGCCACTGGCGCCCTGGCTCTTCACAGATGAAAGCAGGTTCACACTGAGCACATGTGACAGACGTGACAGTCTGGAGACGCCGTGGAGAACGTTCTGCTGCCTGAAACATCCTCCAGCATGACGGTGGGTCAGTCATGGTGTGGGGTGACATTTCTTTGGGGGGCCGCACAGCCCTCCATGGGCTCGCCAGAGGTAGCCTGACTGCCATTAGGTACCGAGATGAGATCCTCAGACCCCTTGTGAGACCATATGCTGGTGCAGTTGGCCCTGAGTTCCTCCTAATGCAAGACAATGCTAAACCTCATGTGGCTGGAGTGTGTCAGCAGTTCCTGCAAGAGGAAGGCATTGATGCTATGCACATTTGTGGCCTGCTGGAGGTCATTTTGCAGGGCTCTGGCAGTGCACCTCCTTGCACAAAGGCGGAGGTAGCGGTCCTGCTGCTGGGTTGTTGCCCTCCTACGGCCTCCTCCACGTCTCCTGATGTACTGGCCTGTCTCCTGGTAGCGCCTCCATGCTCTGGACACTACGCTGACAGACACAGCAAACCTTTTTGCCACAGCTCGCATTGATGTGCCATCCTGGATGAACTGCACTACCTGAGCCACTTGTGTGGGTTGTAAACTCCGTCTCATGCTACCACTAGAGTGAGAGCACCACCAGCATTCAGAAGTGACCAAAACATCAGCCAGGAAGCATAGGAACTGAGAAGTGGTCTGTGGTCACCACCTGCAGAATCACTCATTTTTTGGGGGTGTCTTGCTAATTGCCTATAATTTCCACCTTTTGTCTATTCCATTTGCACAACAGCATGTGACATTTATTGTCAATCAGTGTTGCTTCCTAAGTGGACAGTTTGATTTCACAGAAGTGTGATTGACTTGGAGTTACATTGTGTTGTTTAAGTGTTCCCTTTATTTTTTTGAGCAGTGTAGAAGCACAAGCATTTCACTACACTCGCATTAACATCTGCTAACCATGTGACCAATACAATTTGATTTGATTCAATTTGTAAAATGATTTAGCCCTTCTGTGCATCACTGACACCTTGTGGATCTCCAATATTACTGGATATTTTCTTTCTGCTGCATAGTAATAATGACCAAGTTATCTAACTGGAACATGTAGTGATTGTAACAGCTAAAAAAAAAATCCATTCCATTTAACTCAGTTTTTGTTTTGTTACAACAATAATCTAAAAGTTCTCCTACTGATAGAAGTACTCTTGCAGAAAACAAGTGCAAAAGGTTTTTCAAATTTATTTTTTTTATTTATTTGTACATTCACCACTTACAGGGGTAAACCAAAAACAAAAAAAAACAATAAAGTAATCTTTAATAATGATTAAAAACAATATTAAATCCACTTGTGTGGAGTTTTAATACGCACCCCTTTACCAGCCTGCGTTGACCGGGGGGGGGGGGGGGGGGGGGGCAAAGGATGGACAGAAAGAAGCGTATAGAAGATTATAACCTCTTGCAGAGAATATAGTCTCATCTTTCAAACTATACAAAGACAGAACTTTGCGCAACACCGTCAGTCCTCCATCAAAGTGGAGGACGGCAGACTGACTGGGACAGGACGCAGCCATGACAAAGCACCCCACAGAAACCAGTTGTGGAATACACAACACAGGGTAAGGAGACAAACCGCTGTGGGTGTATGCATAGAACTCTACATAGAGCACGTACTCTTCAGATATGCATGGGAGGGAAATAAGGGGAAAAGGGTTGGTTGCCAATCTGCCAAGAATATTTTAAAAACTAATAAGAATATATTTAGGCAAAATGAACACATATAAAATCTAAACTTTCAGACTGAAGCAAGACAGACTGCAGTCTGGGGGAAACACTGCTCAAACCATGGTCCCTGTGTGTGTGTGTGTGTGTGTGTGTGTGTGTGTGTGTGTGTGTGTGTGTGTGTGTGTGTGTGTGTGTGTGTGTGTGTGTGTGTGTATATATATATATATGTGTGTGTGTGTGTATATATATATATGTCTGTATGTGTGTCAGTGTGTGTGTGTTGGTCCTCTGTAGGGTCTTAGTTCTAACAAAGTACATGTAGTGATTGGGAATGGGGGGTTATTTTAAGACAGTTCCAGCCACAACAATTCCCTCTAGCGTCGTCTGTCACGAGGTGGAGGATCACTGCGGCTGCGAGAGCGTCTGCCCACCCCTGCACTGTTGCCCCCTGGTCTGCGGTGGCTACTTTCTCTGCGTTTGTCACCCTCTCTGTCTCGGTCCCTGTCTTTGCCCCTCTCCCTGTCTCGCTCTCTGTCTCCCTCGCCTCTTTCGCCCGATACGCTACTCCCTGCTTTTATTTTATCTTTGCGCTCTTCCTCCCTTTTCTTCTCCTCCTCCTCTTGCTGCTCCTTCCTCCTCTTCTCTCGCTCCTTCCTCCTCTCTTGTCGAGCTACTTCCCTCTGTGTAAACTGACCACAAAGAGACAGAACATGGGAGGATGTTAAGAGTGGATTGTGAACAATTTAAAATCAACACTTTCAACAAAATGTAAGGAAGGATATGTGGACCCCATATCATCAATAAGAAATCTTTTTCAGATCGTTGAGTTTTGTGTATATATCTGACCTGCTCTTCTGTGAGGGGGAGCCAGTATATACAAGGGGCTGCTTTGGTTTTATTGAACAGGTCATCCAGCAGTTTGGCGGGGGCTTCCTCTGCAGCTTTCTCTGGAGACAGCACAAACAGAAAGCGTAAACGTACAGTTGACCCGACAGGGCACAGCTCAAAACCACCATCACCACTCTTCACCTTTCTTGTCCGTCTTCCTCTCCTTGCGCTTCCTCTCTCTGGAGCGCGATCGTCTGGGGCCCGCCTCCTCTCCAGGTTTTCCGGGACCAAAGTCCCGGACCTTGTCCCTGTCCCACTCCCTCTCCGCCCGGGTCCTCTCCCTGCGCTCCATTTCACGCTCTCGCTCCGCCCACTGGTCACGCTCTGGCAGGAGAGGGGGCAGGGCCGCCCCCCGACCTCGGCCAGGCACCGACGAAGCCCCCCGCTCCTCCTCTCCAGCCCCCCCAGGGGGTGGCAAGCCTCTGTGGAAGTCAAGCTACAAACACACACACACGAGGGGGAAGGTTACCATAAGGAACATCATAAGCACTGGGAAATGATATGCATCATCACGTAGGGCAGAACTACAAGGGACAAGTTAGTCTCACCTCCTCTTGCTGACTGAAGTCCACACTGAGGAACTTGGGGTTGCTCTGAGGCCATTTCACCCCATGTAGTGCTGCACGAGTGGCCACTGCCTCCTCTGCACTGGAGTACTGAAAGAAAAGGGAGAGCAAGAACGGACATCCATTAGGAACATTGAGGCTTGCCTTCGATAAGACACAGAAAATAGGAAGATGTAGGAGGAGTTCTGAGCTGCATCTAAGATGACACCCTATAGTCAAGTGCACCAGCTTTGACCAGAGCCTCCTATGGCTGGTTAAAAGTAGTGGACTATATGGGGAATAGGATGTCAGTTGAGACGCAGACAGAGACGTACGGTGACGTAGCAGTGAGATTTGATCTTGTCGATCCAGAAGCCGTCCTCCTGCACGGTGCCAGTCCTGCTGAGCAGCTCCTTCAGCTGACCCAGGGTGAACGGCCGAACCAGGTTGGACAGGTGGACGATGTTGGACACTTTGCCTCGTGGAGGAGAGGGCTGCTTGGCTGTGCGGACAGGGTCGTCTATGGTGATGGACACGCCAGACTTCTGCTGGCTGATGGAGCGACGGATCAGGGTGTCACTTGGGGTCACTGAACAGATGAGACCAGAGAGATACATCAACCTGATAACTCACAACATATCAAAAGGCTAGAATCTAGCCCAGGGTTAGAGGTTTTGAGAAATCTGATAAGATAATTAAGTTGATCTTTAAATTTGGATCCATCTATCACCTGTGTTCATCTCCATGTCATGGATGGGGGGAGAGGGGGATCGTGTCTCTATGGAGTCTCTCTGGAATGAGTCGTCCATCTTCTCCTCTCTGTCGCTTTTAACCTCCACTCCATCCTCTCTGTCTTCCATGTTTTCACTCCTCTTGGACTCCATCGGTCCATTCTCCTGGGTCTCGGACAGGACCACCTACATACAGCACATTGGAAGTGGGTGGGGTAGAGGAGGCGGCACACAGATGTGCCATTCATAAGACATTCACAATGTAATACGTTTGGGTCAATTATGAATGTTAACGTTTTAGTAAATCTTACTTTGAAGCACCTATATAAATGATTGCCGCAAAAACAATTTCCAGTAATACATTATTACTTCTTGAATCAAGAAATATACAGTCCACAGAACAGGCGAAGTAGAACCCTGACCTGTGTGACAGTGCGTCTGATCTTGAAGTCTTGCTCGCCCTGCTCCCTGTCCTCCTCTCCCCCAGAGAGGTGAGTTTCCTCTGGGTGCAGATCCACCACCGCCTCCTGTCCTGGACTCAGCCTGATGTCTGGGATCAGAGACTGGACAGCGCAATCAATATATTACAGATGGGAGGTGAGAAGCTTCAAGACTCAACAGATAGTAAAAAGTTTGTCAGTATTCATTATCATGCTGTGTTTGGATAGATGGTTTGTAATATGTACAACAGTATATATTGCAGTGTAGTGACGATGATACTGTACCTTCAGAGAGTCTGTGGTGATGCTGATGGATAGTTTCCTGGCTGTGACTGCAGTGCTGGAACCCCACCTCCTCTTCCTCCCGGGCCCAGCCCCAGACTCTGCCTCGCCCTCTGCACTGACGACACCTGGAGAGGCCTTGCTGCCTGGAATACAAAGGATGATTGCACTACTGGCCAAACGCGAACGCAAGCACCTCATCTATAATTGTCTCTCACCCACACGCACAGGCCAACTCAACTAAAAACGACATCTACCGACTGAGCCGAAGAAAACAAAGTATACTCACTGCTAAGGGAGATCCTACGGGCTGTGAATGCCTTTGGCGTCAGACTCTGAAACAAAAATAAATAAACACACCCCAAAGTACAGGGGAAAGGTGAGAGGCAGAGATGGAGAGGTGCATAAACAGACTGAAGGGAAGACAGGACAAGAGAGAAAGTGTGGGTGAACAAGGGAAGAGAAACTAGGTGAGAGAGACTGCTACTCCAGTCTAGGTCACTTTCCATCTCAACATATTAGTCAAACAATGAATAGCACCAGTAATATTGAATCTCAATATATGGCTCTCAATAGCACACTGCAGTGAGCAGACAGTGGATAACATCTTCGCTTGGTCTCAAAACAGTGTGCATGGCTTTAAGATATGTTGTAATATTAATGACTGGGGGCCCAAATGTCAGTTTGTTTGGTGTAGAAAGATGTTCAGGGATGGAGCCACAGTCTCTATCACACATACAGAAAGACAGATAGTAGCCTGATGGTAATACTGCAGTTTAAATTCCTTAGAATTAAATAGCTCACATTTCATTTCACTTTCATAACAGCACATCTTAATGGTGTAGCTGGTAAACTACGTGGCTGCCAGGATTACTGGGCCATAAAGCAAGACTATAATATTGGGTAGTTTACAACAACTTTCATTCAAAAATGTCAGTAGGCATAAATATGTAAATTAAATCATTTGACATCTATGTCAGAGTCAATTCCCCCATTTTAGGCTAAAAGGAGGGAGTCGACTGAAACTATACATTTTCTAAATATTGTGTATTTCTTTGTAGAAAATAACATTGAGAAAATTACTACTTATTCCCTGGTACCACTGACACCTGATCCTTACTGGGTTGGATATGGCCCAATCTCGACTGCATGTACTGTATCTAGGCAACAAGGGTCCAATCAAAGGTGGTTGTGAAGTTTGGGTGGAAATCTGACAGCTGGTTGGCAGGATGGGCTCTGTAGATCAGTGGGGGTGGGACTTGAGTGGCTTTTGGAAACATTTTGGGGTCAAGTCCTTAGCGCTTAAGCATCAGTCTTTCAGATCTTTGTCATGCTTTTGTTATGATACTGCCCGGCTGAGGTTTAATGGAGATGGGATAGTCAATGTTGAACAAGAGTAACTCCAAAAACTAGCAAGGGGCATAGTTCAGCAGACAGTCTGTTGGGTGCTAAGTAGTAGCACAAAAAGGGACCCAATTGGCAAGTACCTTTTCCAGCCAACAATCAGATGTTTGGTAGTGAGTCCAAAGAAATGCTGAAGACCATTGAGAAAGTTATCAAATGTCCGAGATCATGACTTTGAAAAACAGCCACGAAGAAAAGACCCAAGATGTCCTCATGACTCATCAGGTTTATTTGGATCTTATTCTGAATAGGTGGAGAACACCCAAAATGTCCTTTCTCAGAGAAACCATTTAGTCCAGAAAAAAAGATTGATCAGTTAAAACGGTCTACGCAAGTCCATTGAGCAGCACATTCATCTGTAGGTGGTGAGAAGACAAATGTACTGCAGCAACCCCGTTGGAAGCCATCCACAGGCATGTCATCGAAGGATTTGAAACAGTCTTATTGAGTGTCGGCCTCATCTCCCCTCAGACCCATTGTGAAGTGAGGTTGTATGTGGCCATTCAGGTGGTGTATGAGCCAGTTGAGCCAGTCGCTGGCGTTAGAGACGAGATCAGTCATCCTAAACCCTCAGCCCATTAGTCCAATCAAGTGCCATCTCCGTGGCAACATGGCCTTTGTTGCCACAGTTGTCCCACTGCAGTGCAGAATCAGGGGCCTATGTGTGGGATACCCAGGGCTCTTGGGGACATTGGAACAGGTGCAGCAGTAGTAGTGGCAGAAGTAGTATGCAGGTACCATTAGGGGCAATGGAAGAGGCATGAGCACCTTTATAACAAAGCAATCAATGGGGTTTTAAACATCAGCCACAGTAAGAGCATCTCCCCTGCTGCTTCTGTCTGAGACAACATCAGCAAAGGGTCAAAAACACAGCTACAATTGTTTTTTTACTAGCTCATCAAACCTCTTTTAAAAAAGGGTCAGGTTAACCAAACCAGTAAGTAAATATTACAAATAACAGATTGTTACTTTTTACTTAGAAATGTTTGAAATGTGCTTCTTATTTCTTATCACTATCACATTTTCAGGACCTAAAAGCACTTAATTGTCTATAATGATATGGGGTATAAAGCAAAATTGAAACAAGACACATCATTTAACGGGAGAAGATGGAGCACAGATGTGCCCAATATTACAACCTAAAAACTATGACCAAAAACAAACACCCAATTTCTAATTCCTAACTAAAGTGGTTAGGTTTGATGGCTGACAACTGGAGGGAGGTCTCCTCACAGGTTGGCCAGTGACAGTCCAAGCCCGGAGCACAGCCCTCTTTAGAGAGCCATGGTATAGCGAGGATGTCCCAGTGTTCCTCCGTGGCCTTACCTCCTCACTGCTCTCAGGAGCCCGCTCAGGCTCAGCCATGGCAGCCTCCTTCACCTCCCTATGGAGACAATGAAAGAAATAAAGAAGAGGAGTGATGGAGAGATAGAAGGATGAAGAGACAGGAGGATAAAGAGGGGGTAAAGTGTGGTTCCAGTTAGTTGCAAAAAGGTATTCAGAACAATGGGGTCCAAAAACATGCAACAAAGAGGGATTTCAGACCCTAGTTACATGCGGCCGTAAATGTAACTTTATTCCCTGTTCATGGACTTCTCTCTAGCATGTTGACCTTGAACTTAAGCATAAGGAAAAGCAGGTAACAACAAGATACAAGTTTGGGGTGGAGATCAAAGAAATAGAGGTGTCTACAGATAAGACGTATCCTGACCTCGACTTACAGTACCAGTCAAAAGTTTGGACACACCTGCTCATTCAAGGGTTTCTTTATTTGTACTATTTTCTACATTATAGAATAACAGTGAAGACATCAATACAATGAAATAACACACACAGAATCATGTAGTAACCAAAAAAAGTGTTTACCAAATCATCATATAATTGAGATTCTTCAAACAGCCACCCTTTGCCTTGACAGCTTTACACACTCTTGACATTCTCTCAACCAGCATCATGATAGTCACCTGGAATGCATTTCAATTAAAGGTGTGCCTTGTTAAAATTTCATTTGTGGAATTTCTTTCCTTCTTTATGCTTTTGAGCAAATCAGTTGTGCTGTGACAGTAGGGGTGGTATACAGAAGATAGCCCTATTTGGTAAAAGACCAAGTCCATATTATGGCAAGAACAGCTCAATTAAGCAGAGAGAAACGACCGTCCATCATTACTTTGAGACATCAATACAGAAAATGTCAAGAACTTTCAAAGTTTCTTCAAGTGCAGTCGCAAAAACCATCAAGCGCTATGATGAAACTGACTCTCGTGAGGACCACCACAGGAAAGGAAGACCCAGAGTAACCTCTACTGCAGAGGATAAGATCATTAGAGTTAACGGTGCCTCAGATTGCAGCCCAAACAAATGCTTCAGAGTTCAAGCAAGACATCTCAACAACTATTCAGAGGAGACTGAATCAGCCCTTCATGGTCAAATTGCTGCAAAGAAACCACTACTAAAGGACACCAATAAGAAATAGAGACTTGCTTGGGCCAAGAAGCATGAGCAATGGACATTAGACCGGTGAAAATCCAAATGTGAGATTTTTGGTTCCAACCACCGTGTCTTTGTGAGAAGCAGAGAAGGTGAATGGATGATGACCCAACACACCTCCAGGCTGTGTAAGGGCTATTTGACCATGAAGGAGAGTGATGGAGTGCTGCATCAGATGACCTGGCCTCCACAATCACCCGACCTCAACCCAATTGAGATGGTTTTGGATGAGTTGGATCTCAGAGTGAAGGAAAAGCAGCCAACAAGTGCTCAGCATGTGTGGGAACTCATTCAAGACTGTTGGAAAAGCATTCCTCATGAAGCTGGTTGAGGGAATGCCAAGTGTACAAAGCTGTCATCAAGGCAAATGGTGGCTATTTTGAAGAATCTCAAATATACTTTGCTTTGTTTAACACTTTTTTGATGATTTCATATACATGTTATTTCATAGGTTTGATGTCATCACTATTATTCTACAATGTAGAAAATAGTACAAATAAAGAAAACCCTTTTGACTGGTACTGTATACACAGCAATAGTTGCATATAATGGCATTGACTAGAACACAGCATATACAATGAAATGAGTAAAACAGTATGAAAACATTATTAAAGTGACCAGTGTTCCATTATTAGGTTCCATTAATAAAGTGACCAGTGATTCCATGTCTATCTACATCGGGCAGCAGCCTCTAAGTCACAGGGTCAAGTAACCAGGTGGTAGCCAGCTAGTGATAGTGACTACATTCAGGGCAGGGTACTGGGTGGAGGCTGGCTAGTGATGCCTATTTAACAGTCTGATGGTCTTCAGAAAGAAGCTGTTTTTTAGTCTCTCGGTCCCAGCATTGATGCACCTGTACTGACCTCGCCTTCTGGATGATAGCTACGTGAACAGGCCACGGCACGGGTGGTTGATGTACTTGATATTTTTGGCCTTCCTGTGACATCGGGTGTTGTAAGTGTCCTGGAGGTCAAGCAGTGTGCACCCGGTAATGCGTTGGGCAGACCTCACCACCCTCTGGAGAGCCCTGCGGTTGCAGGCGGTGCAGTTGCTGTAGCAGGCTGTTACGCAGTCCAACAGGATGCTCTCAATGGTGTATCTGAATATCTGATGCTCTCAATAGTGTAAAGTTTGTGAGGGTCTTATGGGCCAAGCTGAATTTCTTCAGCCTCCTCACCACAATGTGTGGGTGGACCATTTCAGATTGTCAGCGATGTGTACGCCAAGAAACTTGAAGCTTTTCACCTTCTCCACTGCGGCCCCATCGATGTGGACGTGCTCCCTTAGCTGTCTCCTGACGTCCACAATCTCCATTTTTTTTTATGTCGAGGAAGAGGTTATTTTCCTGGCACCACTCCGCCAGGGCCCTCACCTCCTCCCTGTAGGCTGTCTCGTCATTGTTGGTAATCAGGATTACTATTGTGTCGTCTGCAAACTTCATGACTGAGTTGGAGGCGTGAGTGTCCTAGGACCAGCAGCCTGTCAGGAAGTCCTGGATCCAGCAGCACAGGGCAGGGTTAAGACCCAGGGCCCCAAGCTTAAAGATGAGCTTGGAGGGTACTATGGTGTTGAAGGCTGAGCTATTGTCAATGAACAGCATTCTTCCACAGGCATGCCTCATCCAGATGGGATAGGACAGTGTGCAGTGCGATGGTGATTGCATCATCTGTGGATCTATATGCAAATTGAAGTGGGTCTAGGGTGTCAGGTAAGTTGGAGGTGAAATTATCCTTAAATTAGCCTCTCAAAGCACATCATGATGACAGAAGAGAGTGCTATGGCGCGATAGTCATTTATAGATCAGTTACCTTTGCTTTCTTGGGTACAGGAACAATGGTGGACATCTTGAAGTAAGGTATAGGGAGAGATTGAATATGTCCGTAAACACTCCAGCCCATTGGTCTGCGCATACTACGAGGACGCGGCTAGGGAGGCCGTCTGGGCCAGAAGCCTTGCGAGGGTCAACTCGCTTAAATGTCTTACTCACGTCAGCCAAGGAGAACGATAGCCCACAGTCCTCGGGGGAGCTGCCCACAACAGTGGCACTGTGTTATCCTCAAAGCGGGTGAAGGTGTTAAGCTTGTCTGGGAGCAAAACATCGGCGACGTAGCTGGTTTTGCTTTGTAAGTTGTGATTGTCTGGAGTCCCTGCCACACACGTCTCGTGCATAAGCCGTTGAATTGCAACTCAACTTTGTCTCTGTAGTGACGTTTTGCCTGTTTGATTCCCTGACGGAGGGCATAAATGCACTGTTTGTATTCAACCATATTCCCAGTCACCTTGCTATGGATAAAAGCGGTGGTTCGCGCGAATACTGCCATCTATCCACAGTTTTTGGTATGGGTATGTTTTAATAGTCATACTGGGAACAACATCCCCTATACAGTGCCTTTGGAAAAATATTCAGTCACTGAGTTCTTCAGTACGGGCCATTCTACAGCCAATGTTAGTCTATGGAGATTGCATAGCTGTGTGCTCGATATTATACACCTGTCAGCAACGTGTGTGGCTGAAATAACCAAATCCACTAATTTTATGGGGTGTCCACATACATTTAGCCATGTAGTGTATATCTGACCATTTTATAAATATTATTGCGTAATATGACCGCATTAAGAAGAAAAAAAGTTCTCCCCGGCATCCCAAGACGAATGGTTTTGACCGCTAAAGCTCCACTGCTTTGATTGGTGTAATGTTTAATTTGCTCCATTGCTCGGGCAGCCAAGTGGCTACAAGGCTGTTTGGCTCATCGCAGTCGCAAAAATAACTTCGCAACAGTTTCTGCTAAAGAATGCCATGCTGGTGGGTGGTAACATTAAAATAAAACCCAGCTCTGAAACTAAACGTAGGCTGACATTGTTTCATGTCATATCATAGGAAAAGACACCAGTCACACACATTTGCACAAAGTAGGCAGTTCGGATGTCAATTCAAGCCCAAATATATCATACTTTAACTAAAACTATGATTTATTGACATAAAACCTTTGTGCAACATCATGGGTAAGCTCTGGCCATTGTCTTGCAGCTCGAAAAAGTGGATTTCTACAGTTGTGGGCATTTATTATCAAAATGTGTAAAATGTCTGAATCGGGCCCTATTGGAATAGGATATACAAGCAATATGATAGTGTCCTGTTCATACATAAGGGCCTGCCTAACAGGGTGATCCATACAGATTGGTGTAGCAGAGAAGAGAATAGAGGTGTAACATTAGCAGCAACTTATACATATGACAAAAATAAGGCATGAATCCCTTATCTGCACATTTGCTTTTTGAGCATTAATTTCCATGACAACAAAACTCAAAGATAAAATATTAGACCTATGTTTTGTGCTAAATCAAATCCCAGAACTTATTCTATTAGAATGTAATCATGATTATTAGCATGTTAAAAAAAGAATTTGATATGAAATGAGAGGTAGGCTTTCAAAATAGCCAACACCTGTATGCTTGCGATTGCCATTCGTGCATTATCTATTTCCAATTCATGCAGATTCTGGGGTCACTTTTTTGTTGTATGAATGGAAAAGAAAAGCAGGGTATTTCGGGAATATACTACTCAAGTGCAATCCCCTTTCACTTGGTTGATTCATTCTGTCAAGGAGCGGCACAGTACAATGAGAGCGGTGACCGAATGTCCCCCATACACCTCCCGTCCACATTATACACACACACTAATACTTCACCGGGACAACTCTGCTACGTCATTAAAATGTAAGAGCGCAACATTTATCGCTAGAAAATTGCAATGCGTTCTAAAAAAGACATGGACGTGAAACGTCGCTACAATGCAACAACGCAAACGGTCTGTTGATATAAAAATCCCAGCGCCACGACGACCAGTCTTATCTCTTCCTACCTCACGCTCACCGGCTTTTAATCCCCTCGGACAGCATTTTTACCGAACCTGGTAGACAAATATCTCGGTCAGATTAAATGATACAAGCTTTGCGATACATTGCTGTTGGCCAAAGCAGTGCATTGTTATCGGTTACAACCAAAACATACACGCAGCACAGCCATATTGAATATAATGAAAAATGATACTGAGGAAAAAAGGACCCTCATCTCCTCTGGATGAGGCTTCCAGGCAAATTGGCTTCCAGGCAGTCGCATTAAATGCCTGACAGGAATTGTATTAACCTGGCATTCTTGAGGACAACCCATTTACAAGGGGGTCAAGCAGGCCATGGTGTAACGGTTTATTGTTATTTTCTTGCCGTTTTATAATTTGCGGCTTAAGCAACAATAAAACAATTAAAATGTTTAAATTGATTGTTTGGAGGGCAAAAATAAAAGTCTTGCACAATCTTAAAGGCCGTTATTGTTAGCAAATTTGAACATTCAATCTACAGTTGTAAGGCTATACATAGTTTTATATTTGAGTAAATACTGTTTTCTTTAGTTTTTCCCTGTTCCCGATTTTTATAGAAAATCTACAAATATAAAAATGTTCTAAGTCCACAAAAATGCTTAAACCATACCAGGAGACTACTTTGGATGTCTGGGAACAACCCCCCAAAATTATTGGAGGGTGTGGTTGCCCTATAATTCAATTGCGCCTAGCAAGAGTGTTGGCTAACAGCGTTGTGATTGGCTATCTGTGTTTTTGTACCGTACAATGTAGGCTACATGTGATAGCAGAGTTTGCAAAACAAACGCCCCGCAATTGATACAAATCAGTATGATATCATTCTGCCAGGTTGGCTTTCTTTGCAGTCAACATTTAATTGGGAAGGTTTTTTGGAAAAGCCTTGAGAAATGCTAATTCAAACAGTCCATGTTTGCTGAATTGCAAAGATTAAACCAAGACTTCGAAACAAACTTTTTGAATACTTGGTTTGCATACCCATTGTTGTTTGAATAAATCGTGATTAAAAAAGCCAATTGTTAACCAAAACGAACGTGACCAGCTACATTTTTTTTCCACTGGCACCCTAGCGACTAACTAAAAATAGGTGTCGCAGTGTCAAGTCAAAGGGTCGCAAATGCAAGTGTTCACAGTTTCAAACCCTGCATAACGCACAGCCTAATTTTTGACTTTGCGCAATGTCACCGAAAAGATTGGAGGCGTGCTAAATTAGCCACCTGTATTTGTTTGTTTCTGATTTCAATGCTTGACACATGTAACATGAAATACCTCACAAATTAAATGTTTAAGTGTTACTGAAGTTATTACCTTGTAAAACGACAGGGGAAATTCTCAATTTAATTTCGTGCTCGTTTTATTATTTAAATGTTTAACATGATTTACATCATTCAAGTCACAAGTGTGTCCCGAAGTTGATGGGTTTATTTGATCCCCTTGCCACTCTTAAAGTCACCCTCAGTTTCATCAGCAACACATAACAACTGAGGGCCTCTGAGCGAGTTGGTAGGGGCTAGGGGCTGGTTTGGGGGCTGGTTTGGGATTCACAATGCACTCCCCTTCCACATGAATTTGGACAGTGAAGCATAAAATAATAATTTGTCTACATACGCCAGCATTTTGGATTTGAGATCAAATGTTTTATATGAGGCGACAGTACAGAATGGCAACTTTTATTTGAGGGATTTTCCTACATCTGTTTTACCGCAAAAAATAAATCTAGTAACCCAATTAAAGAAATATTAAGCAATTAATTTATAGTATATTAAAAAAGTCAAAGATTTAGTATTTGGTTCCATATTCCTAGCACACAATGACTACATCAAGCTTGTGACATCAAACTCATTGGATGCATTTGCAGTTTGTTTTGGTTATGTTTTTCCAATAGGAACTGAATGGTGAATGATTTGAGTAGATGAGACGTTTCTGAATACTTCTAAATTCCTCCTGATAATTCCATGATTAAGAAAACCAATGAATGATGATGATGATGATGATGATTGGGAAGGTTACAGACTACAACAAAACATGATAATCTCTCATCATTACCAATAACAGGGGAGTATAGCATTTTGGGGGGGTATAATTTGTGCCTCTGTACACCTTCCTACTCATCATTATTCACGATTCATTCATGATTATCTATAATCATGGTAGCATACACATTAATACAGAAGTATTCAGAAATATGTTATATTGTTACGTACAATAAAAGTGACTAAAATGACAATACATCACTCACTATTCAGTTCCTATTGGGAACAATATAATCTGAAACACAATCAAAACAAACTTGACCTAGTCAAGGAACATGGGACCAAATTCCAAACATTTGACTATTTTAATACACTAGTGATGTGCGGGTTGACTCATAACTTGCAGTCCCCCGTGGGGCGGGCGGGTTTAGGGTAATAAAATACTGTGTGGATGAAGGGCGGGTGGATGGCGGGCAGGTTGAATAAAGAGAATTCAATACCTTAAAGCACAGGTGTCAAACTCATTCCACGGGGGGCGAGTGTCTGCGGGTTTTCGCTCCTCCCTTATACTTGATTGATGAATTAACATCACTAATTAGTTAGGAACTCCCCACACCTGGTTGTCTAGGGCTTTATTGAAAGGAAAAACCAAAAACCTGCAGACACTAGGCCCTCCGTGGAATGAGTTTGACACCCCTGCCTTAAAGAAATCCATAACTTATGGCTTACGCACTGGCATTAGTGTGTACGACTAAGCTTTTGGGCTATGACTCTACACAAGCCAAATAGCCTACACGCCAATCGTCAAATGCTTTTGGGAAAGAGCAGAAAACTTTTACGTTGATCCACAAGGGCAAAAATGACAACGTCAGGAGTTTAATTCAATAACAGTAAAGCTGCGAAATGGAGAGTTGAAGATAAAGATAAAGGGAGGGCCAGAAAAGTAATGTTTGGGAAAAACGTTGTGAAGTGGTAAAAAGAGAATTATAGCAGTGCCGGCTATGTTATGTGTGATGATTGTGAGAACCTATACAAATTCGACAGTTAAAAGACAGGAACTTCAAATAGGCCTATGGCACATAAAGGGAACTGTAGCCTAATGTTCATACGGGTTAAATGGAAACTGAAATCTGGACACTGACTGTAGGTCTATAACCGGTCACATAGCATTAATATTAACTTATGCAGCATTAACAATTTCTTTCAGTAAAATGATACACCAAATGTATGCAACAATTATTATTATTTTAAAAAAATAATCGGGAACAGCATCTTCAGAGAATGGTAATGCAGGGTTAGCACCTCTACAGACGGCATCTCATTATCAGCATCATAAAAGCTCATAAAAGCTCCCTAAATGTCTTTGCTCTGTGAAAGAAGCAGAGATGACAGAAAACGTTACCAATATCAAGTAGATAGAATGCTTCAATCGATTTATGACATTCTGGTGAGCACGGGTTTATTTTTTTACTCTAAATCTAAATACTCTGCATCTAATTATAGACAAGTTGATAAATAAAGCCTACCAAAATGTCAGAAATAATCAGAAACATCTAAATCAGACAAAACAAATCCTGCACCCCGTGTAAAAAAATAAATGTACACGCTGTCTCTGACTGTAGCGGACAGCGCATTTTCTATGTTAGCGTGTTAAAGGTCGGGTACAGGCCTCAGAATTTCTCTTTATCACAAATAATCAGGTGGTTGCGGATGGATTACTAGCAATTGCGGGCGAACAAACAGCTGACCCATGCACCACTATAATACACTAGAAGGGCCCAATTCCGATTTAGGAAATTAAACCTTTCCTACGCACTTCTCAGAAGTTGGTATTCAGACTTACATAAGAATAGACTGACGAGTTTCAGAAAAAAGTCATAAGTCTGGACATTTTGAGCCTGTAGAATCGAACCCACAAATGCTGATACTCAACTAGTCTAAAGGCCAGTTTAATTGCTTCTTTAAATCAGAACAACAGTTTTCAGCTGTGCTAACATAACAGCAAAAGGGTTTTCTAATGATCAATTAGCCTTTTAAAATGATAAACTTGGATTAGCTAACACAATGTGCCATTGGAACACAGGAGTGATGGTTGCTGATAATGGGCCTCTAGATATTCCATACATTTAAAAAGAAAAACCTGCCGTTATCAGCTACAATAGTCATTTACAACATTAACAATGTCTATACACTATTTCTGATCAATTTGATGCTATTTTAAAGGACATTCTTTGCGTGCTTTTCCCTCAAAAACAAGGACATTTCCAAGTGACCCTAAACTTGTGAAAGGTTGTGTGTGTGTGTGTGTGTGTGTGTGTGTGTGTGTGTGTGTGTGTACACACACACCCACGCTGGGGGAAACATGTCTTCCTCTGTTCAGCTGTCCGACCCTTTGGGTGAATAAACTTGGTTTGAGCTTTTATATTTGTCTGTCAGGTTCTAACTAACATGGCAAAACCTAACATATTGATAATCCTTGAGATGTTTCTACAACTTGATTGGAGTCCACCTGTTGTAAAGTAAATGGATTGGACATGATTTGGAAAGGCACACACCTGTCTATATAAGGTCCCAAAGTTGACAGTGCATGTCAGAGCAAAAACCAAGCCATGAGGTCGAAGGAACTGTCCCCGTAGAGCTCCGAGACAGGATTGTGTCAAGACACAGATCTGCTGATGGGTACCAAAACATTTCTGCAGCATTGAACGTCCCCAAGAACACAGTGGCCTCCATCATTTTTAAAGCGCTCTAGAGTTCCTCTGTGGAGATGGGAGAACCTTCCAGAAGGACAACCATCTCTGCAGCACTCCACCAATCAGGCCTTTATTGTAGAGTGGACAGATGGAAGCCACTCCTCAGTAAAAAGGCACATGACAGCCCGCTTGGAGTTTGCCAAAAGGCACCTAAAGACTCTCAGACCATGAGAAACAAGATTCTCTGGTCAAGATTGAACTCTTTGGTCTGAATGCCAAGAGTCGCGTCTGGAGGAAACCTGGCACAATCCCTACAGTAAAGCATGGTGGTGGCAGCATCATCATGCTGTGGGACTGGGAGACTAGACAAAATCGAGGCAAAGATAAACAGAGAAAAGTACAGAGAGATCCTTGATGAAAACCTCACCCAGAGCACTCAGACTGGGGCAAAGGTTCACCTCCCAACAGGACAATGATCCTAAGCACACAGCCAAGACAAAGTAGGAGTGGCTTCGGGCCAAGTCTCTGAATGCAGGGATGCAAACTGGTGAGGGCCCAAAAAGGTCACTTTTTTTGCACTGAAACATGTAAAAGAAATCCCTGCTATGGGGACAAAAATATGATCTACATTATCAGCGTCTGTGTGTAAAATAAAAAGTGGTTAATTTGAACCTAACTCACAGCAAAAAAAAGAGAGAAAGCAATCTAATGGTATTTGTTGCCTAGACTTTACAGCAAATGACACCCAAGTCTTGGGGGAAAAAACAATACACTAACATTGCAGTTAGCCATGACAGCCTTTATAATAGAACGCTTGTGACCACACACAACTAAATATCGCACTTGGGAAAAAAACATCTTGAAGTAGAATGAAACAAACAGGCATTCTATTTTTGCTCTATTATAGTGGCCACTATAGTAGACACCAATCAAATGCACAAGGTTACATGTGTGTAAAAATAATATTCACTGAGTTAAAAAAAAAAGTAATAATCCACCCTCACTCACACCTATTACTGTCAAGTTCAACACAACAAAAGCAATATCTTTGGGCTACACTGCACATTATTACACTTTCTGCCTGTGAACATCTGTTCTACAATGTGATACCCTTTGTTGGCATATTTGATCTCTTTCAGTACACCTGGAATACCCCTTTTAATCCACTGTATTGAAAAAGAGAGAAAGAGGGGAAGTGTGTGGTGTTCCTTTCACCTCTATAGTAGCATCCAGCTTAAGCCAGGCCCAGCTCCAGCTACATTTGATCCCTGAATCCACTTGTTTAACAAGCAACGCCTCATTTTTGCCTAATTCTCTCATTCTGAAAATTAACCACATACTGTAGAGGGAAAACATTAGTTCAGAGATAGTAGTTAGTTCGTTAGCTTGTAAACATTTCACAGATTGCCAGAGTCATAACTTGAGGAACAGCATGGAGTCGTATTGCAGTTAATACTATAGCGAATTGGTTAGGTTACTAACGTTAGCTCATCTGATATTGTAACGTTAGCTGTCTGACTTTATTAGCCAGTGAATTTTCACACCATGAACTCAATTATTTTATCAGTTAAATTGGCTAATGTTGCTCAACATTTCTCTGGCTAGCTAATGGAGAATTCGATCCAGCTAGCAAGATACTTAACAATGCCAACAATACTTGTTCCACCACACTTTCTCCCTCACCTCAAGCTTTCCAAATGCCAGTTGTTTTTCGGTTACAGCTCATGAAGTACGCTTCATCACCTTATAACCCCCGTCTCTGTGGTCAGGCTTCTCACCTACCTCTTCGTTATCGTTCAGGGGACGCGCGGCTACAACTTGCAAACTGCCTTTCCACTCTCCTCTGTCTTTCCAGAGTGCGCGCTGGTGCTGTAACTAACAAATTGGTTGTCTCTTCAGTTGCGTGCTGCCTTCTGCTTTTATGTGAATGATTGGCTGAGCCTTGGATACAGCAAGTATTGCTCTAAACGCGCATCACTCATTCGCTTACAGCCAGCAGTGATCCAAAGCCCCCCCCAAACTTTCCTCATCGAATTTACACAAATCACGTAGGTGACCTATTTTGGATTCAAAACACAGAATTCTAGCCCTCACCCTCCGATCCAACAGGTCCCAGACGTGCTCAAAGGGATTGAGATCTGGGCTCTTCGCCGGCCATGGCAGAACACTGACATTCCTGTCTTGCAGGAAATCAGCCATACTGCTCGTTTTGTGCGTGGTGGCATTGTCATGCTGGAGGGTCATGTCAGGATGAGCCTGCAGGAAGGGTACCACATGAGGGAGGAGGATGTCTTCCCTGTAATGCACAGCGTTGAGATTGCCAGCAATGATAACAAGCTCAGTCCGATGACGCTGTGACACACCGCCTCAGACCATGACGGACCCTCCACCTCCAAATCAATCCAGGCCTCGGTGTAATGCTCCTTCCTTCGACGATAAACGTGAATCCGACCATCACCCTTGGTGAGACAAACTACGACTCGTCAATGAAGAGCACTTTTTGCCAGTCCTGTCTGGTCCAGCGACGGTGGGTTTGTGTCCATTGGCAACATTGTTGCCGGGGATGTCTGGTGAGGACCTGCCTTACAACAGGCCTACAAGCCCTCAGTCCAGCCTCTCTCAGCCTATTGCGGACAGTCTGAGCACTGATGGAGGGACTGTGCGTTCCTGGTGTAACTCGGGCAGTTGTTGTTGCCATCCTGTACCTGTCCAGCAGGTGTGATGTTTGGATGTACCGATCCTGTGCAGGTGTTGTTACACGTGGTCTGCCACTGCGAGGAATATCAGCTGTTCGTCCTGTCTCCCGGAGCGCTGTCTTAGGCGTCTCACAGTACGGACATTGTAATTTATTGTCCTGGCCACATCCGCAGTCCTCATACCTCCTTGCAGCACGCCTAAGGCACATTCACGCAGATGAGCAGGGACCCTGGGCATCTTTCTTTTGGTGTTTTTCAGAGTCAGTAGAAAGGCCTCTTTAGTGTTCTAAGTTTTCATAACTGTGACCTTAATTGCCTACTGTCTGTAAGCTGTTAGTGTCTTAACGACCGTTCCACAGGTGCATGTTCATTAATTGTTTAAGGTTCGATGAACAAGCATGGGAAACAATGTTTAAACCCTTTACAATGAAGATCTGTGAAGTTAATTGGATTTTTTACAAATTAGCTTTGAAAGACAGGGTCCTGAAAAAGGGATGTTGATATATAAACGCAACATGTAAAGTGTTGGTCCCATGCTTCATGAGCTGAAATAAAAGTTCCCAGACATTTTCCAAAAGCACAAAAATATTATTTCTCTAAAATGTTGTGCACAAATTTGTTTACCTCCCCGTTAGTGAGCATTTCTCCTTTGCCAAGATAATCCATACACCTAACAGGTGTAGCATATCAGGAAGCTGATTAAACAGCATGATCATTACACAGGTGCACCTGGTGCTGGGGACAATAAAAGGCCACTAAAATGTGTAGCTTTGTCACACAACGCCACAGATGTCTCAAGTTTTGAGGGAGCGTGCAACTGGCATGCTGACTGCAGGAATGTCCACCAGAGCTTTTGGCAGAGAATGTAATGTTCATTTCTCTACCATAAGAGAAATTGGCAGTACGTCCAACCGGCCTCACAACCGCAGACCACGTGTAACCATGCCAGCCCAGGACGTCCACATCCGACTTCTTCACCTGCGGAATCGTCTGAAACCAGCCACCCGGACAGCTGATGAAACTGAGGAGTTTTTCAGTCTGAAATAAAGCCCTTTTGTGGGGAAAAACCCATTCTAATTGGCTGGGCCTGCTTCACCAGTGGGTGGGTTGGCACCTCACCAATGGCTGCACCTCTGCCCAGTCGTGTGAAATCCATAGATTATGGAATTTACTTCAATTGACTGATGTCTATAAGAACTGTAACTCAGTAAAATCGTTGAAATAGTTGCGTTTATATTTTTGTTCAGTATATGTGTGTGTGTGTGTCTTTTGCAGCAATTTTGTAAACAGACCTTGTAGTGTCTGTCATTTCCTCCTCTCCCTCGCTGTCCTTCTTCTGCTCATTGACTTGTCCAGCAGGTATTCCAACGAACGGTTTCTGATGGTCATAAAAGGGTAGTGTTAGAGAGGGGAAGAACAATTTTGTAAAAACAAGGGGAAAGAATAAAGAGATGTAAAGAATAAAGAGACCACAGTTTAAATCTCAGCTGACCTTGCCGTGTCTGGCTCCATCGATGGTCATGTCCTTCTCCCCAGATACTCGATTTTTGCGCTGGGGGGCTTTTGATAACTCCTTTGACTCCTCAAATTGACTAACTGTCTCCTTATCCTGGGATATGGTTCTTGTCTGAGGTTTCTCAGGCTAAAGGATAGAGAACAGGTCAATGAACTGTGTATTAGGCAAAATATCATACATTTGAGCAGGTCGAGTCACAGTTCAAAGCATACATCCCTTATTTAACCAACATATGGTTACAATAAACATTATGTGAGTTTGTGTTTTGGCATCATTGTCTCCTTAAGTTGTCTCTGCTTGTCTACTAGGCTATTAAGTAAAAAAGACATTACATGACAACAGACTTAATAATCACTTAATTTTATCACCACAATTGTGTGATATATAAGTAGACCTAAAGAGATTCCAGCAAGAGCCCACCTAGGGGTATACCATGTACATTATGACAACATACAGTACCAGTCAAAAGTTTGGACCCACCTACGCATTCAAGGGTTTTTCTTGATATTAACTATTTTCTACATTGTAGAATAATACTGAAGACATCATGTAGTAACCCCCCCCCCAAAAAAACTTAAACTTAAATATTTGAGATTTTTCAAAGTAGCCAGCCTTTGTCTTGATGACAGCTTTGCACAATCTTGGCATTCTCTCAACCAGCTTCATGAGGTAGTCACCTGGAATGCATTTCAATTAACAGGTGTGCCTTGTTAAAAGTTAATTTGTGGAATTTCTTTCTTCTTTAATGTGTTGGAGCCAATCAGTTGTGCTGTGACCAGGTAGGGGGGTATACAGAAGATAGCCATATTTGGTATAAGACCAAGTCCATATTATGGCAAGAACAGTTAAAATATGCAAAGAGAAACGACAGTCCATCATTACTTTAAGATCAGTCAATGCGGAACATTTCAAGAACTTTGAAAGTTTCTTCAAGTGCAGTCGCAAAAACCACCGGGCACTATGATGAAACTGGCTCTCATAAGGACGGCCACAGGAAAGGAAGACCCAGAGTTACCTCTGCTGCAGAGGATAAGTTCATTAGAGTTAACAGCCTCAGAAATCAACAATTAACTGCACCTCGGAAATTGCAGCCAAAATAAATGCTTCAAGTAAAAAGCACATCAACTGTTCAGAGGAGACTGTGTGAATCAGGCCTTCATGATCGAATTTCTGCAAAGCAACCACTACTAAAGGACACAAATAAGAAGAAGAGACTTGCTTGGGCCAAATAACACAAGCAATGGACATTAGACAGGTGGAAATTTGTCCAAAAAAAGTGTGCAAAACTACATGATTGCATATGTGTTATTTCATAGTTTTGATGTCTTCAGTATTATTTCACAATGTAGAAAATAGGAAAAATAAGGGAAAACTCTTGAGTAGGTGTACCCAAACCTTTGACTGGTACTGTATATTCACACTGAAATATCCCCTTTCCTCCATCTTTCACAACTACAGAAAAACATGTTATTCATAAATCAGAAACCGTTCTGGTAAACATCTTGAACATTTTGATTTGATCATTTGGACAAGGTTCCCTTAAAACATGAATGAAATAATGTCTTCTGATCTCCAATGTACCATTGATTGTCACTGCTTGGGTGGTCCTGTCAAACCTAGGCCCTGACAGAATAAAAAACAAAAACAACCAAAAGAGAAACCTAAAAAGAAAATCAAAGTACTACATGGTTAATGAACATTACTTTCCCATATTGCTGTTTGGGTTTGATCATTGTTATTCCACTGACTCAGTGAAAGAACACCTACAGACCACTCACCTTTCTACCACTGGGAGTGGTGCGGGTTTTGCCCTGGGAGGACGAAGATGAACCAGACGAACGTGAGGAGGATGACCCAGAGTCAGAATCTGAGGAGTCACTAGATGAGGACGCTCGTCTTCCCCGCTTCTCTTGTTTCTTTTGACTTCTCTCCCTTCCCCGGTCTACATTGCCCTCTTCCGGTGGGGATGAGGGAGGTACCACAGATCCTGCTGGACCCGAGGGGACGTTTCCTGCATCCACCCCTTTAGTGCCTCTGGCTATCTCTCCCACTTCCTGTTTGTTTGTCTCCTTATCTGCTAGGACATGCTCCTCTGACACAAGCGCCTTAACCTTTTCTTCTTCAGGACTCTTTCCTGGTGTGGCAATCACTGGGGTCTCTGGCCTGGTCGTGTCTGACGTGTCTGCTGCAGTTGGTCCAGAAACAAGGAACCCCTGTCTTGCAGGCATCTGTGATGCTGCCTGTCCAGCAGAAAGCTTGGGCCCCTGCAGAGTACTTTCCTGCTCTTGTTCCCCAGATTTTCTTGGGGACTGGAGAGCTGAGGCCTGAGGATGGGGGCTGTCAGAGAATGTACGGGGCCTCTTGATGACCAGGGATGCAGAGCAAGATGGGGACAGAACTGGGGGGTCTCTCAAGAAACGGAACTTCTTGAAGGAGGACTGGGGTGACAGAGGCGTTGCTATAGTTGGTGACAGGGGCGTACCAGATTCAGCTGGCTGGTTGTCTCTCGATGCTGTTTGGGGTAGAGATGGCACGTGGGGCTCCCCACCCTCCTCTGTTGCCGCCATTCTACCTGCTCCTGTGGAGAGGGGAGGAGTGGGCAGGGGGGTAAGACCAATCTCACGACCACGTTTCCATGGAGCAAGATGACTCTCCCCCTCAGCCACCATAGCCCTTTCCTTATCTTGTTCGAAAACACTCTCCCTCTCTTCTTTTTCTCTCTGCAGGGCCTTCTGTTCTAAAGCCCTCTCCTTCTCCTCTCTCTCACGTTCCAAAGCTTTTTCCCTCTCCACTCTTTCTTTCTCCATAGCTCTTTCTTTCTCAAGGGCTTTCTCCCTTTCAATTATTTCTTGGTGCAAAGCCCTTGCCTTCTCCTCCCTATCTTTCTCCCTCTCCTCCAGTTCCCGCTCTAAAGCTTTCTGCCTCTCTAGCTCCAAAGCTTTCTGCCTCTCTAGCTCCAAAGCTTTCTGCCTCTCTAGCTCCAAAGCTTTCTCCTTCTCAACTCGCTCTTGCTCCAGCGCTGCCTGCCTCTCTAGCTCCAGCGCTGCCTGCCTCTCTAGCTCCAGCGCTGCCTGCCTCTCTAGCTCCAGCGCTGCCTGCCTCTCTAGCTCCAGCGCTGCCTGCCTCTCTAGCTCCAGCGCTGCCTGCCTCTCTAGCTCCAGCGCTGCCTGCCTCTCTAGCTCCAGCGCTGCCTGCCTCTCTAGCTCCAGCGCTGCCTGCCTCTCTAGCTCCAGCGCTGCCTGCCTCTCTAGCTCCAGCGCTTTCTGCCTCTCTAGCTCCAGCGCTTTCTGCCTCTCTAGCTCCAGCGCTTTCTGCCTCTCTAGCTCCAGCGCTTTCTGCCTCTCTAGCTCCAGCGCTTTCTGCCTCTCTAGCTCCAGCGCTTTCTGCCTCTCTAGCTCCAGCGCTTTCTGCCTCTCTAGCTCCAGCGCTTTCTGCCTCTCTAGCTCCAGCGCTTTCTGCCTCTCTAGCTCCAGCGCTTTCTGCCTCTCTAGCTCCAGCGCTTTCTGCCTCTCTAGCTCCAGCGCTTTCTGCCTCTCTAGCTCCAGCGCTTTCTGCCTCTCTAGCTCCAGCGCTTTCTGCCTCTCTAGCTCCAGCGCTTTCTGCCTCTCTAGCTCCAGCGCTTTCTGCCTCTCTAGCTCCAGCGCTTTCTGCCTCTCTAGCTCCAGCGCTTTCTGCCTCTCTAGCTCCAGCGCTTTCTGCCTCTCTAGCTCCAGGGCTTTCTGCCTCTCTAGCTCCAGCGCTTTCTGCCTCTCTAGCTCCAGCGCTTTCTGCCTCTCTAGCTCCAGCGCTTTCTGCCTCTCTAGCTCCAGCGCTTTCTGCCTCTCTAGCTCCAGCGCTTTCTGCCTCTCTAGCTCCAGCGCTTTCTGCCTCTCTAGCTCCAGCGCTTTCTGCCTCTCTAGCTCCAGCGCTTTCTGCCTCTCTAGCTCCAGCGCTTTCTGCCTCTCTAGCTCCAGCGCTTTCTGCCTCTCTAGCTCCAGCGCCAGCGCTTTCTGCCTCTCTAGCTCCAGCGCTTTCTGCCTCTCTAGCTCCAGCGCTTTCTGCCTCTCTAGCTCCAGCGCTTTCTGCCTCTCTAGCTCCAGCGCTTTCTGCCTCTCTAGCTCCAGCGCTTTCTGCCTCTCTAGCTCCAGCGCTTTCTGCCTCTCCTCCTGTTCCCGCTTCAAAGCTTTCTGCCTCACTAGCTCTAAAGCTTTCTCCTTCTCAACTCGCTCTTGCTCCAAAGCCTTTTCCCGCTCTATACGCTCCATCTCCAATGCTTTCTCCCTCTCCAACTGTTCTCGCTCCAAGGCTCTCTCTCTTTCCTGTCTCTCTCGCTCCAAGGCTTTCTCCCTCTCCACCCTTTCTTGCTCCAACACTCTCGCTGTCTCCACCCTTTTTTGTTCAAGAACTTGCTCCCGCTCAAGAGCCCTTTCCCTCTCCTCCCGTTCAAAAACTTTAGCTCTTTCCCTCTCCTCTCTCTCTTGCTGCAAAGCTTGCTCTCGTTCCATGGCTCTCTGCCTTTCTAACTCCACAGCCTTCTCTTTCTCAAGCTCAAGGGCCCTCTCTCTTGCCACAGACTTCTCTCTCTCTTCTGCCAAAGCTTTCTCTCTTTCCTCCCGCTCTTGTTCAAGATCTTGCACCCTCTCTCGCTCCAAAGCTCTTTCCCTCTCCTTCCTTTCTGCCTCCAAGGCTTTCTCCCTCTCTCGTTCCAAAGCTCTTTCCCTCTCTTGCTCCATGGCACGCTGTTGCTCAAATATTCCCTGTCTTTCCAGCTCCACGGCTCTAAGTCTCTCTTGCTCAAGGGCCTTATCTCTTTCGCTCTCTGCCTGCAGCTCCCTTTCCTTGTTTTCTTGTTGCCATGCAGAATCTCTCTCTTCCATTATAGTGGGCCTAAGCACACTCACAGGAACTTGACTGTGGGATAGATGGCCTCCAAGGACACCCTGGTTGGTAACTGGAATCAGACTGGGGAAGGGCAAACTGGCTGCAGCATTGGCTGTGTGGGTGATGGCAGACACTGTGCCCTCTTGAGGACCTCTACCAGGAAATATTGTTGCAGTTGCAGCATTGTTGTCCTGCCTTTCTGCCTCCCCACGTTCATGCCACCCAACTCCAGAGAAAGCGCCTTCTGATGCCATCTTGCGTGCCAGCAGGGTCAGTGGGCCAGGCTTGCGCTCTGCGTTGCTTTGTGGTTCTGGACTGCTACTACGACTGCCACTGCTAGAGGAGCCAGAGCTGGAGGTACTGGAAGTACGCTGCCTAGCCGGGAGCTCACCTGGACTAGGGGGGCTTTGTTTAGGGGTATCAGGCAGTGGGAATGATAACTCTGGGGGAGGGGAGGGAGGAGGGGTAGGCTGTCGAAGCTGCGGAGACAACAGGGGGGGGATGTGCTGTGGGGGTTGGCGGGATCCTTCAGACCTCTCTCTTGCTAGCTGGCCTCTTGGTGGCTCTCCTAGATTCCTCCTCCTGGCACCGCTATCCCAGTCCTCATCCTCGCCATCCTCGTCACCTCCGTCGCTGTCATCATCGCTATCTGCTGGGACTTGGCTAGAGGTTGGGACTCTCTCCGGGCGCTGCTCACCATCAGCTACACACACAGACAGAGAGGCAACGGCAGCAGGGGCAGAGGTAGGCAAGGTAGAGGCAGGTGGACCAGACACATGGCCGTCTTTGGCCCTGTGTCCCTCTCCCTCGCTTGCGGGGCCTGCTAGTCCCTCTCCCTCGGAGGGGCCAAGTGGCTTGTGCTGGTCAACCAACACGGGTACATCATCCTGATGAGGATGGAAAGGGAGATGAGATTGAGTTTGTTGCAGGACTATGCCAGAGTCCCTCCCATACGTGCAATTGTTCAGGCATACATTAAACTGCATGCAAGATTGTGTTAATCATGCAAGATTCTCAGACATGCAAGCTTCTCTCAAACATGCAAGTTGCACAACAGGGGTGTATTCATTACACAGATTCTGTTTGCAAAAGGAATGAAAACGGGGAGGGACCTAGCTGAATTTGCCCATTAGAAACTCTTGTTTTTGTTACAAAATGGAATGTAAAGGGAAAAATTATTACGCCCCTGTTAAAAACAGAAAGAATACAGCAATTAGTCTGCAACTAACCTGGTCTGGGGCAGCACAGGCAGAGCTGTTATTGCCCTGTGAGTGGTCCTCTTGGTCTGTATCTGGAAAAACATAGTAGTGAAATGTAATGAGACAAAGTACCCTGAGCAGGAGATGAGTAGCTGACCTGATTTGATTTATAAAGGAACCGTGCTCAGTACAGGCATAGAACTGACATGTAAACTAGCCAGGCTTAAACCCCAAGCCAATAGGTAAACGTGAGGGAGTAAACTGCCAACTTACCATCATCTTCGACTGCTTCCCGGGCCTCTTTCTCAAGACGCTGCCTCAAGAGTTCCTGCTGTTTGGCCAGATACTGCTTAATGAAGCTATTCTGGCTCATCTCTTCACCAATCTGAAATAATCAGACAGACCATAAGAATTAAAATCCTTGCACATAACCATCATATTGAAGTAGTAATTAGTGAAACTGACAAATATCTACACAAGGAGCTGATTGAATTATTATGGTTCATGCAACGTCTTCATACAGTAACTCTTACCTGGGAGTTTGGCTGCAGTCCTATGTGATGGTGTGAGGTTCTCTGGAGGTTCTCCAGCATGAGAGCCTGTCACAAACATAATACATGACACAAAACAGTAAACAAACTTTCACACACTAAATTATTAATTGTTGTATGTTGCATCTGATAATCATGTTAAACTAGTTACATAATGGGCTCATTAGAAAACATTCACACTAAGAGGGCTGACAACCACACCGAAGTTATTCCTTTAACAAATTCAATATCAAATATTCGTAGCAGCAGAAGCATATACTGTCCGATATCGACTAAATACAAATAATTGTAACGTTATTTATTTTCAACTGAGAGGTAGCTAGTTAGCTAGATTGATTAAACTAGACTTGAAAACGACAATGGTTGCTAGCTAGCTGTTGCATCTCAAACTGCTTGCAATTCACTTGGATTGCTAACATTACATCTTCTAATTATACAAAGAAGGAATAATTCCTCGAAGATCCGGGCACCAGAACGTTTAGATTACTTTAATTAATCCATGAATTCCTTCATTCATTCATTATTTTGTTTACTACGCCTCCCAAAGCTTGCAGTAGATAGTAAGCTACTTTACAGGCGCGTCCACGTTGTATAACCTCCCCCCAACTCGTGCACACCAACAAAGCGCGGACCGTGCAGCCGCAGACGACAAAACTACCAGTAGCTAGCAGCTAACGTTAGCTACCAGCCGTGTCTCACATAAACAACAAACGTCCATTTAAACTTTGGTTAACAACTTATTCAACAAAAAAGCCATTTCAAATGGTAGAACATAGCACAAAGCTTCCAACGACGACAAAACATTATCAGAAAGTAAACAGCACACAGTAATTATTTTTATTTTATTTTTTTAAACTAGGCAAGCACTCCGGCCTGCAAGGCAAGCATCGGCCAGTCTCTAGCAACACCGAGGTTTAGCCACTGCAGGTTACAAACGACCTCAAATTCTTAACAAAACTCACCCCTTTGAGCCTCTTAATGAGAGCATTTTTCTGTCCGCTTTTGGGAAGCCCCCGCTCCTCCAAAGCAGCTTTCAAATCCGCCACCCGTAGAGATTGTAGCGGCCTCCCGTCCAGTGTAACGTCTTCGAGGTCCGCCATTTTCCCTTTCCTCACTAATTCGCTTCAGCAACGCCTTCCTTCAACCAACGTCTGAGTAGTCAAAGTGTAAATATAATTTTATTATTACATATTGTTTGATTTTATTCATACATTCGATGGTGGAGTGTTATCCATACACGATATTCACTATGAATTTGCATTAATAAGATACCTAAACATTATTTGGAAAATGTCATTTCCTAGATTATAATTTCATTTGTACCAACAGGAGGCACTCTTTCACGTGTCAAAATCATCTCTGTTGAATCATGTCAGAGTGCAAAATGTCTTGGTGCAGCATCAGTTGTAACAACTGTCGTTGTTCTTTGACAAATCTTTAGCGGTCACGTCTTGCTCGACTGGGGGTGCTGTCCTGGGGGTGTCCTGGCCAGAGCCCTTTTGCCAGCCCTGTTCCTTATTAGGCTATATGACAACTGTTAGTAAAACGTTTACTGTTGACAGGAGAACAAGAGGAGACAATAGGACGAGGTGGATAATTGTATAATAAGGCCGTTTAATTACATGTAAAGATATCTTAGTAAAATCTTGCAGCAAGGCTCTTTCAGTCTGACTCCTAGTGAATCGTCCGGAAAAGAGGCCAGTTTCCAGAATTGTACAGTACTATATAGACAACAAGCAAAGTAGGTAGATCTGCGAGTCCGGCCTTCCGATTGGTCGATCTGGGTCTTGGGTAGTCCTGATCAGGCCTGGTGTCCACGTTCCATTGGTTCCTGAGAGTTCTTTGTCCTGAGGTCCAACCTTGGGTTGGGTGTGTCTGTGGTTATTATGGGGGAGGGGAATTATGTGTGTCTATAGTTGGTGTCTTAAGTCCAGCATATGTCCAAGAGAAATGAGGAGTATGTGTGTTTTTGTATAATATATGGCTTATGTTGAAGTGTAGTTATTGCTAGTTTCCAGTCTCTATTTCAATTTCTTACACAACCATGTTTTTCCACATCTCTAAGGTCCCATAAATGAAATGGATGGTTATGTAAAAATGTTTTACTGCAAAAGTGGTTAAATTGATACGTATTGTGACACACTCCCTAAAATCAAACAGTGCACAATAATGCCTGGCTGTAGGTGGGGGTGGGCCAATCTCATGTAACCCAATATTACAAGATATTGCTAAAATTTGGAATACAAGTAGACAATTGTCTGCTTACATACAAATCACATTTTATTGGTCACATGCGCCGGATACAACAGGTGTAGACTTTACAGTGAATGCTTACTTACGAGTCCATTTCGAACAATCTAGAGTTAAAAAGTAAGACAAATATTTGCTAAATATAAAAGGAAATAGTAACACAATAAAAACAATAACGATGCCAGTGGGGGAAAAGGTACCCAATTGTCATACTTGAGTAAAAGTAAAGATACCTTCATAGAAAATAACTCAAGTAAAACTGAAAGTCACCCATTTATTTTTTTAAACTAGGCAAGTCAGTTAAGAACAAATTCTTATTTACAATGACGGCCTGCCCCAGCCAAACCCTCCCCTAACCTGGACGGCGCTGGGCCAATTGTGCTGTGCTAAAATACTACTTGAGTAAAAGTCTATAAGTATTTGGTTTTAAATATACATAAGTATCAAAAATAAATGTAATTTCTAAAATATACTTAACTATCAAAAGGAAAAGTAGAACTAATTTCAAATTCCTTATATAAATCTTTTTAGGGATAGGGGGCAGCATTTTCACTTTTGGATGAATAGCGTGCCCAAACTGAACTGCCTCCTACTCTGTCCCAGATGCTAATATATGCATATTATTATTAGTATTGGATAGAAAACACTCTGAAGTTTCTAAAACTGTTTGAATGATGTCTGTGAGTATAACAGAACTCATATGGTAGACAAAAACCTGAGAAGAAGTCCAAACAGGAAGTGAGAAATCGATTTTCAAAACGGTGCCTATTGAAATCCCTGTTAGTTATGGATGTGCATGCACTTCCTAGGGCTTCCACTAGATGTCACCGTCTTTAGATACTGGTTTTAGGATTCTACTATAAAGGAGGGGCTCATAGGAGATATTTTAGTGAGTGGTCTGGCAGAGAGCCTCGGTCTCATGATGCGCGGTCACGAGAGAGTATGCTCTCGTTCCAATGCTTTTCTTTAGACAATAAAATTCTCTGGTTGGAACCTTATTGATGATTAATGTTAAAAACATCCTAAATATGGATTGCATACATCATTTGACTTGTTTCTACGACCTGTAACGGAACTTTTTGAGTTTTTGTCTGGAGGAAGTGCTCGTGCCTCATGAAGATGGATTACTGGGCTGAACATGCTAACAACAAGTGGCTAAATGATGGGCTTTATGGAACTTTATGGAACAAATCAGTCATTTATTGTCGAACTGGGATTCCTGGGAGTGCCTTCTGATGAAGATCATCAAAGGTAAGTTAATATTTATAGTGTTTTTTGTAGCTTCTGTTGACGCCAAAATGGCGGCTATTTCTTTGGCTGTTTTGGGTTCTGAGCGCCGTTCTCAGATTATTATTTTTCCGTAAAGTTTTTTTGAAATCTGACACAGCGGTTGCATAGAGGATAAGTCTATCTTTAATTCTGTGAATAACACTTGCATCTTTATAAATGTTTATTATGAGTATTTCTGCAAAATCACCGGATGTTTTGGAATCAAAACATTATTGCACGTAATGCGCCAATGTAAACTAAGATTTTTGGATATAAATATGCACATTATCGAACAAAACATACATGTCTTTTATAACATGATGTCCTATGAGTGTCATCTGATGAAGATCATCAAAGGTTAGTGATTCATTTTACCTATATTTCTGTTTTTTGTGACTCCTATCTTTGGCTGAAAAAATGGCTGTGTGTTTTTGTGACTTGGCTCTGACCTAACATAATCATATGTTGTGCTTTCGCTGTAAATCATTTTTGAAATTGGACACCATGGGTAGATTAACAAGATGTTTAACTTTCGTTTGCTGTATTGGACTTGTTAATGTGTTTAAGTTACATATTTCAAAAAAATATTTTTGAATTTCGTGCGCTGCCTTTTCAACGGAATGTTGTCGGTGTTCCGCTAACCCCTGCCCCAGAAAGGATAAAGCAAATCAGACAGCATCTTTTTTTTCTTTTTTTTCTTTTTTTTTTAGATTGCCAGGGTTATGCTCCAACACTCAGACATAATTTACAAACGACTCATGTGTTTGCCACACCAGAGGCAGTAGGGATGACCAGGGATGTGCTCTTGATAAGTGTGTGAATTAGGCCATTTTCCTGTCCTGTAAGCATACAAAATGTAACGAGTACTTTTGGTGGTCAGGCAAAATGTTTTACCGTAAAAAGTAACAATTTATTTTAGGAATGTAGTCAAATCAAAATAAAATCAAACTTTATTTGTCACATGTGCGGAATACAACAAGTGTAGACTTTACCGTGAAATGCTTACTTACAAGCCCTTAACCAACAGTGCAGTTCAAGAAGAGTTAAGAAAACATTTACCAAGTAGACTAAAATAAAAAGTAAGAATAAAAAGAAACACAATAAGAATAACAATAACGAGGCTATATACAAGGGTCACCAGTACCGAGTCAGTGTGCGGGGGTACAGGTTAGTCGAGTTAATTTGTACATGTAGGTGGGGGTGAAGTTCAACACCATAGTGCCCACGAATCTCATCACTAAGCTAAGGACTCTGGGACTAAACACCTCCCTCTGCAACTGGATCGTGGAATTCCTGACAGGCCGCCCCCCAGGTGGCAAGAGTAGGCAACAACACGTCTGCCCCGCTGATCCTTAACACTGGGGCCCCCTTGGATATCCCAAGAGACATGCTATTCAGCTGCCCATGATTGTTTGATCTTACACTCTTAGAAAAAAAGGTGCCATCTAGAACCTAAAAGGGTTCATCGGCTGTCCCCATAGGATAACCCTTTGAAGAACCCTTTTGGGTTCCATGTAGAACCTTTTCCACAGATGGTTCTACCTGGAATCAAAAAGGGTTCTCTGGGGACAGCCGAATAACTCTTTTTTTTATTTTCTAAGAGTGTAGTATAAGTAAACTCATTAAAAAAGAAACGTCCCTTTTTCAGGACCCTGTCTTTAAACTTCACAGATCTTTATTGTTAAGGGTTTAACACTGTTTTCCATGCTTGTTCAATGAACTGTAAACAATTAATGAACATGCACCTGTGGAACGGTCGTTACGACACTAACAGCTTACGAGACGGTAGGCAATTAAGGTCAGTTATGAAAACTTAGAACACTAAAGAGGCCTTTCTATTGACTCTGAAAAACACCAAAAGAAAGATGCCCAGGTCCCTGCTCATCTGCGTGAACGTGCCTTAGGCATGCTGCAAGGAGGCATGAGATGTGGCCAGGGCAATAAATTGCGATGTCCGTACTGTGAGACGCCTAAGACAGCGCTACAGGGAGACAGGACGGACAGCTGATCGTCCTCGCAGTGGCAAACCACGTGTAACAACACCTGCACAGGATCGGTACATCTGAACATCACACCTGTGGGACAGGTATAGGATGGCAACAACAACTGCCCGAGTTACACCAGGAATGCACAGTTCCTCCATCAGTGCTCAGACTGTCCGCAATAAAGAGAGGCTGGACTGAGGGCTTGTAGGCCTGTTGTAAGGCAGGTCCTCACCAGACATCACCGGCAACAATGTCGCCTTTGGGCACAAACCCACCATCGCCGGAGATGGTCGGATTCACGTTTATCGTCGAAGGAATGGGCGTTACACCGAGGCCTGTACTCTGGAGTGGGATCGATTTGGAGGTGGAGGGTTCGTCATGGTCTGGGGCGGTGTGTCACAGCATCATCGGACTGAGCTTGTTATTGCAGGCAATCTCAATGCTGTGTGTTACAGGGAAGATATTCTCCTCCCTCATGTGGTACCCTTCCTGCAGGCTCATCCTGACAGGACCCTCCAGCATGACAATGCCACCAGCCATACTGCTCGTTCTGTGTATGATTTCCTGCAAGACAGGAATGTCAGTGTTCTGCCATGGCCAGTGACGAGCCCTCATCTCAATCCCATTGAGCATGTCTAGGACCTGTTGGATCGGGCTAGGGACATTCCCTGGGACAAACTCTGTCCGGGACAATGTCTTCAGGATTATGGAGCGGTGTGTTTTATAAAAAGTTGTTTGAATACTACAACATGTATTAGGGAAGATTAAGCAAAACTTTACCATTTAGAGAGGAGTTAAACATTTTCATTATCCAACTACTGTCTAATTTCGATTCCCTGTTTCTTAAAATGGTTCAGATTGATGACCAATGAATTAATGTCCCACTTCAACATGAAGGAGCAGACATGCCTTTGCTACCACTTTTAGTAGATTCTGACTGTTAAAGATATTTTACTGAGCGTTACAGTTATGTTGTCTCCTGCATGCCCACATTATGCCAATTGTTAATTATTCATTTTGATTTTTTATACCTACAGTAAGTGTAATGAAAATCCAGAACACTCAGGAGGTTGATGTTTTGCGGGCACTCTGGAAAGTCCAGAAATGTGCCCCTGTGAGCCGTGTTGGAGAAGGACGCAAAGTATGTATATGAGCAAGTTGCTATTTGTTAAAGACTAAGCTATATAACTGCCACAAAATTCTTCAACTAGTACCATGGAAACACTTTAAGCCAGCTGAGTCCACAAAGTTTCTTCCAGAATGTCCTTTTATAGTTTGCTTATTAAATATCAAATTGATAAAGTTGTAATGCGCTGATTCTCTTCACTTCAGATCGGAATCATCACATGACTCTTCGAGAGTGTCACGTTCCTGACCTGTTTTCTCTTGTTTTGTATGTGTTTATTGGTCAGGGCGTGAGCTGGGTGGGCATTTCTATGTGTTGTGTTTCTATGTTGGGTTAAAGGGTTAATTGACCTTGTATGGCTCTCAATCAGAGACAGGTGTTTTCGTTTTCCTCTGATTGAGAGATATACATAGGGAGGTTGTTTCTCACTGTTTGTTTGTGGGTGATTGTCTTCCGTGTCTGTATGTATGTTAGTACCACACGGGACTGTAGCGTTGGTTTGTAGTCTGTACCTGTTTCGTGCATTCTTAGTGTATTTGTAAGTTTTCATGTTTTAGGTCAGTCTACGTCGTTCTGTTGTTTTGTAAATATTTTCAAGTATAGTTCGTGTCTGTGTTCGTCGTGTTTAATAAATGTGTCATCCTACCTGGCTGCGTATTGGTCCGACCCATGCCTCTCCTCTTCAGACGAAGAGGAGGAGAACCGTTACAGAATCACCCACCAAACTAGGATCAAGCAGCAGGGAAAAGGGCAGCGACAGCAACCGCAGGAATCCCAGGATTCATGGACATGGGAGGAGATCTTGAACGGAGACGGACCCTGGGCGCAGGCTGGGGAGTATCGCCGCCCCAAGGCTGAGCTGGAGGAAGCGAAAGCTGAGCGGCGGCGATATGAGGAGGCAGCAAGGCAGCGTGACAGGTACGAGAGGCAGCCCCAGATTTTTTTTTTTGGGGGGGGGTGTCGCCAGTGCGTGCCCATAGCCCTGTGCGCTATAGGGCAGTCTGGTCTCCGGTACGCAGTTTCGGTCCAGGGTATCCCGCGCCGGCTCTGCGTGCTGTGTCTCCGTACCGGGCAAATGTGGGAGTGGAGCCTAAGAGAGAGGTGCGCGTAGTAGGCACTAAATCTCCAGTGCTCATCCACAGCCCGGTTCAACCTGTGCCTGCACTCTGGAGGGTACGGGCTGGAGTAGTACTCCAGCCTGGGAGAGTGGTGCAAAGGCTGCGCACCAGAGCTCCAGTGCTCCCCCACAGCCCGGTCCTTCAGGTGCCTCCTCTGAACATCAAGCCTCCTGTAGGTCTCTCCAGCCTGGTGGGTCCTGTGGCAGCCCCACGCACCAGGCTGTCTCTCCGTCTCCTCCCTACAGGTGTGCCCGTCTGCCAAGCGCCGTCAGAGCTGCCCGTCTGCCAAGCGCCGTCAGAGCTGCCCGTCTGCCAAGCGCCGTCAGAGCTGCCCATCAGCCAAGCGCCGTCAGAGCTGCCCGTCTGTCCCGAGCCGTCAGAGCTGCCCGTCCAGCCAGAGCCGTCCAGCCAGGACCTGCCAGAGCCGTCCAGCCAGGACCTGCCAGAGCCGTCCAGCCAGGACCTGCCAGAGCCCCTCAGCCAGGACCTGCCAGAGCCCCTCAGCCAGGACCTGCCGGAGCCCCTCAGCCAGGACCTGCCGGAGTCCCTCAGCCAGAGCCGTCCAGCCAGGACCTGCCAGAGCCGTCCAGCCAGGACCTGCCAGAGCCGTCCAGCCAGGACCTGCCAGAGCCGTCCAGCCAGGACCTGCCAGAGTCCCTCAGCCAGGACCTGCCAGAGTCCCTCAGCCAGGACCTGCCAGAGTCCCTCAGCCAGGACCTGCCAGAGTCCCTCAGCCAGGACCTGCCAGAGTCCCTCAGCCAGGAACTGCCAGAGTCCCTCAGCCAGGACCTGCCAGAGTCCCTCAGCCAGGACCTGCCAGAGTCCCTCAGCCCGGACCTGCCAGAGTCCCTCAGCCCGGACCTGCCAGAGTCCCTCAGCCCGGACCTGCCAGAGTCCCTCAGCCCGGACCTGCCAGAGTCCCTCAGCCCGGACCTGCCAGAGTCCCTCAGCCCGGACCTGCCAGAGTCCCTCAGCCCGGACCTGCCAGAGTCCCTCAGCCCGGACCTGCCAGAGTCCCTCAGCCCGGACCTGCCAGAGTCCCTCAGCCCGGACCTGCCAGAGTCCCTCAGCCCGGACCTGCCAGAGTCCCTCAGCCCGGACCTGCCAGAGTCCCTCAGCCCGGACCTGCCAGAGTCCCTCAGCCCGGAGCTGCCCCTTATCCCGGTGCTGCCCCTTCATTTAGGTGGGTTTAGTTGGAGGGTGGTCATTGGGAGGGGGATACAGAAGCGGGGAGTGACTATGGTGGTGTGGGGACAGCGTCCGGAGCCTGAGCCACCACCGTGGTCAAATGGCCACCCAGACCCTCCCCTAGACTTTGTGCTGGTGCGCCCGGCGTTCGCACCTTAAGGGGGGGGGGGGGGTTATGTCACGTTCCTGACCTGTTTTCTCTTGTTTTGTATTTGTTTATTGGTCAGGGTGTGAGCTGGGTGGGCATTTCTATGTGTTGTGTTTCTATGTTGGGTTAAAGGGTTAATTGACCTTGTATGGCTCTCAATCAGAGACAGGTGTTTTCGTTTTCCTCTGATTGAGAGACATACATAGGGAGGTTGTTTCTCACTGTTTGTTTGTGGGTGATTGTCTTCCGTGTCTGTATGTATGTTAGTACCACACGGGACTGTAGCGTTGGTTTGTAGTCTGTACCTGTTTCGTGCGTTCTTAGTGTATTTGTAAGTTTTCATGTTTTAGGTCAGTCTACGTCGTTTTGTTGTTTTGTAAATATTTTCAAGTATAGTTCGTGTCTGTGTTCGTCGTGTTTAATACATTTATTATGTCATCCTACCTGGCTGCGTATTGGTCCGACCCATGCCTCTCCTCTTCAGACGAAGAGGAGGAGAACCGTTACAGAGAGGGCCACAATGCTCCAGATCGCCTTCTTTGCTCAGAGGTCCTTGATGAGGATCTATGTCATCACACCACTTTTATTAATCATTAATCAAAAACAACAATAGGTCTTTATATACTCTCAGTATTTCTATGCATGTAATGTCTGTGGGTGAATTATGAAACAATTACTGTGTGCAGATGTGTGAAAAATTGTGATGTAGATTTGTTTTGGCCATTGCTTGATCTATTTTAAATGTAAGAATATGATGCAGATTAACTTTAGTCGGTAACTATGGAAACAAATAGAAATGTAATGAAAAATGTTTTCAATATCCAACTTTATCCTCTGCAAAACTTTTACAGTACACTCTTAGAATAAAAGGGGCTATCTAGGACCTAAAAGGGTTATTCGGCTGTCCTCATAGGAGAACCCTTTGAGAACCCTGTTTGGTTCCAGGTAGAACCCTGTTTGGTTCCAGGTAGAACCCTGTTTGGTTCCAGGTTGAACCTTGTTTAGTTCCAGGTAGAACCTTGTTTGGTTTCAGGTAGAACCCTTTCGGGTTGTATGTAGGACCGTTTCGGGTTCTATGTAGGACCCTTTCCTCAGAGGGTTCTACATGGAAACCAAAAGGGTTCTTTGTCGAACCAAAAAGGTTCTTCTATACGACAGCTGAAGAACCCTTTTGGAATCCTTTTTTCTAAGAGTGTGGTTAATGAGCTGTAGTCAGGTGGTCATTACCAGGTTATGATGAGGTCTTAACTATGACCAGTAGGCTACATAATACAACACATAATATAGTGGTCAGAATTATGACCAGCTGGTCAGATTGAGGTCACAATTATTACCAACTGGTTGTATGGCGGTCAGAAAAAGTCATATTCTGGTCAGTAAAAAGGCAACAAAAAAAAAATAATCAACCAGTTTGCGACTAGAATAAGATGTCATAAAAATAAGTATTTTCAACAAGGTTTTGCCGACTGGTCATATGGTTGTCAGAAAAATATAATTTCCCAACCAGTTAGTGACCAGAATTGGACGTCATACTGATGTCTTTTCAACCAGGTTTTTCCCACTAGGTATGCAATGAGAGGGGCGAGAGATCAAATAGCATTTTATTTGTCACGTGGTCCGAATACAACAGGTGCAGACCTTACCGTAAAATGCTTACTTACAAGCCCTTAGCCAACAATGCAGTTCAAGAAAGAGTAAAGAAAATATTTACTAAATAAACTAAAGTAAAACTTAAAAAGTAAAAAATTAAATAACAATAACGAGGCTATATTTGTATTTATTTATTTTATTTCACCTTTATTTAACCAGGTATGCAAGTTGAGAACTAGTTCTCATTTACAATTGCGTCCTGGCCAAGATAAAGCAAAGCAGTTTGACACATACAACAACACAGTTACACATGGAGTAAAACAAACATACAGTCAATAATACGGTAGAAAAATAAGTCTGTATACAATGTGAGATAAGGGAGGTAAAGGCAAAAAAAAGGCCATGGTGGCGAAGTAAATACAATATAGCAAGTAAAACACTAATGGTAGATTTGTAGTGGAAGAATGTGCAAAGTAGAAATAGAAATAATGGGGTGCAAAGGAGCAAAATAAATACAGTAGGGGGAGAGGTAGTTTTTTGGGCTAAATTATAGATGGGCTATGTACAGGTGCAGTAATCTGTGAGCTGGTGCTTAAAGCTAGTGAGGGAGATAAGTGTTTCCAGTTTCAGAGATTTTTGTAGTTCGTTCCAGTCATTGGCAGCAGAGAACTGGAAGGAGAGGTGGCCAAAGTAAGAATTGGTTTTGGGGGTGACCCGAGAGATACACCTGCTGGAGCGCGTGCTACAGGTGGGTGCTGCTATGGTGACCATCGAGCTGAGATAAGGGGGGACTTTACCTAGCAGGGTCTTGTAGATGACCTGGAGCCAGTGAGTTTGGCGGCGAGTATGAAGCGAGGGCCAGCCAACGAGAGCGTACAGGTCGCAGTGGTGGGTAGTATATGGGGCTTTGGTGACAAAACGGATGACACTGATAGACTGCATCCAATTTATTGAGTAGGGTATTGGAGGCTATTTTGTAAATGACATCGCCAAAGTCGAGGATCGGTAGGATGGTCAGTTTTACAAGGGTAAGTTTGGCAGCATGCTTTGTTTCGAAATAGGAAGCCAAATCTAGATTTAACTTTGGATTGGAGATGTTTGATGTGAGTCTGGAAGGAGAGTTTACAGTCTAACCAGACACCTAGGTATTTGTAGTTGTCCACATATTCTAGGTCAGAACCATCCAGAGTAGTGATGTTGGACGGGCGGGCAGGTGCAGGCAGCGATCGGTTGAAGAGCATGCATTTAGTTTTACATGTATTTAAGAGCAATTGGAGGCCACGGAAGGAGAGTTGTATGGCATTGAAGCTTGTCTGGAGGGTTGTTAACACAGTGTCCAAAGAAGGGCCAGAAGTACACAGAATGGTGTCGTCTGTGTAGAGGTGGATCAGAGACTCACCAGCAGCAAGAGCGACATCATTGATGTATACAGAGAAGAGTCGGTCCAAGAATTGAACCCTGTGGCACCCTCATTGAGACTGCCAGAGGCCCGGACAACAGGCCCTCCGATTTGACACACTGAACTCTATCAAAGAAGTAGTTGGTGAACCAGGCGAGGTAATCATTTGAGAAACCAAGGCTATCGAGTCTGCCGATGAGGATGTGGTGATTGACAGAGTCGAAAACCTTGGCAAGGTCAATGAATACGGCTGCACAGTAATGTTTCTTATCAATGGCGGTTAGGATATTGTTTAGGACCTTGAGCGTGGCTGAGGTGCACCCATGACCAGCAATCTGAAACCAGATTGCATAGCGGAGAAGGTATGGTGGGATTCGAAATGGTTGGTAATCTGTTTGTTGACTTGGCTTTCGAAGACCTTAGAAAGGCAGGGTAGGATAGATATAGGTCTGTAGCAGTTTGGGTCAAGAGTGTCCCCCCCCCTTTGAAGAGAGGGATAACCGCAGCTGCTTTCCAGTCTTTGGGAATCTCAGTCGACACAAAAGAGCGGTTGAACAGGCTAGTAATAGGAGTTGCAATAATTTCAGCAGATCATTTTAGAAAGAAAGGGTCCAGATTGTCTAGCCCGGCTGATTTGTAGGGGTCCAGATTTTGCAGCTCTTTCAGAACATCAGCTGACTGGATTTGGGAGAAGGAGTAACGGGGAAGGCTTGGGCGAGTTGCTGTGGGGGGCGCAGTGCTGTTGACCGGGGTAGGGGTAGCCAGGTGGAAAGCATGGCCAGCCGTAGAAAAATGCTTATTGAAATTCTCAATTATAGTGGATTTATCGGTGGTGACAGTGTTTCCTGTCCTCAGTGCAGTGGGCAGCTGGGAGGAGGTGTTCTTATTCTCTATATAGAGGGGGTACCGGTACAGAGCCAATGTGTGGGGGTACAGGTTAGTTGAGGTAATTTGTACATGTAGGTAGGGGTAAAGTGACCACGCATTGATAATAAACAGTGAGTAGCAGCAGTTAAAACCAATGTAAATAGTCCGGGTGGACATTTGATTAATTGTTCAGCAGTCTTATGGCCTGGGGCTAGAAGCTGTTAAGGAGCCTTTTGGACCTAGACTTGGCGCTCCGGTACCACTTACCGTGCGGTAGCAGAGAGAACAGTCAATGACTTTGGTGCCTGGGGTCTTTGACAATTTTTTGGGCCTTCCTCTGACACCGCCTAGTCCGTCTAGGTTCTGGATGATGGGAAGGCCCAGTGATGTACTGGACCGTACGCACTATCATCTGTAGCGCCTTACAGTCAGATGCCGAGCAGTTGCCATACCAGGCGGTGATGCAACCGGTCAGGATGCTTTCGATGGTGCAGCTGTAGAACTTTTGAGGATCGGGTGACCCATGCCAAATCTTTTCAGTCTCCTGAGGGGGAAAAGGTGTTGTCGTGCCCTCTTAACGACTGTCTTAGTGTGCTTGGACCATGATAGTTTGTTGGTGATGTGGACATCAAGGAACTTGAAACTCTCGACCCGCTCCACTACAGCCCTGTCGATGTGAAGCGGGGCTGATCAGGCCTACCACTGTTGTGCAAAGTACAGATGAGACAACCAACATAAAAAATGCATTTTACATTCCAACAGGCAGACCATGAGGACAGGTATAATTTGTTCTCAGAACAGGATTCCAATATTTATGTTAATGACACTTCCCCACTACCCCTGGGTGTGTGGTGTGGACATATAACACAAAGTTAGCCTAAGATAGAAATATTGACGTAGTTTCACAGGTAATTTGAGTTCCCCACAAAGATCACATTTCTCAAACAAAAAGGACCATCTTTACCATTTACGATTATATTTATGTTTTTGTGTAACTTAGGTCTACCATTTATCTTCTCGTAAGGTTGGGGTGGACGCACTTTTATTGTACAGTACAATTGAAAGTAGGTGCTCATATTATGAACATTACGGTAGTTGAGGGGTGGTTACATGGGCTGATTTCCAAGTCAGTGCGTATACTTGGCCATGTCCATACTCAAACACTCCACCATATTATCGACTGGCGATACAAGAGGAATCTCAAGCAACTGTTTACGCCAACGTTTTGAAACTGATAAGAGGTAAAACAACAATAGTACAGGATTATTTTAGGACGTGATTGAAAAATGCTGCTACGTTTTTTTTTTACATAAAGGGCAGTAAAGAGGGTCTGTATGTTTCTTGTGTTATTTTTCTTGTTTGGTAACCGACCAAACCTTAGTTAAGGCAATATGTTAAGCGTGTTTTGCTCTTTCTCGCTCAATCGCCGGTTTACCAAATGATGCTCTTGTCATAATGTAACATTAAGTGTAACCAAATAAGTTATCATACTGAGGTCCAGAATGACGTCGTTACCCACGATACGCTGTCAAAAGGTGGCGCTATCCCCCTATTATTTAACTGTATTTTCCTCCAGTGTAGGCTCAGTCAAGATTCATGTATGCTGTTTGCAAAAGTTTCAAACATCAAGACTTAAATTCACCATCCATTTTCATTTCCTTCCCTTTTTCCCCTCATCAGGTAATGGCCCTCTCAGGCTGGGTGTGTTTGGTGACAGGTGCCTCTCGTGGCATTGGAAGAGGCATTGCCCTGCAGCTGTCAGAGGCGGGAGCTACCGTCTACATCACTGGCCGCCAGGAGAAGACCCTGAAGGAAACTGCTGCTCAGGTGAACTTAAATACTTTCATGTGTACTAAATGTCCCAAGTACACATGAAAGTTTAATGGAGGTCCTGTGAGAAAGGTGAAAAACAAGGCTGAAAGATATTTCCACTGAATACTGTTGGGGGGGGGGGGGGGGGGGGGGGGGGGGGGGGGTGTAGGTAGAGTCAGAGACAATTAGAAGACATATTGACCACTATGTTGTTTGGACGAAGACTAATTAACCACTTTCCTTCTCCAATCTCAATGGCAGGTGAAGGAGAGGGGTGGGAACTGTGTGCCAGTTGTATGTGATTCTTCAAGTGATGAAGACCTCAAATATCTATTTGATCAAATCCAACGTGAGCAGAATGGCAGACTGGACATCCTAGTGAACAACGCCTATGCTGGTGTACAGGTCAGTGACATCGTTGCAGGGAAAACTGTCAATAGACTAAATGACAATAAGTTATTGACAGGGTTTGTAAAAACAACACTGGTTGTTTGAAGTGATATTAGCGTATGGAGAGGGAATTTCAATCACCTTATCAAAAAAGTGTAAAAAGTCTTTATGACCAATGACGATGATTTGTAATGTTATTTCAGGCTATTTTCACTAACATGGGGAAGAAGTTCTGGGAAACCGATCCAACCATATGGGATTCCATGAACAACACTGGCCTTAGGTACTCTCTCATTAGTTTAGTAAGGTCTTACTTTGAACTGCACCCTATTGCAGTGTTCAGTCTCTTTGTTCTGATGGGTAGACCGCTTTCAGCTTCTGACAGTCAACTCCACCTTATACTCACGGTAGCAGATGAGTAGATAACAGTGCTTTGGTTATCTGTACGCTTTGACACTTTGCATTTTTCTCTGTCAGGGGACACTATTTCTGCTCAGTGTATGCTTCACGAATGATGGTGGCACAAGGCAGGGGCTTGATTGTGGTCATCTCTTCTATGGGAGGGTTGAGGTATCTCTTCAATGTGTCATATGGTGTCGGTAAGGCTGCGGTGAGTTCTGCCATCTCTATGCTCCTAATTGTTAATTATCTGCTCACCTCAATGACATTTCCTATTTTTAGTATGAAATAACTGTAGTCATCCAAAGTAACACAGATCTGGAACATATCACTCCCTCTTTTAAGTTCAAGTTTGTGTATTAGAGTTTGTTCAACTTTCAATAAGTGCATTTTATGCTTTATTTTTTATCTCAGCTCTGATACTCTAATCCATATCCTCTCCAGTGTGACAGGCTAGCTGCAGACACAGCAGTTGAGCTGAGAAGCAGGGGAGTGGCCTCTGTCAGCCTGTGGCCAGGAGCAGTTCAGACAGAGTTGGTGTCTCAACTCATCATTGAGAAGGATGCTCCACCGGGCGTTGATCCTAAGGTAGATGATAAACCCTTAGTCAGGGCCTAAAATGTACTTTTTGGTCCACCAGCCACTGTCGCAGTTAGATTTTTAAAATCTACCCTTTAAGGGCGGGAGGTTACCGTGGTAATGGGGCCACTGTGTGTGTGGGAGATAGCGGAGACACCCTAGTCAGATCCTATCAGTTAAAGCAGCAGACTCAAACAACCTGAGCTTTTGAACAAAACTAGCAATAGCCAGTGTAACTGGTGTGAAATGGTTAGCGGGGTGCGCGCTAATAGCGTTTCAATCGGTGACGTCACTTGCTCTGAGACCTTGAAGTAGTTGTTTCCTGTGCTCTGCTTTTCTGGAGCGATGGGTAACGATGCTTTGTGGGAGGCAGTTGTTGATGTGTGCAGAGGGTCCCTGGTTCGAGCCCAGGTAAGGGCGAGGAGAGGGATGGAAGGAAAACTGTACACCAAGAAACACGAGGACAAAGTCTCACTTTGTAGACTTTCGAGTAAATTAGACAACTTTTATGCCTGTGCGTAGCGCCTACAAAAATGAATCTATCAGCACTTCACTCAGAGTGCACAGCTCTCCATCCAGGCGGTGTTGCTGCGTGAGGGGGGGATATAGGATTCGTATTTCTTTGTGTGACTAGCAGCTATGAAAGAAAACAGCAGAAATACTTTGAAAACAGGTACTGCAGCATTTTTCTACTATAAATCGCAATATGCACATGTGCTCATACTTGACTTTTGACTATTTTTATTTGCAAATGTCATGCTCGCACTGTAGAGCCTGGCAAATTGACCAACCGCCAACATGGCTTGTGAAATAGATATTCGTACCTGCCAATACTTAAATCTACCTGCATTTGGCTGATGGCGGGTGTTAATTTTATTCCTTGATTAGAGTATTGCCATTCAGTATGGGTGGTTTGAGAGGCTGATGCAGTTTTCTCCAAGTTCAGTAACCTGAAAATAAGTCTGTGTGGCTTGTGCACCAGATTATTTGCTAAATTATACATTTTCATAGGCTTTACTAGTTCTTATTCTCTCTTACTGTATTGAGTTTGTGAAATGACATAACTCCCTGTTTCTCTCAGTTCAGATCCTTCTTTGCCAATGGAGAAACAACAGAGCTGAGTGGGAAGTGCATTGTTGAGCTGGCGAAAGGTACATTATGCTACAGCATGTACATGGCTATGCACCATTATATTTCTACAGTTGATAATAAAGCCACATTTTTATTCAAATGGGGAAAAAATAAACAAAAGTAGCTTCTAAGCAAAATACAATTTCTCAAGCAAGAATTTAGCTATGACTGTCTGGGAGTAGCCTGAGGGGTCTAATTGGATGAGCCTAATGGGAGGGTTGTGTTACCTGAAATTGATTTTATTGGCAGAGACAATGGCAAACTCTTTGTTATTGGTCTATTAACTTATACCGTGACGTCCAAAAATCCCACTCAGCCAAACAAGCTGAAATTTCAGGCGGTCTTTTCAAACAGCTCTTACACTAAAAGTGTAAACATTTTAGCAGTCGTGCTTATCCAGAGCGACTTACAGTAGTGAGTGCATACATTTTCATACTTCTTTTTTCATACTGGTCCCCCATGGGAATTGAACCCACAACCAACTGAGCTACACGAGACCATAATTTTCACAATTTTATAGTATTATTGCAAACTCATAGTGTGGAAATATACATACATACATACATACATACATATATACAAACATACAGTTGAAGTTGGAAGTTTACATACACTTAGGTTAAATTAAAACTCATTTTTCAACCACTCCACAAATTTCTTGTTAACAAACTATAGTTTTGCAAGTCGGTTAGGACATCTACTTTGTGCATGACACAAGTAATTTTTCCAACAATTGTTTACAGACAGATTATTTCACTTATAATTTACGATATCACAATTCCAGTGGGTCAGAAGTTTACATACACTAAGTTGACTGTGCCTTTAAACAGCTTGCAAAATTCCAGAAAATTATGTTATGGCTTTAGAAGCTTCTGATAGGCTAATTGACATTTGAGTCAATTGGAGGTGTACCTGTGGATGTATTGCAAGGCATACCTTCCAACTCTGCCTCATTGCTTGACATCATTGGAAAATCAAAATAAATCAGCCAAGACCTCAGAAAAATTATTGTAGACCTCTACAAGTCTGGTTCATCCTTGAGAGCAATTTCCAAACGCCTGAAGGTACCACGTTCATCTGTACAAACAATAATACGTAAGTATAAACACTGTGGTAACATGCAGCCGTCATACCGCTCAGGAAGGAGGCAAGTTCTGTCTCCTAGAGATGAACGTACTTTGGTGTGAAAAGTGAAAATCAATCCCAGAACAACAGCAAAGGACCTTGTGAAGATGCTGGAGGAAACGGGTACAAAAGTATCTATATCCACAGTAAAACGAGTCCTATATCGACATAATCTGAAAGGCCGCTCAGCAAGGAAGAAGCCACTGCTCCGAAACCGCCAAAAAGCCAGACTACGGTTTGCAACTGCACATAGGGACAAAGATCGTACTTTTTGGAGAAATGTCCTCTGGTCTGATGAAACAAATTAGAACTGTTTGGACATAATGACCATCGTTATGTTTTGAGGAAAAGGGGGAGTCTTGCAAGTCGAAGAACACCATCCCAACCGTGAAGCACAGGGGTGACAGCATCATGTTGTGGGGGTGCTTTGCTGCAGGAGGGACTGGTGCACTTCACAAAATCGATGGCATCATGAGAAAGGAAAATTGTGGATATATTGAAGCAACATCTCAAGACATCAGTCAGGAAGTTAAAGCTTGGTCACAAATGGGTCTTTCAAATTGACAATGACCCAAAGCATACTTCCAAAGTTGTGGCGAAATGGCTTAAGGACAACAGTCAAGGTATTGGAGTGGCCATCACAAAGCCCTGACCTCAATCCCATAGAACATTTGTGGGCAGAACTGAAAAAGCGTGTGCGAGGAAGGAGGCCTACAAACCTGACTCCGTTACACCAGCTCTGTCAGGAGGAATGGGCCAAAATTCACCCAACTTATTGTGGGAAGCTTGTGGAAGGCTATCCAAAACGTTTGACCCAAGTTAAACAATTTAAAGGCAATGCTACCAAATACTAATTGAGTGTATGTAAACTTCTGACACACTGGGAATGTGATGAAAGAAAGCTGAAATAAATCACTCGCTACTATTATTGACATTTCACATTCTTAAAATAAAGTGGTGATCCTAACTGACCTAAGACAGGGAATTTTTACTAGGATTAAATGTCAGGAATTGTGAAAACTGAGTTTAAATGTATTTGGCTAAGGTATATGTAAACTTCCGACTTCAACTGTATATATAAACACAGGAAAATCACATTTTTTGACTGCACGCCCCCTCTAACAACAAAACAGACTGACTATCCTTTGAAGATTACATTGTTTTAGATCTGGGCTTTCACCTTTTACTGTTTTGCATATTTGTCATTCCAGTTTAATTTGTGTTTTGCATTCTTTTTATGATTTGAAGATAAAAACCTGATGTCGCTGTCAGGAAAAGTGTTGATGACCTGTGACCTGTCTAGGCGATACGGAATACAAGATGTTGACGGTAAAATATCACTCCCATCACAAATTTTTGTTAAGTGAACGGGTATCATGGACATTTCCAATAGGCTAAATATCGAGGGTAGGCTATTATTTGAATGCTGGTGACATGATGATTGGTGCTTGGCTGCCAATTATCATATAAAATGATTTTGCTTTTAAGCCATATGCCATCATATGCCACCCTGTCTACTTAATCAGCAAACTCTTGTCTAGAGAGCATGTGCTAAAACCAGATTGGGCAATTTTGTTATTTATTGCAGCAGTTTTTGTGACAACCAACGGTAGAGTTGAAAATGTATTGGAAACCCATTTAACTTGTCTTTTATTCAGTGCATTGGAACTTATGTGCACTCTGTCACCATGCACAGCCTTTTATCTGCACCAAGTCAGTTTGATGGCAACACCTCTAGTGGGAAAATGTGCATATATTGTACAATATTCACATGAATCTGTTGCCAATTGGATGGAAACCTAGCTATTGTAGTGTACACATTTATTACCCCCCCCCCCCCCCCCCCCAAAAGATATCTATTTGCATGCAGAACTGTACATAGGCCTAGAAGACACACTGTCTTAATATTTTACGTACTTCTCCCTCTTTCTTTCAGGCCGCAGTGTGACTGACTACACCTCCCTTAAATTCCTCCTGACCCAGGTCCCATATCTTTCCTGGCTCTCCTTGATCGTACCCTCATTCTTCCGGGTTCCTCGGTTTGTTCTTACCCTCACCAACGGACGTTTCTGAGCCACCCCAAACTCCTCTGTGACACATAGATTACTGCAGTGTCAGTAATCTACATTTAAATGGTATTCCTATACATTGAATACTAAATCGTTTATAATTCTGTGTTCATTTGCATAAGAAGGATCTGCACTAGTGTACTGAATTTACAGTATTATATGAATATTACAAGAGTTTATAAGCTTGTATGTGATTAAACTTGCCTATTGCCTCTGACTGTCATACATACATTGGGAAATGCCCCATACAGTACATGTCAAAACCAATGAGTGGAATGGTATCCAATACATCAAACATGGTTTCCATAAACACATGGTTTCCATGTGATTGATGCCATTCCATTCTCTCTGTTCCAGACATTATTATGATATGTCCTCACCTTAACAGTCAAAACAAAAGGACTGATAACTTTCTTTGACAAAATGCTATTTTTGAGGCGATCAAAATGAAGGTATGCTGATTTTTTAAATTTTAAATGAAGGTATAATGACTATAACGCTATACTGAATATTTCATCGTATGAAGAGAAATTCCAGCTGTTATGTTTAGCTGCATTTAAAAACACTATGCAAATGTAAACGTTTTTTGTAATACTGATAAGTAAATAAAATTCTTTACATTCCTATACCAACTTGATACTATTTGTTATGTCTGTGAAGCGGGCTCTTTACTTTTCACTCATCTAGCAAACTGGGGCCATACAGTTTCTCCGGCCTCACAAGTGGTGCAGCGGTCTACGGCACTGCTTGAGGCGTCCACTACAGACCCAGATTCGATGTCAGGCTGTGTCACATCCGGCTGTTACCGGGAGACCCATGAGGCGGCGCACAATTGGCTCAGCGTCATCCGGGTTAGAGGAGGGTTTGGCCGGGATTTCTTTTCTGTCTTTGCAAGCTGACTTCGGTTGCCAGCTGGACGGTGTTTCCTCCGAAACATTGGTGCGGCTGTCTTCCGGGTTAAGGGAATGGTGTGTCAAGAACGAGTGTGGCTTGGCAGGGTTGTGTTTGAGGACGCAAGGCTCTCGACTTTCGCCTCTCCCAAGTCCGTAGGGGAGTTGTAGCGATGGAACAAGACTAACTACCAATTAGATATTACGAAAAAGGGGTAAAAGTACTCCCCCCTTTCCCCCCCTTCTCCATCTCAAAATGCGCATCAGCCAATTAAAATCGTTGATTTTACTTGAACGTGATAGGTTACATTGTAACTGGGCCCATCAGAAACTTGTACACGTCAAATATGGTGGATAAATATGATTGTTTACTCAGGCAGTTTAACATTAAAAAACTTGTCAGGGTCCTGTCTATAATTTAGTGGACGTTTCCTCTCGGTTCTTGCGTGAGTTCACAGTTCTGCCATAATATCTAGGATGCTGCTTGGGTTGTCACCAATGATGTGTATTTGGATGACTGACATGGGGCACTGTATTGAAGCCTTCTTGGTACTCCTCAATTGTCTTTTTTGAGGGGGATGCTATAGAAATGCATTTATTAATGTCTACATTTTGTTTTTGACACATTTATTCTATTACAGGTACCTTAATGCGTACTTTTAAATTATATTATGTGAGCTAAACATAAAAATATATAAACATTTTCCTTTAGTATTTTTGTTGTTGAGAGTACTAATGTTACTGTCCCCAGCACTATAACAAAAATTATTAAATACATGTAATTCTGTCCTTGAAACATTTAATTGAAGTACTGTAGAATTCCACTCATTTTTACGGAGGACTGCTCCTACTAGGGAGTGCCAATATGGACAACCGGTGGCTTCAAAGCCTCTCAATGGCCAATACATAGCATCAGCAATCCAGGGTTATGTACAGTTGAAGTCGGAAGTTTACATACACCTTAGCCAAATACATTTAAACTCAGTTTTTCACAATTCCTGACATTTAATCCTAGTAAAAATTCCCTGTCTTAGGTCAGCTAGGATCACCACTTTATTTTAAGAATGTGAAATGTCAGAATAATGGTAGAGAGAATAATTTATTTCAGCTTTTATTTCTTTCATCACATTCCCAGTGAGTCAGAAGTTTACATACGCTCAATTAGTATTTGGTATCATTGCCTTGAAATTGTTTAACTTGGGTCAAACATTTTGGGTAGCCTTCCACAAGCTTCCCACAATAAGTTGGGTGAATTTTGGCCCATTCCTCCTGACAGAGCTGGTCTAACTTAGTCAGGTTTGTAGACCTCCTTGCTCACACACGCTTTTTCAGTTCTGCCCACAAATTTTCTATGGGATTGAGGTCAGAGCTTTGTGATGGCCACTCCAATACCTTGACTTTGTTGTCCTTAAGCAATTTTGTCACAACTTTGGAAGTATGCTTGGGGTCATTGTCAATTTGGAAGACCCATTTACGACCAAGCTTTAACTTCTTGACTGATGTCTTGAGATGTTGCTTCAATATATCCACATAATTTTCCTCCCTCGTGATGCCATCTATTTTGTGAAGTGCACCAGTCCCTCCTGCAGCAAAGCACCCCCAGAACATGATGCTGCCACCCCCGTGCTTCACGGTTGGGATGGTGTTCTTCGACTTGCAAGACTCCCCCTTTTTCCTCTAAACATAACGATGGTCATTATGGCCGAACAGTTCTATTTTTGTTTCATCAGACCAGAGGACATTTCTCCAAAAAGTACGATCTTTGTCCCCATGTGCAGTTGAAAACTGTAGTCTGGCTTTTGTATGGCGGTTTTGGAGCAGTGGCTTCTTCCTTGCTGAGCGGCCTTTCAGGTTATGTCGATATAGGACTCGTTTTACTGTGGATATAGATACTTTTGTACCCATTTCCTCCAGCATCTTCACAAGGTCCTTTGCTGTTGTTCTGGGATTGATTTGCACTTTTCACACCAAAGTACGTTCATCTCTAGGAGACAGAACTTGTCTCCTTCCTGAGCGGTATGGCGGCTGTGTGGTCCCATGGTGTTTATACTTGCGAACTATTGTTTGTACAGATGAACGTGGTACCTTCAGGCGTTTTGGAAATTGCTCCCAAGGATGAACCAGACTTGTGGAGGTCTTGGCTGATTTCTTTTGATTTCCCCATGATGTCAAGCAAAGGACCACTGAGTTTGAAGGTAGGCCTTGCAATATATCCACAGGTACACCTCCAATTGACTCAAATGATGTCAATTAGCCTATCAGAAGCTTCTAAAGCCATGACATCATTTTCTGGAATTTTCCAAGCTGTTTAAAGGCACAGTCAACTTAGTGTATGTAAACTTCTGACCCACTGGAATTGTGATACAGTGAATTATAAGTGAAATAATCTGTCTGTAAACAATTGTTGGAAAAATTACAAGTAGATGTCCTAACCATTTCTTGCTAACAAGAAATTTGTGGAGTGGTTGAAAAACAAGTTTTAATGACTCCAACCTAAGTGTATGTAAACTTCCGACTTCAACTGTGTATGTACACTATCGGTCAAAAGTTTTAGAACACCTACTCATTCAAGGGTTTTTCACCGTATCAGAGTATTCGTCAATTATATTTTCTGAGGCTACCTGGAACATATCCCAGTCCGCGTGATCAAAACAATCTTGAAGCGTTTATTCCGATTGGTCAGACCAGCGTTGATTAGTCCTTTGCACGGGTACTTCCTGTTTGAGTTTTTGCCTATAGGACGGGAGGAGCAAAATGGAGTTGTGATCAGATTTGCCGAAGGGAGGGCAGGGGGTGGCCATGTAGGCACCCTGGAAGTTGGAGAAGCAATGGTTGAGTGTTTTAGCAGCGCTACAGTTGATGTGTTGATAGAACTTCGGTAGCGTTTTTCTCTAATTTGCTTTGTTAAAATCCCCAGCTACAATAAATGAGGCCTCAGGATATGTGATTTCCAGTTTGCATAAAGTCCAGTGAAGTTCTTTGAGGGCCGTTGTGGTATCGGCTTGAGGGGGAATTTACACGGCTGTCACTATAGCCGAAAATAATTATCTTGGGAGGTAATACGGTCAGCATACGATTGTGAGGTATTGTAGGTTCGGTGAACAATAGGACTTGAGTTCCTGTATCTTATCACAATCACACCATGAGTAGTAAATCCTGAAACATACACCCCCACCCTTTTTCTTCCCAGAGAGATATTTATTCCTGTCTGCGCGACGAACTGAGAACCCAACTGTCTTAACGGATTCAGACTGTATATCCCAAGAGAGCCATGTTTCCGTGAATGTCACGACTTCCACCGAAGTTGGTCCCTCTCCTTGTTCGGGCGGCATTTGGCGGTCGACGTCCCCGGCTTTCTAGTCACCACCGATCTATGTTTAATTTTCGTTTTGTTTTGTCTTCATTATACACATCCTGGTTTCCATTCCAAAATCAATGTTCCTTATTTAACCCTCTGGCTTCCCTTTCTGCTTTGTGCGTGATTGTCGTTGTCATGTGGGTTCGTTATTTTGTGCTCTGGATATCTGTATTTTTCCTTGTTGGAACATTGCTTAAATTTTGAGTAAATTCTCTGTTTATTACACATACCTGTGTCCTGCGCCTGACTCCACCTTATCCATTCACCAAATCGCTGACAGAATCACGCACCATAGAATGGAGTCAGCAGGTGCAGCCAGCCCTCCTCTCCCAGTGGAGGAGCGCGTTCAGCAGCACACGACTATGTTACAGAGTCTCGGTACAGCCATGGATCGCGTGCTGCAAAACATGGATGGGAGAGAGGGGATTTTCTGGTTAACCCATCATCGTCAACCCAGCTCCCACAACAACCTACACTGTTGTCCACCCCGCCTTTATCAGGATCCAGTGGGATTCGGCTCTCGCTCCCGGGAGCGTATGACGGAACGGCTGCCGGATGCCAGGGGTTCCTACTCCAGCTGGAGCTCTACCTGGCAGCTGTTCAGCCGGCCCCTTCGGGACGCGAGAGAGTGAGCGCCCTCATCTCTTGTCTAACTGGTAAAGCACTGGAATGGGCCAACGCCATCTGGGGAAGGGAAGGCCTGACGTTGGACAATTTCGAGGATTTCACCCGCCGTTTCCGGGCGGTTTTCGATCATCCACCTGAAGGGAGAGCGGCGGGGGAACGCTTGTACCATCTAAGACGGGATGAGGAGCGCTCAAGAGTTTGCGCTGGACTTCAGATCTCTGGCCGCCGGCGCGGGATGGAATGAGCGGGCCCTGATCGACCACAGGTGTAGTTTACGCAAGGACGTTCGTAGGGAGCTAGCATGCAGGGACACCACCCTTAATCTTGACCAGCTGGTGGACCTATCCATCTGGCTGGATAACCTGTTGGCCTCCCGCGGACTTCCGGATCGGGGTCCGTCAGTTCCATCCCCCAGCACCTCTGATCCAACACCGATGGAGCTGGGAGGTGCTGCTATGAGAGGGACCGGAGGGGGGACCATTCCCTGCACCACTCACCCAGAGCTCCCTGTTGCACACATGTGGTTATATATAGAATTTCCTGAGTTTTCCCCGCGTTCTCAGCATAAGGTGCTAGTAGATTCAGGCGCAGCTGGGAACTTTATTGACCGTTCCTTTGCACTTAGATTAGGGATCCCTATTGTTCCTGTTGATGTTCCCTTCCCTGTACATGCCTTAGATAGTCGTCCTTTGGGGTCGGGGCTAATTAGGGCGGTCACAGCTCCACTCTGTATGATAACGCAGGAGGGTCATGAGGAGAGAATTAGTCTCTTCCTGATCGACTCTCCTGCGTTTCCTGTTGTGTTGGGCCTTCCCTGGTTGGCCTCTCATGACCCCACTATTTCGTGGCAACAGAGGGCTCTCAACGGATGGTCCTGTCAGTGCTCAGGGAGGTGTCTAGGTGTTTCCTTAGGTGCCACTACGGTGGAGAGTCCAAACCAGGTCTCCACCATGCACATTCCCCCCGAATATGCAGATTTGGCACTCGCCTTCTGTAAAAAGAAGGCGACTCAATTACCACCCCATCGACGGGGGGTAGACGCTTCCTGGTAGACGCTGCACTTCCCAGGAGTCACGTGTATCCTCTGTCACAGGAGGAGACGGCGGCTATGGAAACATATGTCACCGAATCTCTGGGACAGGGATTCATTCGGTCTTCCACCTCACCTGTCTCCTCAAGTTTATTTTTTGTGAAGAAGAAGGATGGAGGTTTACGCCCGTGTATTGACTATCGAGGTTTAAATCAGATCACGGTAAAATACAGTTACCCGCTACCTCTCATAGCCAGTATGACAGAGTCATTGCACGGGGCGCGCTTCTTCACAAAATTGGACCTCAGGAGCGCTTACAACCTGGTGCGTATCCGGGCGGAGGATGAGTGGAAGACGACATTTATCACCACTTCTGGGCACTATGAGTACCTCGTCATGACGTACGGGTGAATGAATGCTCCATCAGTCTTCCAATCCTTTGTAGATAAGATTTTCAGGGACCTGCACGGGCAGGGTGTAGTGGTGTATATAGATGACATTCTAATATACTCTGCTACACGCGCCGAGCATGTGTCCCTTGTACGCAGGGTGCTTGGTCGACTGTTGGAGCATGACCTGTACGTCAAGGCTGAGAAATGTCTGTTCTTCCAACAGTCCGTCTCCTTCCTAGGGTACCGCTTTTCCGAGTCAGGAGTGGAGATGGAAAATTACCGCATTTCAGCCATGCGTAATTGGCCGACTCCAACCACAGTAAAGGAGGTGCAGCGGTTCTTAGGGTTTGCCAACTACTACCGGAGGTTTGTCTGGGGTTTTGGTCAGTTAGCGGCTCCCATTACCTCCTTTCTGAAGGGGGGACCGGTGCGACTGCAGTGGTCAGCTGGGGCGGACAGGGCTTTTAGTCGTCTGAAGGCTCTGTTTACCTCCACTCCCGTGCTGGCTCATCCTGATCCCTCCTTAGCGTTCATAGTTGAGGTGGACGCGTCCGAGGCTGGGATAGGGGCTGTGCTGTCTCAGCGCTCGGGTACGCCACTAAAGCTCCGCCCATGTGCTTTCTTTTCGAAGAAGCTCAGCCCGGCGTAGCGAAACTATGATGTGTGGGACTGGGAGCTGTTGGCTGTTTTCGGGGCTCTGAAGGTGTGGAGACATTGGCTTGAGGGGGCTAGACACCCTATCCTCATTTGGACTGACCACCGCAATCTGGAGTACATTCAGGCAGCGAGGATACTGAACCCTCGCCAGGCGAGGTGGGCCATGTTTTTCACCCGCTTTGTTTTCACCCTATCCTACAGACCAGGTTCCCAGATTGTTAAGGCAGACGCACTGTCCCGGATGTATGACACAGAGGAGCGGTCCGCGGATCCCACTCCCATAATTCCAGCTTCTTGCCTGGTGGCACCAGTGGTATGGGAGGTGGACGAAGACATCGAGCGGGCCTCACGTGCATAGCCCACTCCCACACAGTGTTCAGTTGGGCGTCTGTACGTTCAATTTGATGTCCGCGATCATTTGATCTGTTGGGCCCACACGTCACCCTCCTCTGGTCATCCTGGCATCGGTCGGACAGTGCGCTGTCTTGCTGGGAAGTACTGGTGGCCCATGTTAGCTAAGGACGTGAGCGTTTATGTTTCCTCCTGCTCGGTGTGCGCACACTGCAAGGCACCTAGACACCTGCCCAGAGGGAAATTACAACCCCTTCCAGTTCCACAACGGCCGTGGTAACATCTATCGGTGGATTTCATGACGGATCTTCCTGTCACGGGGCAACACCACGATCCTGGTCGTTGTGGATCGGTTTTCTAAGTCCTGCCGTCTCCTTCCTTTGCCCGGTCTCCCTACGGCTCTACAGACTGCGGAGGCCCTGTTCACTCACGTATTCCGGCACTACGGTGTGCCTGAGGATATAGTTTCTGATCGGGATCCCCAATTCACGTCTAAAGTCTGGAGGGCGTTTATGGAACGCCTGGGGGTCTCGGTCAGCCTCACCTCAGGTTTTCACCCCGAGAGTAACGGGCAGGTGGAGAGAGTCAACCAGGATGTGGGTAGGTTTCTGCGGTCCTATTGCCAGGACCAGCCGGGGGAGTGGGCGGTTTTCATCCCCTGGGCGGAGATGGCCCAAAACTCCCTCCGCCACTAACCTATCACCTTTTCAGCATTTGCTAGGTTATCAGCCGGTCCTGGCACCATGGCATCAGAGCCAGATCGAGGCTCCTGCGGTGGATGAATGGTTTCGGCACTCGGAAGAGACATGGGACGCTGCCCATGTGCGTCTACAACGGGCCATCAGGCGGCAGAAGGCGAGTGCCGACCGCCACCGCAGTGAGGTCTGGCTCTCGACCCGAAACCTACCCCTTCGCCTGCCCTGCCGGAAGCTGGGTCCGCGGTTTGTGGGGACATTTAAAGTCCTGAGGAGACTGAACAAGGTTTGTTATAGGTTACAACTCCCCCCTGATTACCGTATTAACCCCTCGTTCCATGTGTCTCTCCTCAGGCCGGTGTTGGCTGGTCCGCTCCAGCAGTCTGAGGTGCGGGAGGTTCCTCCGCCCCCTCTAGACATTGAGGGGGCTCGCATATACTGTGCGAGCCATCATGGACTCAAGGCGTTGGGCGAGAGGCCTTCAGTACCTCGTGGAGTGGGAGGGGTACGGTCCGGAGGAGAGATACTGGGTGCCGGTGGAGGACATCCTGGATCAGTCATTACTGCAGGAATTTCATCGTTTCCATCCGGATCGCCCTGCGTCTCGTCCTCCGGACCGTACCCCTCCCACTCCACGAGGTACTGAAGGCCTCTCGCCCAACGCCTTGAGACGCAGGACGAGACGCCCTGCGTCCTGCGTCCTGCGCCCTACGCCCTGGTTTCCATTCCATAATCAATGTTCCTTATTTAACCCTCTGGCTTCCCTTTCTGTTTTGTGCGTGATTGTCGTTGTTATGTGGGTTCGTTATTTTGTGCTCTGGATATCTGTATTTTTCCTTGTTGGAACATTGCTTAAATTTTTTGTAAATTCTGTTTATTACTCATACCTGTGTCCTGCGCCTGACTCCGCCTTATCCATTCACCAAATCGCTGACAGTGAAACAGAGTATGCTACAATCCCTGATATCTCTCTGGAATGAAATCTCTGGGGTACGAACAAATGATCCGATTCGGGAAAGTTGTATTCCTGGTCGTAATGTTGGTAATGCTGGTGAGTTACTGCCGTTCTGATATCCAAAAGTTCTTCCCGGCTGTATCTAATAACACCAACAATTTCCTGGGCTAATAATGTAAGAAATAACACATAAAAAAACAAAATACTGCAAAGTTTCCTAAGAGCAAGAATCATGGCAGCCCTATCTGTCCGCGCCATTTTCAGTCTCGAAGCAATGCTGCCGCCGCTGCTGATTCCTTGCTTCTACCAGAGAGCTACAGTACCTGGCTGACAACAGTGGAGCTGTTGACATCACCAGGCAACGTTCTCACACCGCATCTGAGCAGAGGATCCAATACCGACAAACCCATGCATGTTCTCTATCCCAGTTTACCCGTGATTCTTTTCAATACTGCTTTATTGGCGTGAGTGTAATTTACCGACTCGGTACTGATACCCCGTGTACATAGACAAGTTATCATTGCTCTTTGTTTATTTATTATTACTTTTATTATGGCATGTTTTACTTTTCTATTTCTTCATCTCTGCATTTTTGGAAAGGGCCCGTAAGTAAGTGTTTCCATTTTAAGCTACACCTGTTGTTTACCAGTGAAATATATATATTTTTTAACATTTATCTTATTAAATTACATCACCAATCAGTGCGGATAGAGCAAGCAAGCTAGTTGTTTACATGCGTGATGGACAGATTAGTATAGCCTATGGCGCAAGATGTACCTGAAATTTTGCAAGTGGGGAGAGAGCAAGAGGGTTGAGGAGGAGACTTGAAGCGCTGGGCATCTTGTTATGAATTAGGTCCACAGAATTATACCTAGGAGGAGTGGGTTCAATTGAGGAACTTTGAATGTACTTTTAGCTAACAAGCTTGAGCTTGCTAGCTAAAAAGTTTGTGTGTGCAGAGTGGCACCAGAATTAAAAACACACCTTTTTGGAGTTAATAAATCCAACGTCGTGATAACTAGGCCTATAGGATCCTTAAATAGCATTGAAAAAAGTAAATATATTCTAAATCTCTCTCCCGATCTTGTGAATAACGCTTCTAATATCAGTACAGTAGCCTATGCTTCGGAGGGGCAGGGGCAGGTAACCTAAACACGCACAGGCAAATATTTTCAGCTTGTAGGCAAATATTGAAAAAAGTTTCTGAGTGACAGAATGAGGACTTTGCATAGGTGCTTTGTTGTGGGACTAGAAATAAATGCCTGGAATGTAAAATAATATTATTAACCGGTTCCCATGCTTTTAAAATAACAGTTCTGTTCCTTTGTTCTTTTCTGTTTTCGGTTCTGTTCCCTGAACCGGATTCAACCCCTGGTTCCTCAAAAAGTCCCTTGCATACAACTGCATGCACAACATTTATTTTCATGTTTCTTGTGCCTGTAGTCACTGCAGATTTCTACTCCCCACTGGTGGTGGTGCAACAAACTGATTTTTCCAACCCCCAACTAGTCGTGGCCATGCAGATACACTTCCCCTGCAACACTGGCAGAATGCCCAAAAGCCTCCTGCTGCTCATGCTTGTAATGACTTTGCTGCTTGCGTTTGTTGTGGAAATTCAACACAGGGACACTCAAAGTCAATATTAAATGAACCACTCTTTATTGTCAGCAAGCTGGAGAGGTAACAGTCCAACATAGATGCATAAAGTACCAGTCTGAAGTGAGCTCTAAATGGGCCTTCCTTATATAGTGCCTTAAATACAGCTACATAAAAACCTACATAAACATGATTCATTGGATTGGTTCCTACATGTGACTGGCTCCGTCTCCTATCTTAACTTAAACATATTCTGGCCGTTCTGCCAGATGTTCCCAAGGAGAGGGTCATGACCGTCTCCCCCTTATATCTCTACTCAGCACCTACAGGAACCAATGATTGTATGTACAATTCAAGGCTATCTCTTCAGACAACAAAATTTCCCTCACATTCCATCCTCATCACTCTGTGATAATAATCTTTACATTTTATGGTAAGCATTAGATTATAGCTTCGTTCAAAGGGAAGTTCTATCAAAATACATCATTATAAGTAAGCGAAATCAACACATAAAACAGCCACTTAATCCTTTCAAACCCTTCTTTCTGGGTTGACAATCCAATTTCTAAAACCTTTGCAGTAGAATGTCTTAACTTAAGACCTTCACTTCATACAGTTACACATATGCTTCTTTATTATCCAAGTTCATTCATGGTAATACTATCATCATAATAAAGGTTATACTTCTATTAACAGGAGTGAATCTAATTTCATTCATAATCCTCATAATAAAGCTAAAATCTACAATCAAAGGTTATAATCAACGGGAGTGAGTATATCAAAAATGTACACACATACACAAGAGATCTGTAGATTAAGAGGTGAATACATCTCCAAAGCTCTTACCACAATCGGTTGCATTGACATATGCTCTGCATTAACTGTCCCTTGGACATCTACTTAGTCAAATCATAAGACCTGTTGTGTTACAAATCTGCTAAGACCTTCAAAAAGTTGGTGCTGGCTCATTAGCTCAGTGTTCCACATAATGGAAACAGATTATTGGTTTAGATGACATTACCTTCTAAACTTGTTCAAATGAAAACAACCTTCAATCATTACTCATCATCCTTCTCTACAGGGGGGAATGAAAGCTGATAGCTGCTGAGATCTTATTAGCCAGAGAGGCACAGATAGCCTTACAGCATGTTAATAACACAATTAGGCAAACTAAGCAAAAAACGCACGATGTAGCACATTGGGCAATTTGGGATCCCCAACTTCCAAACAGGGATTCCAACCAAGTTGCAAGCGTCCACTCTGGTTTTGGGGGATTTTTCTTAGCAACAGTGGCAATGTATTCGGCAAGATCAGTCACATTAGAAGAGTGGTCACCCTGAGGAAGGCACAGTGATGCCCGAAACATTGGATAATACCCATTAAATTGCTGGGAGTTTATACATGAAGTATGCGACTTTCTTTCTTTTGATAGTTTATAGTTTATTCGCTGATAGTCAGCACCTCCACACAAACTATTTTTTTCTGGGTGTGCGCCAGCTCATGTTTTTTTAATCTGGGACAAAAGTTCAACCTTCATTGTCAATCATTGCACAAGTGCCCCCTTAACCTGCCAGAAGAGAGTCAAGAGCCTCTCTGTTTTGCAGAGCTAACTTACGCAATTATTTTAGTTCATTGCCAATTTTCTCTGTGTCTAGAGATGTCACGAATTTGGTCTAGGGGACATGCAACTCCATACCCAGGGAAGAACACACCAAATAACCCGGAGGCAGGTGTGTGAATGATGTCAGTTAGAGACCTCGTATCTCTCCTCATTCCAGGAGGTTTGTAGTCTCTTAACAGAGCCTTCAGATCCCTCTAATTATTTGGAACGGTTCTCATAGCTGTCACCACAAACCCAACAGCACCTCCCCAGTTCGAGGGAAAGCTATAGTAAGCCATCTTACCACACAGCCAATAGGTTCCATCAATAGGTTCCATTCGGAGCTCCTCACAAAGGGATAATAACAAGATAGACTGAAATACCAGAAGTAACATTACCAGGTTCACCAGTGTCGGCATTGTTAATGGTTAACTGTGGTTGTGTAATGCAGAAAACGTCATTGGGTCAGGGTTGTGTGGCATCTCTACTAAGAATGGTAAGTCCATTTGCATATCAGATTTACCCCTATGGGAACTCCCACAAGTGGTAAACCTGCTCCTACCTTAACTGGCCCCAACCCACACATCCAACACACTTTTTGTCCAGACGTAAGATTAGCAACCATTTCTGCTCTAGAGAGGAACAGATTGTTGTCATGGTTATGGGGGCCCAGCAGTGTAGCTCCCTCCAGTAACCACGAGCACAACCGTTCCTTGATTTTAACTGCCGGCTTTATTCTGTAGATTTAGTCAGAATTATCACCTTCCGTGAGAACTATAAAGTAAATGAAAAATACAGTTAAGCACACTCTTACAACCTTATCTAACGAGTGACTTATTAGCTTGGTATAACTCTGAAGTGCTTACATACATAAACAGTTTAGCCGGCGCCATAACAGTATCAGATTAAACACATAAATAAAGGAAAAATACCTCATTGGCTGCTTATTACAGAAGGGAGGATATCAAACTTCACACTTATTATTCCTGGCATGAATTCACGCTTCATCCTTAATTATTATAACGTTACCATCCTAACATACACGCTTCAACCTTTATGAACTACACCCGATGACATGAAAACTTAGCTAACACAGCGCGGGATTGCCTTCCCTCCAAAAGTGTGTTGCTACAATAAGGATCCCCGTTACAACAGTTATTAGCTACGTAGTTCCGCTTGTCTTATTTCCCCCGCACAGCGGACACGTAAACAATTCAAACACAAAACAAAGACATAACCTGTAAGTCTAACTGTCAGTTACAAGCAGGGCTCTCCTTCTCCGATGACCATCTACTTCTTGGCCACTAATCCGGGCCTGTGTTGTTCCCTTTGGCTTTAGACTCATCTCATCTACTTCTGTCAGGTTTCCCACAAGAGGACAACTTACTGTTCTTATTAGCACACCTGTGCTAATGCAGAGAAGGGCCACACTGCACCACTGGAACTAGCGAGGCCCCATCTTCTTCTGTATCAGGAACTCGTCTGCAGTGCGACTCATGGATCCAGGTATCTCTCTCAGCAACCTTCACCGCAGTGGGGGTAGTCAGATGAACTTGGTACGGGCCTCTCCAACGGGGTTCCTTCCAACTCTTTCTCCTAATGTCTTTCACCACCACGAAATCACCTGGATTCAAACAGTGTTCAGCTCCAACTGCTAGATTTGGCAAAGACGCCTTCACCCGGGGGAAAATACTCTTAAGAACACTGTTAAGGGTGACACAATACTCAACCATGTCTTCCTCCATTCCTTGCAGGGACAATCTGTTCTGGGGAAAAGGTGTATTTGTCATCCACATGGGACGGCCAGTCAGCACCTCGTGTGGAGAGAGACCAGTGACTTTATGGGATCTGTCTCATACTTGTCTGTGCTAATGGAACTTAAATACGTTTTACCTCATTTCTACCAGCAGGTCACATGTGCAACCAGAGGAAAAATAACTCTAGACCACCTTTACTCCACACACAGAGACGCATACAAAGCTCTCACTCGCCCTCCATTTGGCAAATCTGACCATAATTCTATCCTCCTGATTCCTGCTTACAAGCAAAGACTAAAGCCAGTGACTCGCTCAATACGGAAGTAGTCAGATGACGCAGATGCTATGCTGCAGGACTGTTTTGCTAGCACAGACTGGAAAATGTTTCGGGATTCATCCAATGGCATTGAGGAGTTACCACCTCAGTCACCGGCTTCATCAATAAGTGCATCGGCAACGTCGTCCCCACAGTAACCGTACGTACATATTCCAACCAGAAGCCATGGATTACAGGCTACATCCGCACCGAGCTAAAGAATAGAGCTGCTGCTTTCAAGGAGTGGGACACTAATCCAGACGCTTATAAGAAATCCTGCTGTGCCCTCAGACGAACCATCAAACTCACTGTTTATTATCTATGCACAGTCACTTTACCCCTTCCTACATGTACAAATTACCTCGACTAACCTGTACCCCTGGACATTGACTCGGTACTGGTACCCCCTGTATATAGCCTCGTTATTGTTATTCTATTGTGTTACTTTTTACATTTTTTACTTTAGTTTATTTAGTAAATATTTTCTTAACTCTATTTTCTTAAAACTGCATTTTTGGTTAATAAATCCTCTACGGGATCGGTGTCCCCCCCACGGGACGTTGAGCTAACGTAGGCTAATGTGATTAACTTGAGGTCGTAAGTAACAGGAAATTTCCCAGGACATAGACATATCTGATATGGGCTGATTCTTGTCACTGCACTGTCCAATTTACAGTAGCTATTACAGTGAAATAACACCATGCTATTGTTTGAGGAGAGTGCACAGTTATGAACTTGACAATATATTAATAAACCAATTAGGCACTTTTGGGCAGTCTTGATACAACATTTTGAACAGAAATGCAATGGTTCATTGAATCAGTCTAAAACTTTGCCCATACACTGCTGCCATCTAGTGGCCAAAATTTAAATTGCGCCTAACCTGGAATAGTACATTATGGCTTTTTTCTTGCATTTCAAAGATGGAGAAAAAAAAACATGTTTTTTTCTTTGTATTATCTTTTACCAGATCTAATGTGTTACATTCCCCAACGTTCATTTCACATTTCCACAAACTTCAAAGTGTTTCAAATGATATCAAGAATATGAATATCCTTGCTTCAGATCCTGATCTACAGGCAATTAGATTTGGGTATGTCATTTTAGGGGAAAATTGAAAAAAAAGGCTCCGATCCTTAATTAAGAGGTTTAACATGACCTTTATGAATTATGAAGCCTTTATGTGCTTGTTTTGATTACATAAATACTTAATGGGGGTTTTGGAGGGTGTTTGAATAAACGCTGAAATTAAGGTCTGTGGTAAACACAGGCTTAGAACAAAACGTACAAGATCTCCTATGAGATAATCTTAATCAGCTAAAGTAACTTTTTGTGCATTTTTAAGATGGCCTATGTTAGTGCCTACAAAAAGACACAATTGTTCTCAATTAGTTTTAGCATGATGGTAAATTACAGCTATACTGAACAAAAATATAAATGCAACATGCAACAATTTCTAATATTTTACTGAGTTATAGTTCATTTGAGGAAATCAATCAATTGAAAAAAAGTTCATTAGAACTTAATCAACGGATTTCACGTTACTTGGAATACAGATATGCATCTGTTGGTCACAGATACAGTACCAGTCAAAAGTCTGGACACACCTACTCATTCAAGGGTTTTTCTTTACATTGTAGAATAATAGTGAAGACATCAAAACTATGAAATAATACATGGAATCATGTAGTAACCAAAAAAGTGTTAAACAAATAAAATATATGTTATGTTTGAGATTCTTCAAAGTAGGGACTCTTCGCTTCGATGACAGCTTTGTACACTCTTGGCATTCTCTAAACCCACTTCATGGAATGCATTTCAATTAATAGGTGTTTTTTTCCCAACAGGACAATGACCCAACACACCTCCAGGCTGTGTACAATGAGCGATTTACCCTTATAGAATGCTAGTACAAATGAGAGTTTAGTCAGGAATAGCCATGGACCAAAAGAGAAAAGCAAACTTTTTGGAAGACGAGATCACGGCGATGGTAGAGGAGATTGAAGACAGGCAACACGTATTATTTGGTGGACTAAATAGTGGGTTGACAAACAAAGCCAAACAGGTAGCTTGGGAGTGTATCGCCACTGCAGTGAATGAGGTGGGGCATCAAGACAGAACTGTGGCTGATGTGAAAAATAAATGGTCTGGCCTTATTGAACTGCAAGGGGAAAAAAGAATAGCCATACATAACCGCAGCATTAAGGCAACGGGAGGGGGGCTTGGCACGCCGGAGCTCTCCCAACTGGACCAGCACATTGGGGAAAGCGCATACACTGGCACATGCTCCGACAGCGACAGTGAATGTTTCAAAAAAGGTGAGTTTCTTCTATTTTGCTTTTTTGCTTTATTTAAATTTTTCATATGGTTTAATCCCAACTTTTACATAATTTAGCAGTAACATCGGAAACGGTGAAGTCGGCGCGCAAAACCCTCTACGACTGCATCACTGGATCATATTAATATATTATTCCAAATAATTTGGGTTCATGGAATGCCTCTGCTGATCCTACAGCTATTGTATGCAGTAATCATGTGCCTATGAACCAGAGTGTCCTAGTAGGGAGTCCAGCTCACCCTGCACTAACATAACATGAGCATATCTACTTCTGCTACGCTTCCCAGTAAAGCAATGAAAACAATCAAGCATCCCAGAAGTGCAAAAAATAGCCCACGTTAACATATGTAGCTTAAGAAACAATGTTCATGAAATAAATCATTTGCTAGTAAAAGATGACATTCATATTCTGACTATCTCTGAAACTCACTTAGATAATACCTTTGATGATACAGTGGTAGCAATAAATGGTTATAAACAAGCCAGAAATGTCAAAGGTGGAAGTGTTGCCGTTTTATATTCAGAACCACATTCCTGTAAAGCTTAGAGAGGATCTCATGATACTGTTGAAGTAATATGGCTACAGGTTTATCTGCCTCACCTAAAGCCCATTCTGGTGGGAAGCTGCTATATAACAGTCAACAGAGAGGTATATTTTCTGGGTGATTTAAATATTGCCTGGCTTTCATCAAGCTGTCAACTCAAGAAAAAGCTTCAAACTGTAACTAGTGCCTACAACGTGGTTCAGGTTATCAGACCAACCTACCAGGCCAGTTACAAACAGCACAGGAATGAAATCATCAACATGTAGTGATCACATCTTTACTAATGCTGCAGAAATTTGCATTAAAGCAGTATCCAAATACCAAAGTTCCAAAGACTGGGCCTGATATAGTGTATAAGAGGACATTCAATAAGTTTTGTAGTGATTCCTATGTTGTTGATGTAAATAATATTTGTTGGTCTGTGTTGTGTAATCTGGAGCAACCAGACGCTGCACTTGACACATTTATGAAATTGCTTATTCCAGTTACTAATAAGCATGCAACCATTAAGAAAATGACTGTAAAAATGGTTAAATCTCCATGGATTGATGAGGAATTAAAAAATTGGTTGAGAGGGATGAGGCAAAAGGAATGGCAAAAACATCTGGCTGCACAACCGATTGGAAAACGTACTGCAAATTGAGAAATCCTGTGATGAAATTGAATAAAAAGAAGAAACTATACAATGAAACAAAGATAAATGATAGTAAAAACCTTTGGAGCACCTTAAATGAAATGTTCGGAAAAAAGGCAAACTCAGCTCCATCATTCATTGAAACAGATGGCTAATTCATCACAAAACCCACTGATATTTCCAATTACTTTAATGATTTTTTTCATTGGCAAGATTAGCCAACTTAGGCATTACATGCCAGCAACAAACGCTGACACTACACATCCAAGTATAAATATAACTGATCAAATTATGAAAGACAAGCATTGTAATTTTGAATTCTGTAAAGTGAGTGTGAAAGAAAAAGTATTGTTGTCTATCATCAATGAGAAGCCACAGAGGTCTGACAACTTGGATGGAAAATGACTGAGGATAATAGCAGACGATATTGCCACTCCTATTTGCCATATCTTCAATCTTAGCCTACCAGAAAGTGTGTGCCCTCAGGCCTGGAGGGAAGCAAAAGTAATTATGTTACCCAAGAATAGTAAAGCCCCCTTACTGGCTCAAATCACCAATCAGACTGTTATGAACCCTTCGAAAACTTTTGTAAAAAATTGTGTTTGACCAGATACAATGCTATTTTACTGTAAACAAATTGACAACAGCTGTTTTGTTAGACTTCAGTGTGGCTTTTGATATTATCGATCAGTCTGCTGCCAGAAAAACATATGTGTTATGGCTTTCCACCCCCTGCTATATTGTGGATAAAGGGTTACCTGTCTAACAGAATACAGAGGGTGTTCTTTAAAGGAAGCCTCTCCAACACAATCCAGGTAGAATCAGGAATTCCCCAGGGCAGCTGTGTAAGCCCCTTACTTTTTAAAATGTTTACTAATGACATGCCACTGGCCTTGAGTAAAGCCAGTTTGTCTATGTATGTGGATGACTCAACACTATACATGTCAGCTACTACAGCGAGTGAAATCACTGCAACACTTAACAAAGAGCTGCAGATAGTTTCATAATGGGTGGTAAGGAATAAGTTAGTCATAAATATTTCAAAAACTAAAAGCATTGTATTTGGGATGAATCATTCACTAAACCCTAAACCTCAACTAAATCTTGTAATAAACAATGTGGAAATTGAGCAAGTTGAGGTGACTAAACTGCTTGGTGTAACACTGTCATGGACAAAACAATCTGATCCAACAGTAGCTAAGATGGGGACAAGTCTATCCATAATAAAGGGCTGCTCTGACTTTTCAACAACACTACTGGCTCTAGTTTTGTCGCACATAGACTACTGTTCAGTCATGTGGTCAGGTGCCACAAAGAGGGACCTCAGAAAATTACAATTGGCTCAGAACAGGGCAGCATGGCTGGCCCTTAAATGTACATGGAGAGCTAACATTAATAATATGCATGTATGCATGTAAATTTCATGGCTCAAAGTGGAGGAGAAATTGACTTCATCACTACTTGTTTTTGTAAAATGTGTTGACATGCTGAATGCACGGAGGTGTCTGTTTAAACTACTAGCACACAGCTCGGAAACCCATGCATACCCCACAAGGCATGCCACCAAAGGTCTCTTCACAATCCCCAAGTCAAGAACAGACTATGGGAGGCGCACAGTGCTATATAGAGCCATGGCTACTTGCAACTCTATTCAACATCATGTAACTGATGCAAGCAGTGGAATCAGATTTAAAATACACCTTATGGAACAGCGGGGACTGTGAAGAGAAACACACGCACAGACACATATACACACGATAAGACACACACTCTACACACACTTACACATGAATATTGTATTGTAAATATGTGATAGTGGAGTAGTGGCCTGAGGGAACACACTAAATACATTGGGTAAAGTTTTATGAAATGTAATGTCATGTAATATTTTCAATTGTATATAACTGCCTTAACGTTGCTGAACCCCAGGAAGAGTATCTGGGGATCCTTAATAAATACAAATACAAATAGAACAAAATGTATAAGAACTCCTAAGCCTGTGTTAACCTCAGACCTTATTTAAGGCATTGATCCCAAAACCCCATTCTTTACACATGAATTTCCTCCATAGGAATGGCCAATGAACCAGAAGTAGAAACCGCTAACTCATATCCGGTTTTTAGGACTACAAGCTGGCGACCTCTATTGCTGGCGTGATCCACTAAGGCGGTAAGACCAGTGACCCTATACGGAAAAGTAATATATGGCCATATATGACCTTATATACCTTATTTACATAGGAATTCAAGTGCATCCTCAGGTGCATCCTGTTTCCATTGATCATCCTTGCGATGTTTCTACAACTTGATTGGAGTCCACCTGTGATAAATTCAATTGATTGGACATGATTTGGAAAGGCACACCCCTGTCTACATAAGGTCCCACAGTTGACAATGCATGTCAAAGCAAAAACCAAGCCATGAGGTCGAAGGAATTATCCGTAGAGCTCAGAGACAGAATTGTGTCAAGGCACAGATCTGGGGAAGGGTACCAAAAAATGTTTGCAGCATTGAAGGTCCCCAAGAACACAGTGGCCTCCATCATTCTTAAATGGAAGAAGTTTGGAACCACCAAGACTCTTAGAGCTGGCCGCCCGGCCAAACTGAGCAATCGGGGGGAAAGTGCCTTGGTCAGGGAGGTGACCAAGAACCCGATGGTCACTCTGACAGAGTTCCAGAGACCCTCTGTGGAGATGGGAGAACCTTCCAGAAGGACAACTATCTTTGCAGAACTCCACCAATCAGGCCTTTATGGTAGAGTGGCCAGACGGAAGCCACTCCTCATTAAAAGGCACATGACAGCCTGCTTGAAGTTTGCCAAAAGGCACCTAATGGACTCAAGACGATGAGAAACAAGATTTTCTGGTCTGATGAAACCTTGATTGAACTCTTTGGCCTGAATGCCAAGCCTCACGTCAGTAGAAAACCTGGCACCATCCCTACGGTGAAGCATGGTGGTGGCAGCATCATGCTGTGGTGATGTTTTTCAGCGGAAGGGACTGGGAAACTAATTAGGATCGATGGAATGATGAACAGAGCAAAGTACAGCGAGATCCTTGATGAAAACCTGCTCCAGAGCGCACAGGACCTCAGACTGGGGTGAAGGTTCACCTTCCAACAGGACAACGACCTTAAGTACACAGCCAAGATAACACAGGACTGGCTTCGGAACAAGTCTTTGAATGTCATCGCATTTGCAGACTAATGTAAATCTACCATTCATGTGATGAGTAGATTGGATAGTGATAATTTAGGCTATTAATAAGCACGTAACGTTATTGACATAGGTTCATAGGCAATATCAGAGCTGTTTCCTTCGCATGGGAATAATGTGGCCTTTTGATCAACTTTTCATGCAATTATACTACACTTTATATGACTGGAGAAATTAGCAGAATGTTTTTTAATACGATGGTAGCCTACCCTACAGATACTGACAACAGACCAATAGAAACGACCTTGTCTTGAATGCAACCATGTAATCAAGGCCTATGAAAAAGGGATCCTGGCTAAAAGGGATCCATCTTTTGTCAAAAGTATATTTTTGGGGGGGGGGGGGGGGGGGGGGGTTTATCTAACTGTAAACTAATTATCCTAATCTGCTACGAAATATCAAATATGACGTTAACGCAAATATGACGTTATCAAATATGACGGCTATAAAAAAAAACTGGATCCCTTCTAGCCATGACCATGAAAAGGGGAGCCACAAATTGTACAATATGACATCCACATTGCCTGGAGGGCATTATTTTCCAAAAAAGCTCCAATGGTTGTCATATATTCATATAATAACCCAAAGAAAATTTGTTGAGAGCTTTATTCATAAGAGTGAAAATGTATGGACATTACAACATAGGAAAAAGGCCTCAATAGGATAGAACAACCTGCTGTGTTGACTATTGCTTGTTCCAGCCCAACAATAGATGCAATCTTTATATGGCAGTAAAACACCAGAATGAATTAAATACAACCAAACAATTACATTTACATTTACATTTAAGTCATTTAGCAGACGCTCTTATCCAGAGCGACTTACAAATTGGTGCATTCACCTTATGATATCCAGTGGAACAACCACTTTACAATAGTGCATCTAACTCTTTTAAGGGGGGGGGGGGGGGTTAGAAGAATTACTTTATCCTATCCTAGGTATTCCTTAAAGAGGTGGGGTTTCAGGTGTCTCCGGAAGGTGGTGATTGACTCCGCTGACCTGGCGTCGTGAGGGAGTTTGTTCCACCATTGGGGTGCCAGAGCAGCGAACAGTTTTGACTGGGCTGAGCGGGAACTGTACTTCCTCAGAGGTAGGGAGGCGAGCAGGCCAGAGGTGGATGAACGCAGTGCCCTTGTTTGGGTGTAGGGCCTGATCAGAGCCTGAAGGTACGGAGGTGCCGTTCCCCTCACAGCTCCGTAGGCAAGCACCATGGTCTTGTAGCGGATGCGAGCTTCAACTGGAAGCCAGTGGAGAGAGCGGAGGAGCGGGGTGACGTGAGAGAACTTGGGAAAGTTGAACACCAGACGGGCTGCGGCGTTCTGGATGAGTTGTAGGGGTTTAATGGCACAGGCAGGGAGCCCAGCCAACAGCGAGTTGCAGTAATCCAGACGGGAGATGACAAGTGCCTGGATTAGGACCTGCGCCGCTTCCTGCGTGAGGCAGGGTCGTACTCTGCGAATGTTGTAGAGCATGAACCTACAGGAACGGGTCACCGCCTTGATGTTAGTTGAGAACAACAGGGTGTTGTCCAGGATCACGCCAAGGTTCTTAGCACTCTGGGAGGAGGACACAATGGAGTTGTCAACCGTGATGGCGAGATCATGGAACGGGCAGTCCTTCCCCGGGAGGAAGAGCAGCTCCGTCTTGCCGAGGTTCAGCTTGAGGTGGTGATCCGTCATCCACACTGATATGTCTGCCAGACATGCAGAGATGCGATTCACCACCTGGTTATCAGAGGGGGGAAAGGAGAAGATTAATTGTGTGTCGTCTGCATAGCAATGATAGGAGAGACCATGTGAGGATATGACAGAGCCAAGTGACTTGGTGTATAGCGAGAATAGGAGAGGGCCTAGAACAGAGCCCTGCCAATTAAGAGCCCTAATGGTATAGACCTGAAGAAGTGATATTCTAACATCAGGTGTGCTTTCATTTGTTTATGTACTACTGTAGGTTCCTCAGCTGACCTCTGTTATTAAGACACCCATGCTGACTGGATTCCCACTGTGAAGATGAGCAATGCTGCAGAAGCATCCATTTCTACTTTGTCCTTTTCCAAATATGAAAGGAGACTTCCCTCAATTATACAAGATGGTTGTTATATGTGCTTTGGTCAATCTGAATGATTCGGTTATGCCATTTGAGTAGAGCACCTTCACCTTGTCATGCATAAATCTCCCCCTTAAACTGTATGAATATATAAAATGTAATTTGGAACATGTAAAATACTGTTAATGATATTGTAAACAATGTACTTTAAAAATAGGCTACATTGTTGTATGGGTGAAATTAAAATAGTAATCTTTGCTTTGCCTAGTCCCATTGAATAGAAAGTATTTCTTATAGCCTAATTATTTTATTTAACAATTTAAACACATTTAGCATAGACAATGTAATTGTTGTGGTAGTCTTAGTCAAACAATCTTCATTATCACAATGCCACTCAGACCTTCTTGGAGAAAAGTATCTGGCATTGGACTTGGTAGTAGTAGTTGTGTGTATGTTTTAAGCTAAGGATCCCATCTCGTGCTTCCAGACATTTCACCACCTAGATTACAAGGGTTGTATTTGAAACAAAATATGTAATGCATGGCATGTACAAAATCTAGTATAATGACTAGCTTCATATACATTGTCTGCTGGTATCATTTGTAATTGAGAAGATATATGTAAACCGTGTGTGATTTAAGCTATCCTATGCTTCAGATGCATAATGTCAAGGGGTGCAATGCAAATGCCCAAAAGGCAAACGCCATTATACTGTAGGCCAGTGGTTCCCAACTCCAGTCCTTGAGTATCCCCAACAGTACAGCTTTAGTGTAGCCCCAGACAAACACACTTGTCAACTAATTATCAGGCCCTCAATGAGTTGAATCAGGTATGTTTGTCTGGGGCTACAACAAAACATTGTGCTGTTGGGGGTATTCAAGGACTGGAGTTGGAAACCACTGCTGTAGGCCTATGGCTGCACTGGCATTGTATGCCATTATCAGCTGCAAAATGGGTTCACATGGTTGATATCCTGAAAAAAATAGCAAGAATCAAATAAAACTAATTGGAGAGCTTATGACTGAACAAAAAGGTCATATTCATTTGAGAATACAACAGACAAATTTGAGATTCCCCTCTTTATTGCAGGAATGTGATCTGTGAATAATCAACATCAACACTAGTTAATCTTGAATAATAGTTAACAATTAAAACAAGTTTAAACAACGTCAAAGAATCAACAATTTCATATAATTTCAATGTGTATAAGTAAGCTAACGCGCATGTAAAGGTTAGACATTTTAGTAACAAGTAGGCTATTATTACCAAAACAATTTCCGGTGAACCAAAAAAAGCCAATACCAGTGGTGGCCAACCTCGAGCCACTGATCGATTGGGTGAGCAGACTAGGACACTGGCTTATTAACGAATTAGGCTTGATATATTGAATCAGGTGTTTTAGTGCTGGGCTAAAACAGAAGCGTGCACACCCAGCAGGTTTGGTCTGCTCCAGTTGTAATAGGTTTATACATTGTGTGACTTTTAAAACGGTATATACTCCATGGCATACAAGGATATACCCTTACTCTCTTGGGACATTCACTGGGACCTCTTCAGCTGCGGACAGGCTTTGACAGCTCTCTGTATCTGAAGACAGAAAACATCACAAGGAAACAGGCTGCATTTTTTCCTTTCCATTATACTCAAGTTAGACAGCCCTTAATATTACGTTGCTATATCACTCTGTCCTCAGTTTTTCTCGCTAGGGACTGGGACTTCCCTATCCCGAGTAGCCTACTCTCCCTTCTCTGACACCTGGAAGTGCTAGCTAATCCTTTCACCCTCTTCCATGGTTGTTAGCTAGCTAACGTTACCTACATAGCTACAAATGCATTTGGTGTTACAACGATAAATAAAGTACATCAAGATAGCTAATATGAAGTTAGCAAGTTGGTGATATGTAAAGTTAACTAACTAGCTTACTTGAAAAGGTTCTCCCACTGCCTCTATTTTATGGGTCCTTAGAAAACTAAATGATGATTGTAGCAAAACGCAGCCAGTCATGTTGACGATTGGAGGTCTTTCATCTTCTTCTTCTGAGGTTTAACGACGGTTGGCATCCAATTTGTTGCATTACTGCCACCTACTAGACCGTATACTTTACTTAAAATAGAAAAATGTACTAAATAAATACCCTACCATCTAACACTATATTCACTAATTTCAAAATTATATAAAATAAAATTAACACCCCCCCCCTACTCCACTAATTAAATGCATTTATTTCTACCTCATGCCATCACCCTAAAAGGATGGGACGTCACCACATCCTGTAACTCTCCTGCACACCCAAATGCCTCTCTGCAGCTGCCACCGCAACCACAATTTTCTGAGACTTCCCATCTATTCCTGCAGTACAATTAATAACCATTGCTGTAAATGCTAAAAATCCAATCTTATTGAAACTTCTTTAATTTTTTGCCCTATCCCTCTGTACTGGTATATCGCTACTACTCTCACCACTTCTCCCATCTTCCTCTACTTTCTCCACTGCCTCAGCATATGACAACTTCTGCTCTACTCTCACTCTAGAAACCTCAACCTGCTTCTCTCGCACGGGACATTTCTGATCCCCAGCTCCATGTGTACCCCTACAATTAACACATTCCACTACTTTCCCCAATGCTACACATTCCTTTGTCTCATGCCCTTCTGCACATTTCTCACACCTTGGACCCTCCCTCCTACACACTGCTGCCACATGCCCACAAGCTTGACACCTGTAACATCTTAACATATTCGGCACATACACTCCTACAGGATAACTTATATACTTCAAAACTCAGAACAGTCACCGACTCTTCTGTTTCCCCACCCTGTCTGCGTCGCATCAAACATCACATACACCGGGAATCTTTGCCTTCAACTGGTCAACGTCTATTATCTCCTCCTAGCCCAGTTTGATCTCCTTTCATTGGTGCCTTTTTCTTGATTACGAAACACTTCACTTTACTTACCCCCATTCGTTTTACTTCAAGCGCATTCGCCCTCTGCCCAACAGAAACACAAACAATTATTACTAGACCACTTCGAGTTACCCTCACCGATTCCACATGACCAAACTCTTTTTCCACCCACTGTGAAACCACACATGGATCAGCCAAAAGGCAAGAGTCCACTTTCTCCATAAACTTCACTCCTACTGTCACAGATTCTTCTTCCTCCTGATCCTCGGTGTATACATCGATCTCCGATTACTTACTTTACCGCACCTACCACCTCCGATACTTCGCCCTCATTTACTTCCATTTCTCCTCCTGTCTTCTATCCGTTGTACAGCTCACACTGCTTACACTTTCTACCATTCTTCTTTAAACAAACAAACCATCTCCTTTTTTCCCGCCCGCCATTTCTAACTGACTCAAACACCCTTTTCCTCCGTCTCTCTCTTAGACCTCATCGTCCTCTCTTTTCCCCTCTAATCCTCCCCCGTATTCCAAGTATACCTTTCCTTGTGATAATACTGCACTTTTCCTTCTGACATACATCTTGCTCTTGTCCTCGCAAAGGATGCCATTTAACTGTCTTTTCCAGTTAAATGCGCTCTTCCAACCATCATCTACTGTCTCGCTTCCGAAAAGTCTGATGTTATTTTGCGATGTGGCTATAGTAGTCCATGGCGGTGTTCGAGAGAATCAAAACCACAATGTATCATGTGTAAATGACTGACTGACTGATCTACAAATAACAATTGTAGGTTTATAATTTGTGACGTACAAGTTTTGAAAAAGCTCAGAAACCTATCTTAAGTATGAATGTTTATTTTTATACAGTATAGTTGTGGCTGCCCATAAGGTAATGTAAACATGGTTTAGATATTGTTGTGTCAAATAGTGGGTTACGCCCACAAGGGGGAGCGCGCGGTTCGGCAGGAACTCAGTCCGGCTTGAAATTTACTCTTGAAAGTTTTATTAGTAGAATGTACAAGGTGCAATTTTGAAATTGGGTCAAATGCATCATCAATTCCTCTTGTCATGTTAGTCATTGCATACCTTAGAGAGAGATGTATAACTTTTCAGAAATGTCCAGATCAATTAGCTCATGTCAGCTACAGTTCTTTTATTTAGATTTTTTAGACCATAGATATTGTTGTCATTTTTTAGTCACTCAAATATCACATGAATACACATTAGACATGGCAAAATGTATAGAATTGCAAGAAAATGTGCTTTAAAACGGCAACATTTTCTTTGCACCCCATGACAAAATGTGTAGAATTGTAGGAAATAAGCTTTAAACCTGCAAAATTCTCTCCATCAACAAGAGGGGTGTAAACAGTTTGTGTCATGAACAGTGTTTGTGCCCACAGAAATAGACTTGCATGGGATGGGGGTGGACGGGATGTTCTCCAATTCTGGAAGGGAGGCCCCAAGTTGGGGAACCCCTAGTATAATCCACTATTATTTTGGTCTTCCAACGATTTCCATTGGGAATTGTTTATACCTGTTGCCACCAGCAGGGGACGCGAAGGAGAATGAGCACAGCGGTTTGCTTCTCCCCTCCCTCCTGTCTCCTATTTCTTTGTTCTGTTAAAAAGGTAGGTACACAGATAACAATTTCAAAGATTTTACTGAGATACAGTTCATATAAGGAAATCAGTCAACTGAAATAAATAAATTAGGCCCTATTCTATGGATTTCACATGACAGAATACACATATGTATCTGTTGGTCACAGATACCTTAAAAAAAAGGTAGAGGCGTGGTTCATAAAACCAGTCAGTATCTGGTGTGACCACCATTTGCCTCATGCAGCGCGACACATCTCCTTCGCATAGAGTTGATCAGGCTGTTAATTGTGGCCTGTGGCATGTTGTTCCACTTCAATGGGTGTGCAAAGTTGTTCGATATTTGCGGGAACTGGAACATGCTGTCATACACGTCGATCCAGAGCATCCCAAACATGCTCAATGGGTGACATGTCTGGTGAATATGCAGACCATGGAAGAACTGGGACATTTTCAGCTTCCATGAATTGTGTACAGATCCTTGTGACATGGGGCTGTACATTATCATGCTGAAACATGAGGTGATGGATGCAGTTAAATGGCACAACAATGGGCCACAGGATCTCATCATGGTACCTCTGTGCATTTAAATTGCCATCGATTAAATGCAATTGTGTTCGTTGTCAGTAGCTTATGCCTGCCCATACTATAACCACACCATGGGGCCCTCTGTTTAACACATTGACATCAGCACACTGCTCGTCCACACGATGCCATACACACTGTCTGCCATTGCCCGGTACAGTTGAAACTGGGATTAATCCGTGAAGAGCACACTTCTCCAGTGTGCCAGTGGCCATCGAAGGTGAGCATTTGCCCACTGAAGTCGGTTACGACGCCGAACTGCAGTCAGGTTAAGACCCTGGTAAGCACGACGAGCTAAGACGTTTTCGGAAATAAATTATTTGGTTGCGCAAGTCCACAGTTTTTCATCAGCCTTCTCAGACGGTCCCGCAGGTGAAGACGGATGTGGAGGTCCTCGGCTGGGGTGGTTACACATGGTCTGTGGTTGTGAGGCCGGTTGGACGCACTACCAAATTCTCTAAAACAACGTTGGAGGCAGCTTATGGTAGAGAAATGAACATTCAATTCTCTGGCAACAGATCTGGTGGACATCCCTGCAGTCAGCATGCCAATTGCATACTCCCTCAAAACCTGAGATATCTGTGGCCTTGTGTTGTCTGAAAAACTGCACATTTTAGTGGCCTTTTACCAGCACAAGGTGCACCTGTGTAATGATCATGATTAATAATCAGCTTATTGATATGCCACACCAGTCAGGTGGATAGATTATGTTGGCAAAGGGAAAATGCTCACTAACACAGATGTGAACAAATTTGTGCACCGAATTTGAGAGAAATAAGCTTTTTGTGCATATGGAACATTTCTGGGATCTTTTATTTCAGCTCATGAAACTTGGGACCAACACTTACATGTTGCATTTATATTTTTGTTGAGTGTAGTATGCACAAGCACTTTATCTATAAAAATGTTAGTCGAAATGGTTATCTGAGTGATACTAACCCTTTTATGTTGAAATTGTAAGGTTTAAATGTTGACATTGATCGAGTGAAAACTGTCAGCGATCTTGACATAGAGATGAATGGGTTTGCGGCTAAGCTAGGCTAGCCCATAGAATAACAAGACAAAATGCTAATATTCTGGTTTGAATTGATTGATTTATAGCTCCTCTGGAGGAAATATTGTTGTTTCTTTTTTACTTTGTTTATATGGCCCTGGCATCTCCCCAATCAAGTGTTATATATTACAGAGCTGTATTTTTACGATACACTCTAAGCTAACTACGGCTCCTAACCAACTGTGCTATTTTGTTTGTTTTTTTTGCATTGTTTGTAACTTATTTTGTACATAATGTTGATGCTACCGTCTGTTATGACCGAAAAGAGCTTCTGGACATCAGAACAGCAAATACTCACTCGAACTGGATAAAAAAAAATTATTTAATGAGTCCGACGCAAAGGATATACTGCTTTGTCAGGACAAGGCCCAACTCCCCGTCATCTGCGTGAAGAAAAGACGGAGGAACAGGGGGAAGAGGGTGGGGTGCCTTGTAAGAATTTGCAGACGAGTAGGTAAACCACCACTACCCTCCGTAATATTGGCCAGCGTGTAATCACTGGAAAACAAACTGGACGATCTACGATTAAGACTATCCTACGAACGGGACTGTAATATCCCATAATCCAGGCTGTATCACAACCGGCCGTGATTGGGAGTCCCATAGGGCGGCGCACAATTGGCCCAGCGTCGTCCGAGTTTGGCCGGTGTAGGCCGTCATTATAAATAAGAATTTGTTCTTAACTTACTTGCCTAGTTAAATAAAGGTTAAATAAATAAATGTAAAATGACAAAGGTTGAGAGAATGCCAAGAGTGTGTAAAGCTGTCATCAAGGCAAAGGGTGGCTATTTGAAGAATCTCAAATATAAAATATATTTTGGTTACTACATGATTCCATATGTGTTATTTCATAGTTTTGATGTCTTCCCTATTATTCTACAATGTAGAAAATAGTATAAATTAAGAAAAACGCTTGAATGAGGTAGGTGTTCTAAAACTTTTGACTGATAGTGTATATGTTAACACATATTGTGTGTATGTGGCAGGGCTTGCAAACTATTACGGACTACAAAAGGAAACCCAGCTGTGAGCTGCCCAGTGACGCGAGTCTACCAGACGAGCTAAATGCATTTTATGCTCGCTTCGAGGCAAGCATGCACGAGAGCACCAGATGTTCCAATGTGATCAAGACCTTTAAACAGGTCAACATTCGCAAGGCTGCGGGCCAGACGGATTACAAGGATGTGTACTCAGAGCATGCACAGACCAACTAGCAAGTGTCTTCACTGACATTTTCAACCTCTCCGTGACAGAGTCTGTAATACCTACATGTTTCAAGCAGACCACCATAATCCCTGTGCCCAAGAAAGCAAAGGTAACCTGCCTGAATGACCTCTGCCTGTAGCACTCACGTCAGTAGCCATGAAGTGCTTTGAAAGGCTGGTCATGGCTCACATCAACACCATCCCGGAAACCCTAGATCCACTCCAATTCACATAACGTCTCAAGAGATCCACAGATGATGCAATCTCAATCGCACTCCACACTGCCCTTTCCCACCTGGACAAAAGGAACCTATGTGAGAATGCTGTTCATTGACTACAGCTCAGCATTCAACACCATAGTGCCCACAAAGCTCATCACTAAGCTAAGGACCCTGGGACTAAACACCTCCCTCTGTAACTGGATCCTGGACTTCCTGACGGGCCGCCTCCAGGTGGTAAGGGTAGGCAACAACACATCTGCCACGCTGATCCTCAACACAAGGGCCCCTCAGGAGTGTGTGATTAGTCCCCTCCTGTACTCCCTGTTCATCCACGACTGTGTGGCCAAGCACGACTCCAACACCATCATTAAGTTTTCTGATGATACAACAGTGGTAGGCATGATCACCGACAACGATGAGACAGTCTATAGGGAGGAGGTCAGAGACCTGGCGGTCTGGTGCCAGGACAACAAACCCTCCCTCAATGTGAGCAAGACAAAGGAGATGATCGTGGACTACAGTAAAAGGAGGACCGAACACGCCTCCAGTCACATCGACAGGGCTGTAGTGAAGCGGGTCGAGAGTTTCAAGTTCCTTGGTGTTCACATTACCAACAAACTTAATGGTCCAAACACACCAAGACAGTCAAGACGAGGGCACGACAACACCTTTTCCCCATCAGGTGACTGAAAAAATTTGGCATGCGTCCCCAGATCCTTAAAAAGTTCTACAGCTGCACCATCGAGAGCATCCTGACTGGTTGCATTACCACCTGGTATGGCAACTGCTTGGCATCTGACCGTAAGGCGCTACAGAGGGTAGTGCATACGGCCCAGTACATCACTGTGGCCAAGCTTCCTGGCATCCAGCACCTATATACAAGTCAGTGTCAGAGGAAGGCCCAAGAATTTGTCAAAGACTCCAGTCACCCAAGTCATTGACTGTTCTCTCTGCTACCGCATGGCAAGCGGTACCGGAGCGCCAAGTCTAGGTCCAAAAGACTCCTTAACAGCTTCTACCCCCAAGCCATAAGACTGCTGAACAATTAATCAAATGAAAACTGGAATAAACGTTGTAGATCTTAATGTTTTTCCTCATAATCCTGGACTATCGGACCACCATTTTATTACGTTTGCAATCGCAACAAATAATCTGTTCAGACCCCAACCAAGGAGCATCAAAAATTGTGCTATAAATTCTCAGACAACACAAAGATTCCCTGATGCCCTTCCAGACTCCCTCTGCCTACCCAAGGACATCAGAGGACAAAAATCAGTTAACCACCTAACTGAGGAACTCAATTTAACCTTGCGCAATACCCTAGATACAGTTGCACCCCTAAAAACTATAAACATTTGTCATAAGAGACTAGCTCCCTGGTATACAGAAAATACATGAGCTCTGAAGCAAGCTTACAGAAAATTGGAACGGAAATGGTGCCACACCAAACTGGAAGTCTTCCCGACTAGCTTGGAAAGACAGTACCGTGCAGTATCGAAAAGCCCTCACTGCTGCTCGATCATCCTATTTTTCCAACTTAATTGAGGAACATAAGAACAATCCAAAATGTACTTTTGATACTGTCGCAAAGCTAACTAAAAAGCAGCATTCCCCAAGTGAGGATGGCTTTCACTTCAGCAGTAAAACATTCATGAACCTCTTTGAGGAAAAGATCATGATCATTAGAAAGCAAATTACGGACTCCTCTTTAAATCTGCGTATTCCTCTAAAGCTCAGCTGTCCTGAGTCTGCACAACTCTGCCAGGACCTAGGATCAAGAGAGACAATTAAGTGTTTTAGTACTATATCTCTTGACAAAATGATGAAAATAATCATGGCCTCTAAACCTTCAAGCTGCATACTGGACCCTATTCCAACTAAACTACTGAAAGAGCTGCTTCCTGTGCTTGGCCCTCCTATGTTGAACATAATAAACGGCTCTCTATCCACCGGATGTGTACCAAACTCACTAAAAGTAGCAGTAATTAAGCCTCTCTTGAAAAAGCCAAACCTTGACCCAGAAAATATAAAAACTATCGGCCTATATCAAATCTTCCATTCCTCTCAATTTCTTTTGAAAAAGCTGTTGCACAGCAACTCACTGCCTTCCTGAAGACAAACAATGTATACAAAATTCTGGTTTTAGACCCCATCATAGCACTGAGACTGCACTTGTGAAGGTGGTAAATGACCTTTTAATGGCGTCAGACCGAGGCTCTGCATCTGTCCTCGTGCTCCTAGACCTTAGTGCTGCCTTTGACACCATCGATCACCACAGTCTTTTGGAGAGATTTGAAACCCAAATTGGTCTACACGGAAAAGTTCTGGCCTGGTTTAGATCTTATCTGTCGGAAAGACTATATATTTGACCTCTTGGGGATGTCATTCGAAAACATAATGTTAACTTTCACTGCTATGCGGATGACACACAGCTGTACATTTCAAAGAAACATGGTGAAGCCCCAAAATTGCCCTCGCTAGAAGCCGGTGTTTCAGACATAAGGAAGTGGATGGCTGCAAACTTTCTACTTTTAAACTCGGACAAAACAGAGATGCTTGTTCTAGGTCCCAAGAAACAAAGAGACCTTCTGTTGAATCTGACAATTAATCTTGATGGTTGTAAAGTCGTCTCAAATAAAACTGTGAAGGACCTCGGCATTACTCTGGACCCTGATCTCTCTTTTGACTAACATATCAAGACTGTTTCAAGGACAGCTTTTTTCCCTCTACGTAACATTGCAAAAATCAGAAACTTTCTGTCCAAAAATGATGCAGAAAAATGTATCCATACTTTTGTTACTTTTAGGTTAGACTACTGCAATGCTCTACTTTCCGGCTACCCGGATAAAGCACTAAATAAACTTCAGTTAGTGCTAAATACGGCTGCTAGAATCCTGACTAGAACCAAAAAATGTGATCATATTACTCCAGTGCTAGCCTCCCTACACTGGCTTTCTGTTAAGGCAAGAGCTGATTTCAAGGTTTTACTGCTAACCTACAAAGCATTACATGGGCTTGCTCCTACCTATCTTTCCGATTTGGTCCTGCCGTACATACCTACACGTACGCTACGGTCACAAGACGCAGGCCTCCTAATTGTCCCTAGAATTTCTAAGCAAACAGCTAGAGGCAGGGCTTTCTCCTATAGAGCTCCATTTTTATGGAATGGTCTGCCTACCCATGTGAGAGACGCAGACTCGGTCTCAACTTTTAAGCCTTTACTGAAGACTCATCTCTTCAGTGGGTCATATGATTGAGTGTAGTCTGGCCCAGGAGTGTGAAGGTGAACGGAAAGGCTCTGGAGCAACGAACCGCCCTTGCTGTCTCTGCCTGGCAGGTTCCCCTCTCTCCACTGGGATTCTCTGCCTCTAACCCTATTACAGGGGCTGAGTCACTGGCTTACTGGTGCTCTTTCATGCCGTCCCTAGAAGGGGTGCGTCACTTGAGTGGGTTGAGTCACTGACGTGATCTTCCTGTCTGGGTTGCCCCCCCCCCCCCCCTTGGGTTGTGCCGTGGCGGAGATCTTTGTGGGCTATACTCGGCCTTGTCTCAGGATGGTAAGTTGTTGGTTGAAGATATCCCTCTAGTGGTGTGGGGGCTGTGCTTTGGCAAAGTGGGTGGGGTTATATGCTTCCTGTTTGGCCCTGTCCGGGGGTATCATCGGATGGGGCCACATTGTCTCCTGACCCCTCCTGTCTCAGCCTCCAGTATTTATGCTGCAGTAGTTTATGTGTCGGGGGGCTAGGGTCAGTCTGTTATATCTGGAGTACTTCTCCTGTCTTATCCGGTGTCCTGTGTGAATTTAAGTATGCTCTCTCTAATTCTCTTTCTCTCTTTCTTTCTCTCTCTCGGAGGACCTGAGCCCTAGGACCATGCCTCAGGACTACCTGGCATGAAGACTCATTGCTGTCCCCAGTCCACCTGGCCGTGCTGCTGATCCAGTTTCAACTGTTCTGCCTGCGGCTATGGAACCCTGACCTGTTCACCGGACGTGCTACCTGTCCCAGTCCTGCTGTTTTCAACCCTCTAGAGACAGCAGGAGCGGTAGAGATACTCTTAATGATAGGCTATGAAAAGCCAACTGACATTTACTCCTGAGGTGCTGACTTGCTGCACCCTCGACAACTACCGTGATTATTATTATTTGACCATGCTGGTCATTTCTGAACATTTGAACATCTTGGCCATGTTCTGTTATAATCTCCACCCGGCACAGCCAGAAGAGGACTGGCCACCCCTCATAGCCTGGTTCCTCTCTAGGTTTCTTCCTAGGTTTTGGCCTTTCTAGGGAGTTTTTCCTAGCCACCGTGCTTCTACACCTGCATTGCTTGCTGTTTGGGGTTTTAGGCTGGGTTTCTGTACAGCACTTTGAGATATCAGCTGATGTAAGAAGGGCTATATAAATAAATTTGATTTGATATTTACATTGACCCCCCCCCCCCACACACACACTTTGTTTTTACACTGCTGTAACTCGCTGTTTATTATCTCACTTTACCCCTACCTACATGTACAAATTACCTTGACTAACCTGTACCCCCACACATTCACTCGGTACCGATAACCCTTGCATATAGCCTCTGTATTGTTATTTATAGTGCTACTTTCGATTTTTTTACTTTAGTTTATTTAGTCAATATTTTCGTAACTCTATTTCTTGAATTGCATTGTTGGTTAAGGGCTTGTAAGTAAGCATGTCATGGTAAGGTCTACCTGTTGTATTTGGCACGTGACAAATAAAAAATTATTTGATTTCATATATGGGCAAATACACTACATGACCAAAAGTATATGGGCACCTGCTCATCAAACATCTCATTCCAAAATTGTGTGCATTAATATGGAGTTTGTCCCCCCTTTGCTGCTGTAACAGCCTCCACTCTTCTGGGAAGGCTTTCCACTAGATGTTGGAACATTTCTGCAGGGACTTGCTTTAGCCACAAGAGCATTAGTGAGGTCAGGCACTGATGTTGGGCGATTAGACCCGGCTTGCAGTCGGCGTTCCAGTCGGCGTTCCAATTCATCCCAAAGGTGTTCGATGGGGTTGAGATCAGGGCTCTGTACAGGCCAATGTGCTATGGAGATTGCTTGGATGTGTGCTCGATTTTATTCACCTGTCAGCAACGGGTGTGGCTGAAATTGCCGAATCCACTCATTTGAAGGGGTCCACATATTTTCTATATATAGTGTATGTTTCCACCACAAATGCCATATAAAACATATAAGTAATATAAATATATTGCCATATATTACTTTTCTTAAAGTACGATGGGCGTGTGGTCGAATGGTCGTTGAGTCAAATAATTGTTATGTGACAAAGTAGATTCTTTTAGAACGTTGTACATGTACATTTTGTTTACACGTCTATGTAGTCTGCACTCACTGGAGTCTGAAAACACTTTCGAAAAACGATATATTTATATAACCTTACAAACATGGCGATTGCAGTGCCCATAAGTGTGTTTTAGAATAGTTATTTTGCTGACCAGTCCTTTACAAGCGCTTTCATCCAATCCCAGTCCTGCTTTGCATAGAATGCCACACCCTCTCTATCGTCACTCAGGAGATGGTGGGCCTGTGTGAGTTTCTGGTCCTTGTCTTGGCAGGACAGGGGAGACGCTCGGATTTTCAGAATTAAAGCAACAACTGACCGAGAGGGGTACAGTAAGGAAACCGGTTCAACCAATTGCTGATTCACTTCTAAAGGTGTATCATTATCAAGTATCCGTTTGGGTCTTAACTTGAGACATAACAAAGTTCTAGAATTGTTTCGCGTCATTGTATCCGAAACGAGAACCCGTTTGAGGTTCGACGGATAGATAAAGCGACAGGGTCAGACAGACTATTGTTTCCCTGTGTTTGCTGTCCAACTTCAGCCATTAACAGGGTTTTAAAAAAAAAGACTGCGATATTAAAAATAAAAATAAACTTTATCCAACGCCAGAGAATAAATGGGGTAATACATGATTCCGGTAAGTTTGTTTCTTTGTTATTACTGAAGCGTGTCCGAGTGAGTGCGCCTGTGTAGTCTGACCATTTGCGCTAGTACGCCACAAAGGATCCAAATATCTGTTCCAACTTGTGAGCTGTTCAGCATTGTAATCTGTCTTAATGTTACATTTGTAACAATGTTAAAATTACGAGGGCTGTTTATGCTACTATTAGCAAAGCGCCGGATATCTTTCTCTGTCGGCCACATTTGTACCTAGCATTTTTTGTCAAGGGCTATTAGTTTGCTCGCTCACTGATTGACCCACATCATTTTGGGGAATATACATTTATAATTTCCGGAAACTAATGAGTTTCAACAGAACGCAGCATGATACATTTAGTTCGCTAATCACTCGAGTGATTTGGTTCTGGGTTCGGAGATTATATAGCCCAGCCCCTGACCGTCAGTCTCGTAAATTGGATCAGGGCCAGCGCCCGATGGAACCAATTGGACTGCCATTTGAATTCTATAGGCGGGACCGTTTTATCAATGGGTGTTCTAGTAAATGGGTGTCACAATAAAGAATAGGCAGCTCCTGAGTTTCAAAATTTGGGCAAGCTTACAATTTATCCTACATTTCTACTTATCTGCGTGTCAGTTGAGTATTTGTAAATGCAAATAAAAAGATGGACAAGTTTCATTTCAATAATTGTCACATGGTTAATCATAAAAATCTGAATGAATTAAAATGATACAAATCAAAAAGTTTAAATTTAACTAATGAAAGAGCACCAGCCTTTGCAATATGGACACATTGATTGCCTACACGGTGATCCATTGGCGGCTAAAGAAATTAGCGCATGGAACTCCGAGAGAGCCTAAAGACCAATGCCGCATAGACTAAAGACCAATGCCGCAGTAGACCTATCACTTCCATCGTCAACTAAGTAAAATACATAGGCCTAAAGCCAATAAATAGAAACAGTACAAAATATCCTGATACATTCAGGTTCTGTTAATCCCATTAATATATTTTACGTCTGTCTTGAGCTATCTCTAGTGAAGTGCAATATTGTATGAACTCAGCAGTTTGGTGTGCTCAAGCGCGCACTCTCCCTCAAAGTTATCAGGACAGAGAATCCACACACATGCTCATTGCGCACATGAAGCACTCCAAACAAAAGACAATGATGATAACATTTACAAAACTCGTAAATGATGGTTATGAAATTAACCAAAAGTTGTTTCTCACAAGTGTAGCAGGTTGGGAACTCTGCAAACAACGTTTCCACTCACGAGAATGTGAACGGTAAATGACTATAATACATTCATTATCAGAAATTAATGTAGCCAAATGACTGGGATTAATGGTACATTTTACTAGGCCTACTGGTTAAATATGTAAAAGGAAATTGCTAAAAATATATAATCAAAGGGCAAACAATTCACACAATGAAACAATGAATGTGCAAGAATTGGCAGGAAACAATGGAGCACATTCTGGAAAGCTGAGTGCATGCATTCTGGGGAGCGATGCCCATATCTTTGCCACACAATCCTTCTGTTCTAGGCCTATGCACTTGTGATTTACATTTTTATTTAACCTTTATTTAACTAGGCAAGTCCAGTTAATAACAAATTCTTATTTACAATGATGGCGTACCCCGGCCAAACCTTAACCCGGATGACACTGGGCCAATTGTACGCTGCCCTATGGGACTCCCAATCACGGCCGGTTGTGATACAGCCTAGAATCGAACCAGGGTCTTTAGTGACACGTGATTTGTCACATGTGCCGAATACAACCGGTGTAGACCTTACAGTGAAATGCTAACTTTCAAGCCCTTTTTAACCAACAATGCAGTTTTAAGAAAAAATAAGTGTTAAGTAAAAAGTAAATAAAACATTAAAAAAGAACAGTAACAAATTGTTAAAGAGCAGCAGCAAAATAACAATAAAGGCTATATAGGGGGCACCAGTTAGTCAAGGTAATTGAGGGAATATGTACATGTAGGTAGAGTTAAAGTGACTATGCATAGATGATAACCAGAGTAGCAGCAGTGTAAAGGGGGGGGGGGGGGGGGCAATGCAAATAGCCTGGGTAGCCATTTTATTAGCTCTTCAGGAGTCTTATGGCTTGGGGGTGGAAGCTGTTAAGTCTTTTGGACCTAGACTTGGCGCTCCGGTACCGCTTACCATGCGGTAGCAGAGAGAACAGTCTATGACTAGGGTGGCTGGAGTCTTTGACCATTTTTAGGGCTTTCCTCTGACACAGAGGTATAGACCTCTGGTATAGAGGTTCTGGATGGCAGGAAGCTTGGCCCCAGTGATGTACTCGGCCGTACGTCTACCCTCTGTAGTGCCTTGCGGATGGCCTAGCATTTGCCATACCAGGCATTGATACAACCAGTCATGATGCTCTCGATGGTGCAGCTGTAGAGCTTTTTGAGGATCTGAGGACCCATGCCAAGTCTTTTCAGTCTCCTGAGGGGGAATAGGCTTTGTCGTGCCCTGTTCACGACTGTCTTGGTGTGTTTGGACCATGATAGTTTGTTGGTGATGTGAACACCAAGGAACTTGAAGCTCTCAACCTGCTTCACTGCAGCTCAGATGAGAATGGTGGAATGCTCGGTCCTCCTTTTCTTGTAGTCCACAATCATCTCCTTTGTTTTGAACACATTGAGGGAGAGGTTGTTGTCCTGGCATCACCCTATAGGCTGTCTCATCGTTGTCAGTGATCAGGCCTACTACCACTGTTGTCATTGGCAAACTTAATGATGGTGTTGGAGTCGTGCTTGGCCATGCAGTCATGAGTGAACAGGGAGTACAGGAGGGGACTGAGCATGCACCCCTGAGGGGGCCCCGTGTTGAGGATCAGCATGGTGGATGTGTTTGTTACTTGCCTCAAAGCGAGCATAGAAGAAATTTAGCTAATCTGGTAGGCTCGTGTCACTGGGCAGCTCATTGCTGTGCTTCCCTTTGTAGTCTGTAATAGTTTGCAAGCCTTGCCACATCCGACGAGTGTCGGAACCAGTGTAGTATGATTCAATCTTAGTACTGTATTGATGCTTTGCCTGTTTGATGGTTTGTCGGAGGGCAGAGCAGGATTTCTTATAAGCTTTCAGGTTAGAGTCCCTCTCCTTGAAAGCGGCAGCTCTTCCCTTTAGCTCAGTGCGGATGTTGCCTATAATCCATTACTTTTGGTTGGGGTTTGTATGTACAGTCACTGTGGGGATGATGTCATCGATGCACTTATTGATGAAGCCAGTGACTGTGGTGTACTCCTCAATGCCATCGGAAAGAATCACTGAACATATTCCAGTCTGTGCTAGCAAAACAGTCCTGTAGCTTAGCGAATGATGGGGATGAGGGCCTTGTCAGGTGCAAAGGATTTACTCCAGACGTCTGACTCGTTAAAGAAAAAAAATTCTTATCCAGTATGGGGTGAATAATTGCTGTCCTGATATCTAGAAGCTCTTTTTTCGTCATGAGACGGTGGCAGAAACATTATGTTCAAAATAAGTTACAAATAATGTGAGGAGAAAAAAACACGCACAATTGGTTAGGGGATCGTAAAATGGCAGCCATCTCCTCCCGCGCCAATTGTACAGGCAAGGAGGTACGGTTGCCCGCCCATAATGCCGGCCCAGAATTAGACCGCATATCAACTTGATCTAATTTCTCAAATACTTTGCCAATTTCATTTTGGATTAGTTTCGGCTTATTATGTTATCGTAATCATCATGGAAACTCCTAGCTGGAAGGCTGCAGGGTGTGCATAATTTGTCCCAGTTATGCCCTTATTCATTCATCGTGTACACCTGATTCAGCTAATGAAGGTACGGTATTGGCGATCGAAGTTGAATTAGATGTTAGTTCATTTTTGTCATTTAGCAGATGCTCTTATCCAGAGTGACTTACAGGAGCAATTAGGGTGAAGTGCCTTGCTCAAGGGCACATTGACAGACTTTTCACCTAGTCGCCTCTGGGATTCAAACCAGCGACCTGTCTGTTACTGGCCCAATGCTCTTAATCGCTAGGCGACCCGCCGTTAGTGCAAGGCTAGGACATCCATACTGCAGTCCTCCAGGACCAGGGGGGGAAAAGGACCGTATGGAACATTGGATTCAATCCAGACTTTGTAAAGATATTTTTCAGGGGGAAATGTGCACATAGTGTACACACTACAGTACAATGAAATGCTTACTTCCAGGTTCCCTCTCAATAATGCTACAACAAAAGGAATATATGAAATACCAAATATGCACTTGTTGCATTCCATAGAGTTTTCTTTGTGAATTGACAATTAACTTTTTGGTCCGATCAGGCCAGAGTTGTACGTAAATTCTCCCTAATAGCCAGTCTCGAGTTTGCCTTTTGTATGAAGTCAATTGTCCTCTGCCATAGCTCTTTTATTGCTGGTTTTCAAAAAGAGATTATATTATAAAACATCTTACTCTATGAATGACAATTTTTATATACTTTTATATTTTGTCATGTATGAATCGCTTACACATTGAACATGTAAAATGTTCAATCTATTTTCTCTTTCCATAGGTGTTTCTGTTGTGACTCACTGCCTTTGGTGGGGTGTCAAACTTGATTCTCAGAGGACAGAGAACTTGTGAAAAGAGGACAGAGCGCTTTGAAAAGTTGATGTAATTCTACTTTACTGTGGATATATTGTCTCACATTCCTACCGCCAAAAGGACCAACTGCACGGACAACCGGTAAAGTACGTTAATTAAAAAAATAAAATAAATGCAACAATCTTGCTTGTAGAGGTCGTGAGAGCACACTTTCCTGATTCAAATGCTAATTTCAGCCCGACAGGCAAGTGATCTACCTGTTGGAGACCCCTGGACTAGACATTGGCAAACTCCAGTGCTATTTCTGATATTTTTTTATTATTTATTAGTGCGATAATCAATTTGAGCACAATGTATTTTACATCTTTGTCTTATCTCTACTAGACTGGAGTGACGTGCGGTGACACCACCGATGGCAACACACGTTGACCGTAACAGAAGAATAGGCCTGGAGGTGAATATGGAGTCATTCCAGAGTGACGTCACAAAGACAGCGTGTGAAGGAAAGGATGCCGCTCCGCGTTCCTCCAAAACTCCACACCACCAGATAACCAATGGAAATAGCCAGCTATCCTTTGACCACAATGCAACAGACAGTGATGGAGGCA